>NC_142037.1:23314599-23629956 GCF_982192425.1 Myodes glareolus | reverse complement strand
CTGCTTTTCTCACTGCTATGGCTAAAGAACCTTAAGGAAACAAAGCTACTCTCTTAGCACATGATTTAAGGCACAGCCTCTCGCAGTGGGGAAGGCATGGCAGAGCTCACGGTGTGGAGCATTGCTGGGACTCCTTACATCTTAATTCTCTGGGAAGCAGAGAGGCAGGAAGAATGCTGGCCCTCAGCTGGCTTCCTCCTTTTCTCTGTGTTCTGTTCAATACCCATGGGACACTGCCACGAATATTCTGGGTATGTCTTTTCTTCTCAGTTAAACCTCTCTGGAAATGTCCTCAGAGGCACAGGTAGAGGTGTGTGTTTCAGGTGATTCCAAATCTGGATAAGTTGGCAATGAAGAATAATGGTGACATTGTACAAATGAATATCATTCATTCCAAGTCAAATTATATCAGTATTATACCAACCCCTAAAAGAAAGCTCTATGCAGTGGGAGGAACCTTTAGCATGTGCTCATTCTGAATATGTGCAAAATCTCATAAGCCAATGTGTCTATCACAAGGGACACCTGAAGACAAGGCTGACAGGCTTCCATGGAGATAGTGGGAGACAGGGTAAGGACTTGGGACATGGTGACTTATGAAGTCAGCTTTTGTTGCCACTTGCAGACCCTCTGACCTATTTTTGTAACCTTGGGACATCAGTGTTTGATGGTCTAGTCACTAAACTATAAACTCGTTGGCCTTTTATCTTTACTTTGTATTATCCCATAATATTTGCTGAACTCTTTCAAGTTGCCTTGGGTTACACAATCTTTATTTTCCTCCAATCCACAATAGCAGCATACTTTAAAGAACTCAAAATACTTTGAAATCATCTTTAAACAAATCCATAAGATTTCTCTAGATTGTTAACAAGCACTTAAGGTAAGGAATGCACTGCCGAGAACAATTAATACATTTGGAGCTAAATAAACAACACAGCACTGGAATCAAGACCAGGGCTCAGGCATTTCCCCCTGAACAGCAAAAGCCCAATAGTCTTTCCCCCATGTGAAGTTCCAGGGATAGGCCTCTCTGGTACAGAGAGAAAGAAATTTACTTTTCTTTTCTCCCCTCAAATCCCTACTCCCCAAGACTTTACCATCAAGATCAAGACGCTGTAACTGTCTCACTTAAGTGTCCATTCTGAGAAAGGTATTGTTGGTTGGTTTCATCATGGAGAACATTCTAGAATAATCTTGTCCAGACCTCCATGATCCAGCTATTCACCAAGATACATTCTAAATATGAGATGTCTGGAGATGCTGCCTGAAGAGCATGGCACAATATTTCATTATCAGCATTTCTGTAAGAAAAACAACAGTGAATATAGTTAATTCCCTACACACTGTTGAGAAGGAACATAGTAAGTGTAAGTGCATGTGTGGTAATGCTATCATTTATCATATTATTAGATTGCATTGAATATAACTATGCTGCCCTACCGTCACATGACTGCAAGTGTAATATCTGGTACCCATGATACCAGACCAAAGAACAATGCTTGTGCAGTGATGTCCCCAAGTCAGGAACTTTCACCATGGTTTGAAGCTTACGGAATCTTGTCATACTTTTCTGTCATTGACCTAAATGTCGTAAAGCACAGGAGTGTATTGGCGTCACTGGTTGAAGAGCCATAAACTCAGGCAGTGGTTACCTTGGCAGTAGAACATTCACTCTTCACGCTCTGTGTGATGCTTTCTGCCAGGGCTGTCACCCATTCCTCTTTCCTTCAAAGCAAGATACGTCCAGGGGCATCCACCTGGCCCCATCTCCCACAGGATATCTGGCACATTTGGAAACTGTTTTACTATAAGTGGAAATTCACTCACAAGTGACCATGCACTTTCTACATGCTAACATTGCTCTTGAGCCCTCACAAAAATTATTTCAAATAGTACAAAAAGTCTGCATAGATGAGGATTGTAGCCACTATTTTCATAATAAATAAATAAAGACCTGTAGGCTGTAGACTCATGGATCAAAATTCAGCCCCATGCAACTTATAAGGTGGGCTACAGCGGGATTCTTGAAGAGGAGATGATGGGCTCCCATCTCTTCCTACCAACATTTGATGCCTTGACCTAGGCAGGTCTCAACTTCTGCAGAAATATTCCTACTTAACAACCTCCTGAGATCCCAACATGTCAAAGAGCACTTGGACACGACATTTACTGATGCGCACCAGCACTGATGGGCTAGAACATTCAGAGCTCGAGTCTGGACTAGTAGACACCAGCTGATGCATTTGACACGAGTCCCAACTTGTCACAGGGCCTGTGAGATGATCCCCAGATTTCTACGTCATTCGTGACGGGAGACGAAAGGCCTACAAGGTGAGCGCTGGCTTCTGTGCACTTTGCAGGGTCTGCTTGGAGATGGTTTCTGGAGCTCACCCAAGCCTGCTAGGGTGGCTCATAGTCATAAGATACAAAGTAAATAATTTTATTTAAAGTCCTAAAGGGAAGAGAGGCTCAACCATGAGCTTCCCTTGGTGGATTTTCATGTTCAGCAGCAGCAGCATTGTTCTTTAGGAAAAGTGGGGCAGGGAACCTGCTGTAAATATGATATGTCAAAATAATCCAAGCATCTTTCTTCGCAATAACGTAGAACTTAGCAAACAAATGCATTTACATTGAGACTTTTGTAAATTGGCATCTTAAGAGCACCACCTAGGACGTGCACATACGCAGGACCTGGACTCAACGCTCGGGTCTTACTTTTCACTCTTCTTCCCGTTCATCCTAGAAACTGAGGTGACTGGTCAGATTGGATTTCAGAAGACGTGAAGTAAATCTTCTGTATTATGTACTTTTCCTGTTTCTGTGCCCTCAGAAACTTGAGGAAGGAAGAGTTTGCTTTGGTTCTCATAGTATAAGGGGATACAGATAGTCCGTCCTGCCAAGGAAGTGTGAGCTGGATGGCCGCATTGTGCTCCGCTAGATGGCCGCATTGTGTCCACAGTCAAGAAGCAGAGATCCAGGCTGTCTCTTGGCTGCCTTCCTCCTTTTGCCCTATTTTTTTCTTTAATTCGATCAAGAAACCCAGACCCTGGGATGGACTTCCAACATTTCTTGTCCAACTAGTCCTCTCTGGAACATGGCACACACACAATGGAAGGAGTACTCCTTCCGTGACTCTAACTTCTGTAGGGTTAACAGTCAGGCTTCACTCTTCCTCCTTCCAGAAAAGGTTAGTTCGAATTTAAATGCCTTCCCATACCTTCATAGCCATCACCAGCTCAGCCCGAGGTAACAGTGGTTTACAGTCAAGCACATTCCTCCATATCGACCATTCTCTTTTGTGGACTCTGTGGTCTACAGTCTAGATCCATATAAACACAAATGCCACTTTACGCCATTGTTCAATTATTAGGTAGATATTTCCCTGTAATATTTCATTACTATGCTAAGAAGAGCTCATATCTCTTTATAAGAAAGATAGTCTCCGATAAAATCTCCATGTCTCTATTATCTGGCTGGGAAAACAGTATACAGTTGGTTATCTGTTTTCCTGGGTCCTACATCTGTAGAGTCAAGTGATCACGGATCAAAACTAGGGAGGAAGTTGCTCTGTTCTGAACACATTCAGACTTTGTTTCCTTGTCGCCGCGTCCTGTACAGCCCAGGCAACTGTTGACACCGGTTGCATTGCATTACGTACTGCAGTTCAGCTAGAGACGATGTAACACACACAGGAGGCTGTGCGTGTGTTGCCCACGAACACACATTAACTACGAGGGGCTGAAGTCACTGTGGATGTCCACAGGGATTCCTGCAAGCAACGGTCTGGGGAAAGTGAGGGATGACGAGGCTGAGAAAACAAACAGTAATCGCAAATGTTGAAGGCAGGCCGAGAAGGCAGCCAGCAGCCTAGGGAGAAGGAAGCAGAGAGGAATCCGCAAAAGAGGGAGCAGGCACTCACCAAGTTTGACAGACAAGAAGGGCCATTAAGAGGGGAGGAAGAGGTCACCAGTGAGGCTGAAAGATCCTGAGATGAGCAGAGAGCAGCTCGGCCCAGCTGAGCATGAGGTATGCTGCAAGAGGGAGGAGGTGTGGCTCACAGCAGCACAGAGGGCATTGGCTCTGGCAAGCATCGGCGAGGCGAGCTGTCTGGAGTGTACATGCTACATTCATCACTCGTCCTGTTGCTGTGATAAAACACCGTGACAGAAGCAGTCTTAGGAAGAAATAGTTTGCTTTGGCCTGCACTTCAAGGTACACTCCATCCTGGTGCAAAGAAGATCACAGCAGGGGCATGTGGCAGATGGCCATGATCCACACACCGTCAGAAGACACGACTGAGTCCAACTTACTTCCGCAGTCCATACAGCTGCGTTGCCATCAAGGTGCATCTGCCCCCTTACTTAATTTAATCTAGACGATCCACCACAGGCAGACCCAGAGGCTAACCTAACCTAGGTCATCCCTCAAACGCATGCTGAGACATGTCTCCTAGGTGGTTCTAAATCCTGTCTAGCTGAAAATCTATAGTATCTATCACAGGTGTAATACTCGGCCCCAGGGATCCAGTTCTCTAGAAGACTCGCCTGGCTTCAGGCACCAACTATGAGCCTGGCAATTCCAGGCCACCGTCACTGATGGCCAACCAGAGGCAGGCAATTCAGGGGTCCCTTCTGTCCTTCAGGTTGGGTCACTCTGTGCATGACTTAGCCACTGCGAAAACACTGTTTTTAGGATTATGGTAGTCAAAATATAACTTAGAGTCAGCCAGACGAAGAAACACATGGGGAGCATTCACTTGCTTTGTTCTCACTCCTGTGTACCCACATGACTCGCAAGGCAGGGTCCCTGGAACTCTGGCAGCCCTGGATTTTTATTCGTGTGATTGATGGAATGGTCAGTCATGTGGGTGAGCTCAGTTCCTAGCTCCCCTTCTCCCCTTCTCTCCCCGGAGGTCGGGAGGTTACACTGACATCCCCCGGTCAGACCTTAGCCCTTTGGCCACTCAGAGTCTTTACTGCATGCCAGAGCCCAGTCTGAAATTGCCCAGAACCTCCATGGGCCACCTCATTGACATAAACCTTGGCATTCCTAGGAGTCCTACCAAGGGTAACAGGCACATTTATTACCCAGGAAAGGACTTAGGAGGATCCCGCTGGGCAATATGGCTAGCTAAATTCTCTCCTACTTATCAATAGTTAATTGGAAGTTATTCAGAGTGAGGAGGATAAGGACAGCGAAGGCACAGGAGAAACATTTAGATATAAACATGTTTTCCCAGCCAAATGTAAGAGGGAAATATGCAATCCATAAAAATTACAATTAAAGGTGACACGGTACCAAGGACCATAAGAGAAAAACAAAAAGATCTTAGATAATAACCAATAAAAAAACAATTAGTATGGATTTATAAGATGATGGTATCTGCAAGTAAAATATACAATAAATAAACAATAATGCTTATTTTCCTACAAAGAACCTCAATATATGAGAACAAACAGATGACCTATTTTATCACTTTAAAAAGACAGGTCCATGTTTTGTCGGTAGTGAAGTGAATTCGTCAGCCTCAAGTTACTATAACAAAATATCATGAAGCAATTAAGTCTACAAAGAAAAAAAACTGTGTTTTGCTCAGAGTTTGCAATTTCAAGCCTGCAGCAAGCAACCGACTGGTGGTGGATGGCAATAGTAGGAATTCTCCCCTGACAAACCAGGACGATACACAGAGAGACTTTCTCATAGCTCCCTTGGAGCACACCCAACAACCTAAAGACCTCACATAGGTCCTTCCTCTAACAGGTGCCATCATCTCCCTGCAGTACCTCCCTGGGACCACACTTGGCATGTGGATCCTGGGCGGATGTCATCTAAGACATGGTAGGAACCATAAAGCTGTGTGTACAGGTGCTTCCAACCAGAAACCCTAGGGGCACAACACCTCTACAAGACTGTAATGACGACTTATTTTGAGACTGGTTAGAGAAAATTGCCCCAAGAGGTAGAGAATCTGCCAAATTATGCTCTTAACATGCCTCTATCTCTAGAGTCCCCAGTCACTAAGGCATGGCTAAGCATGGAGACTTGGCAAATGGGAGGCAGGACTGCAGTCACGATCAGTTATTAAGGTGATATCAGAAGAACATTGTATGAGGAACCCAGTAATGAGTTTGAGGTGCCTTTGGTTTCTGACTTATCCAGGATGGAAAATGTTAGAAAGGCAGACAGATGTGAATGGAAAGCTTACAGGTAAATTTTAATTCACTCCCATGAAGCCCCAGGGGGCAAGTAAGAAGACAGGGGTGAGAGACACAAAAAAATGTGTGTCCACCACACATTTTAAATTACTTGAATGGAAACAAGTTTGATGTAAGATTTTCCCTTTCGACAGGAATAGTTTACTATCCCATGATTAACTATTACACTTGTGTTGTGGGTGTGATAGCCTTAATAGGAATGGCTCCCATAGGCTCATATTTTTGAATGCATGATCAATATAGAGTGGTGTTATTTGTTATTTGGCAGGGATTAAGAGGTATGGTATTGTTGAAGTAGATGTGGCCCTGTTAGAGGAAGTGTATCACTGGGGAGCAGGCTTTGAGTTTTCAAATTCTCAAACCAGACCCAGTGTCTCACTCTTCCTACCACCTAACAATTTGTGTGTAGAACTCTCAGCTACACCTCCAGCACCACATTCATTTGCATGCTGCCATACTTCCCATCATGACTATGACTACAATGGACTAAAACTCTGAATGTAAGCAAGCCTCCATTAAATGCTTTATTTTATGTGTTGCCATGGTAATGGTGTGTCTTTACAGCAATAGAACACTGACTAAGACAGAAGTTAGTGCCAGAAGTGGGGTATTGATACGATAGGCCTGGTCATGCTTTTGTTTGGCAAAATGTAGACCTGGACCTTTGGACTAGGAAAGCAGCTGAATGCACTAAGTGAGGCTTAATGGGCCATGCTAGTGGGAGCAGGCGGTACTGAGAACAATGTAGATTATGATGACTCAGCTCAAAAGGTTTCAGAGGAGAAGAATATTATTAAATGGGCTAAGAGATTGTTCTTACATTATTTGGCAAAGAATGTGGCTGTTCTTTTCTTTTTTTGCCCTGTTCAAGAAAGTCTGAGGCTAAATTGAAGAGTTTTAGATTAATGGTATTTGGCAGAGGAGATTTCAAAGTAGCCTCATATTCATTGTGTCACACATTAGTCACAATATTAGTGGCCAGTCTTATGCAGATCTAAATGAAAAGGAGAAAACTGAGTAAGGAAAACTACAAAATATACTACTTGAGGAGAAAAGGAGCAGCAGGAAGTGTACTGGAGCGAAGTCCAGTACTCAAGGCGATAAGATTTTTAAAGCCTGATGCTAAATAGAATAAAGAGAATAGTGACATCAAGGCAAGCTCTCACCCACCTAAGTTTCCAACTTGTACAAAGGAATGAGAGAAGAGCTTAGGGTAAAACATGTTGATGTATGCCTTTAATCCCCAAACTCAGGAGGCAGAGGCAGGCAGATCTCTGGGTTCAAGGCTAGTTTGATTGCCTTAGTTAGCGTTTTTATTGCTGTGAAGAGACACCGTGATCATGGCAACTCTTGTAAAGAAAAACATTTAATTGCGGTGGCTCTCCTACAGTGCAGAGATTCAGTTCATTTATCACCATGGTGGGACATGGTGGCATGCAGGCAGATATGGTGCTGGAGAAAGAGTTGAAAGTCTTACATCTTTTAAACAACAGGAAGTGGTCTAAGACACTGGATGGTGTCTTGAGCATATGTGAGACCTCAAAGTCTTCCTCCATAGTGACACACTTCCAACAAAAAGATCACACCTACTCCAACAAGGCCACACCTCCCGTTAGTGTCACTCCAATAAGGGATCACTCTTCAAACCACCACCCTGGTCTATAGAGCAAGTTTCAGGACAGCCAAGATCAGGCAGTAAAGGAAACCACTGAGAACAGAAAGCTGGTGAAAATGTATTTGAACAAGGAGGTCATGTTCCAACTCTAGCAAGAAGCAGAATTTGGCAGCTTTGGCCGCATGCTTCTGGCTTTAGAGACAATACAGAATTGGTTATGGAATCTCCATCCCCCACTAAAGAAAGCTGCTGAGGCCAAGCGTGTGTCGGGTGTGTCCCTGCATGGAGAGGCCATTGTGTGATGCTGACAATGAGGCCTGGATTGTGTTGGAGACCCAAAGATACTGGAGATGCCGGAACTGTGGGATACCTGCCCAGGAGAGTTGCACACCGGGTATGGAACCAAACCGAGAGACAGAAGTGTGTTTCAGTCAACAAAGACGAAAGGAGTTGGAGATCTGAAGAGTGTTTCATCATCAGACGTGAAGATGCAGAGCTTGGAGCTTGACCTGCTGGTGTTTGGTCTTGCTTTGCTCCAGAATTTCCTCGCTATGTTCCCTTTCTACCCTTTTGGGATGGAGGTATATACTGTGCCACTGTGTAGTGGAAATATGTGATCTGCTTTTTTTGTTTTGATTTTACCAGGATTACAGTTAAGAGATTGCCATGAGTCTCCAAACAGACTTTAACAGTGAACTTTTAAACATTGTAGACTGTGATAGATTATGAAGACTTTTGAGATTGGACTGAAGGCATTTTTGCATTCTGATATGGCTGCAGGCCTTTGGGGGCCAGAGAGTGGAATATGGTGGTTTGAATAAGATTGCCCTCCCCCCAGGTTCATAGATTTGAATACTTGATCATTAGGGAGTGGTGTTATTTGACAAGGATTAGGAGGTGTGGCCTTGTTGGAGGAAGTGTGTCACTGGAGCAGGCTTTGGGTTTTCAAATGCTCAAGCCAGACCAAGTGTCTCATTCATCCTGCTGCCTGATAATTTGGATGTGGAACTCTCAACTACCTCTCCAGCACCATGTCTGTCTGTGTACCACCATACTTCCCACCATGACTACAATGGACTAAACCTCTAAATGTAAGCAAGCCCCAATTAAATGTCTTATTTTTGCCAGGTGGTGGTAGTGCACGCCATTAATCCCAGTACTTGGAATGCAGAGGACAACCTGGTCTACAAGAGCTAGTTCCAGGACAGGCTCCAAAGTTACAGAGAAACCCTGTCTTGAAAAAAATGTTTTATTTTATAAGCATTGCCATGGTCTTGTGTCTCTCCAGAGCAATAGAACACTAACTAAGACAGTGGTATGGCATTTACCCATATATGGTGCTTAATCTTCACAATGACCCAGAGAGACACATCCAGACTCAATTCTCATAAGCAAGGAGAGTAAAGGATTATAATAGAGTCCCACCCAAAGTTCCCCTAACAGTTGTGTGTCAAAGCCAAATTTAAAACCCAGCTCCTCCTTCCTGTGTTAAGAGTCTCCTTGGTGAGACCCAGACTGGATCAAAGAGCTATGTTCAACATTATTAAATGATTTAAACTAGAATCTTAGTCGAAAGGAATTTGCCAAAACTTCTTAAACTCCCCTAATCTAATATATTCTGACTATTCTCAGTTTCAAACAAAAAGAATCTATGCTTTTATCAGTAGTATCAAAGAAGAAGACTTGAAAGATGGTAGAAATAGCCCAACAGGAGCTAACATTCCTGAGAGCAAAATAAATTGATCTATAAGAGAAATCTTGCAGGAAGGTGAGGTGAGAGTTAAGAATCAACATCTTGTGGAAGGAGATATGGCTCAGTAGTTAAGAACACTTCCTGATTTTGGAAAGGACCTAAGTTTAATTCTAAGCACCCAGCTCAGATGCCTCATAACCACCTAAGACTCCAGCTCCATGGGATCTGATGCTCTCTTCTGGCCACCATAGACACATGCACTCATAAGCACATACCCCCACAGATATACACATTCATATATATATAATTAAAAATAAAAATTTAAAATCTTTTAAAGTACCTACATCTTCAGCAAAGAAGACATTGCCATTTTTATTAGAGGAGGCTGGAAAATCAGACATGGGGGAGCTTTCTAAAACTCACTTGAACTTCACTGTCTGTGTGAGAACAGAACTTACCTATACTTTCAAGAAAAATTCCAATGTTGTGTTACAAAACCTAAGTGGTCCTTAAAAAACTCAGTGAGCATTCTCCCCCAACCTCTGCATCCACATTACTGCCCCAGGTAAGCTTCTGCCGGATGCTCCATTTTACTGTCTCAATCTGGCATGAGACCATCTAGGGTGAAGGAAACGTAGAGAATGGATGGAAGCATGGACAGGAAACCCTTGCCCAAGGATATAGAGGAGCATCTTTCAGTTTTCGTCACACTCTGGTGGCTAGTTGTTCTTTAAGCCGCATAAACTTTTTTTTATTTGACTTATGCCAATTCACAGGAGTTCCCAACAATCATTTTTTTCTTTTTCTTTTGACTTAAATAACATTTTTTTCCATTTATTTTACAAATCAACCAGTTTCCCCTCCCTCCTCTAATCCCATCCCCTCCTCTTTCCCATCTCCCGCTCTCTCCATCCATTCCTCCTCCATCTCAGTTCAGGAAGGGGCTGGCCTCCCATGGGCTTGCACAAATCATGGCATATCAAGTTGAAATAGGACTGAGCTCCTCCCTGTACATTGAGACAAGGCCAGGTAATCCAGACTGATGGCTAGTTCTATGCCAACTTGACAGCAGTATAGCAGTATAGCTATAGTAGTCACTTGGAAAGAAAAAGCTTCACTTTAAAGAAATACCACCATGAGATTTGCCCATTGTGGATGGTGCTCCCACCCTGGCCTGGTGCTCCTGGAAGCTTTCAGAAAGCAGGCTGAGCAAGCCACAAGAAGAAAGCAGCACTCCTCCCCGGCCTCTGCATCAGTTCCTGCCTCCAGGTCCCTGTCCTGTTTGAGTTCCTGCCTGGCTTTCTTCAGAGATAGGCTGTGATGTGGGAGTGTAAGCTGAAATAAACTCTTTCCTCCACAAGTTGTTTGCAGTCATGGTGTTTAATCACAGCAGTAGAAACTTTAACTAAGTAAGATAGGTAGCTACAAATTCAATGTGCAGCTCCCGAGTCTACACTTAGGTGCCAGGAATTTCCCTGGGGGCCACGGGTGTGGAAACATGTGTCCCACACTTCTGTACCCCACACACAGGAGTTCTCTTGAACGGATCTCCACCCTGTACCCTCACAGGTAGCCTACGAATGGTACTCTGCCCTGGTGAGACTGGGAGTCTGTGTGCATAGGTAAGAGACGGCTGGAAGTAAAGAGAGATATTACACAGATAATTCTACAACTATATGAAAAGTGTAATTGTAGACGCTGTATAAAGGAACATTGCAGTCAGGCTGATGGCGCCTGAGTCATCCTAAAGACTAAGGATATTAAGGCAGGAGTTCAACACCTGCCTGAGCAACTCAGTAAGAGCCTTTTTCAAAACTAAAGTTTTAAAAAAGAGCTAGGACAATAGCTCAGTGAACGAGTTCTTGCTTAGCAGACATGACACTCTAGGTTTAAGACAAAGGGACCAGAAGAAGAGGAGAGGCGGGGAGGAGAGGAGGGAGAAAGGGAAGGAGAAAAAGCACAAGTGTGTTAGGAGTCTCTTCTAGGGCAGCTAATGGATCAGGCTTCCCTGTGGAGTGAGTTTGCAAGGATGAGAGGATGAGGAACATAGACCATCTGCAGCAATCCAGGTAAAGAAGGGATCTTGACAGGTGCCCTAGGAACTAACATAGCCCTGTGTAAGGGCCAGAGAGGAGAGGTAGCTGACAAGGTGAGTGTGAGAAGCACTTACACAGACTAGTGAGACAGGGCGCTCTTGGATGAGCATCACGCTATTTGATTGACTAGAATGAATGGGATGGAGGTTCCAGGGTGGATTCAGGAGGAGCCTCTGCACGGGCACAAAGATGAGTCCAATGGGGCTCAATGGTGGCCCCAGCCCAGCTGCCACAGTTCTTATTGTCATTTTTATTTAGTAATGATGGAGGAGGGTCATCTGTCTATGTGTTACTTTCATTGGTTAATAAAGAAACTGCCTTGGCCCTTTGATAGAACATAAAATTAGGTAGACGGAGTAGACAGAACAGGATGCTGGGAGGAAGAAGGCAGTGAGGCAGACGCTATAGCTCTCCTCTCCAAGATGGATGCAGGTTAAGATCCTTCCCGGTAAGCCACCACCTCGCGGTGCTACATAGATTATTAGAAATGGGTTAATCAAGATGTGAGAGTTAGCCAATAAGAGGATGAAACTAATGGGTCAAGCAGTGTTTAAAAAGAATACAGTTTCCGTGTAATTATTTCAGGTAAAGCGAGCTGGGCAGGCGGTGGGAAGCGACCTGCCGTTCCTTTTATCAGTAAAGCCACAATCTCCAAATCCACCCTGAAGGACATGGAGAATAATATCCTAGCCCACCTCCCACTCACCATCTCTTCCCTCCAGCATACATGCCACCCAGGCATCCCTTCCAGCAGACATGCCAGTCCCCACACATGCCCTAACATCCTCCCCAGCCAATTTGAGGAGGTAGGAAATCCAAAACATGAAGGACACTGCTTTGTCAAGGGGTCTGTTGGCCACTGTCGGTGCCAAGAGGAGGTAGGACTGAGACCAAGCTGAAGTTCATCATGGTTAGAGTCTAAATGAAGCACACCCGGCAAATGTGGCTCTCCTCATCAACCACACTAATGCTAACTTAGAACATAAAATTCCCTGAGAATTCGAGCAGTGGGGGCGCATGCCTTCATTCCCAGCACACAGGAGACAGAGGCAGGTGGACCTCTGTAAATTAGAGGCCAGCCTGGACTACAGAGCAAGTTTCAAGACAGCCAGAATTGTTGCACAGAGAAACCCTGTACTGGAAAACGAAACAAACTAAAAAATCCCTGATGATCCATGATGTCTGTGATCTGAGGTCATAACTATTGTATTTCTTGATAGTCTTATCAAAGAGTTGCAACATGCCTGACCCGGGGTTGACCATGGTCCCTTGATACTACTGTGTAGAGCCATGTCTCTTGAGGCCAACAGCATGTCCACAGTTCTCCATGGACCAGACTCCCACACAACCAGAGTAACAGGAAGAGGGCCCTTATATGATGCTAGCCTCTAAACAAGAGGAGCAGCCCTCGTGCTGGTCCACAGACCCAATTTTCTCACCAAGTCTGACTGTTGCTCTTCACTGTTGCTCCACTGCCTCGGGATCCCACCGGCAACACAGTGGCAAAGAGGCCTCACCTAAAAGGCAGATCGGTCTAGACACAAGCTAGGGTCATCTCCCATTACGTGTGTCTCCACGCAGTTCAATGCTGACCATCTGGGGTGCACACTGCCATCATTTCCGGGGGCCAGGAGACTTGCAGGTTCCCAGGCTTCCTTCAGGCTCATCGGCATAGCACCACAAAGCAGAAGGCCCCAGAAAGCCCTGCGCTTCACATGGGTTTTCTCTTTTAAACTAGACACTGAAACTATGGTACCACTGGCATGGGCCACCTAGAGCATGCTTTGTGCTTACCTCCATGTGTTGCTGGCTACGTGTTTTAAAGTGGAGAAGCTTTTAATTGAACCACCCTGGCACAGACAAGGCCCCGCTGTGACTCTCTGTGGAATCTGCAGTACGGGCTCCTTCCCTCTTCTCTACAGCATGTGAGGTCCCTCCTTTGAGGAACGCGAGACAGAGCTGATCACCTGCTTGTGCCATTCTCGCAGGCTGTGTGAGCTGCACTTTGTGGAAGGCCGCGTGAATCACCCACAGGCAGAGAGAAAGATTCGGCTGCGGTGTTTTAACGTATAGCCTCAGCCATGTCTGGGGTCTCATTGAAGACTTTGTTATGAGAACCTTTTTCATGAAGAGATTATGAACTCATAAACGGTAGTTTAAAAGAAAACGAAGACGAGGGGGAAGGAGGGAGAACTAAATCAAAGGCCCAGTCTGCTGAGGTCCGCCTTTACATATTTCCTGACTTAATGATAGAATTTTGTCCAGCTTCTGCTCCGTAACTGCTGTGGAAATGCTTGCTTTTGTGGTCAAATACTAAAATACTGTAACGTTTTCACCCAAACTCAAATGCCTATGCTCTCCATGTCCTTTCTGAGAAAATATAGGAATGGGGGGGGGAGGGTGGAAAAAACATTATATCAGTCCATTTCCCACTGCTGTCTCTAAATACTGGAGACCGGTACTTCACAATGAAAGTTTCTTTAGCTTACAGTTACCACAGCCGTGCGGTGCTGTAGGACCGGTAGCATCCGCCCAAGAGAGTGAGACCCGTGGAGACAAATGGCTGGGGGCCGAGGGTTCTCATCTCGCAGTGGTAGGGACGCAGCTCTGCTGCCTCGGTTTTACCAGTGTGGTTAGCTGTGGAGGTGGGGGACTCATTGGCCACCGTCTCAGGCACACTCAGGATTTATCGGCTGCCTTTATGGGGAGTCTTGGCCATATGTTTTCCTGAGCCTTTGTTTTTTCGTGTCTCCCCAGACATTCTCCATATGCCTATGAGAAGCAGAGGCAGAGCAGAAAGGGTCTGGGAATGCAGACATGGGCCTTGGGTTCCTGGGGAGAGGGCATGAGGCAGGGGGATTGTTTTCTTCCACGGAGCCCTGTCCTGGGTAGAAAGAAGTCGTCTCTAAGCCCCTGCTCTGGGTGATGCTTCCCCTGACGGAGCTGCTTTCCTCACCTGTCTAAACTAAGTACAGAGGATCCAATATCCACAGAGCGCTGATCTTTTCAGCAGATACTCAAAGGATAAAGCCAGGGTAATTTATTATTCTTCTTTTAATCCCACAGAGTGCACTGAGAACTTCCAAACAGTAAGACATTCTTCTGAGAAAAGAGCCCCTCTTATCAGCTTGGCCCTGTCCAAAATAATGATGACTTCACGCTGGCCGGGGCATCAGGATGTGCTTGTCCCCCGTCAATAACTAATGCTCGGGATTGCATCTCACGTCTGCAGAGGCTGGATCTGGACAGCATGATAACCCACCCTTCTTAAAAGCGCCTCCATGACAGCCCACCTCCCTGTTTAATCATGCTCCCTACCTCTCCCTGATGAGGAGACAGCCCGGCCTCCCTCCACTTCTCTCGGCCCAGCACTCAGGAGAAAGACTTCAGAAAAAGCACAGACGGGAGAGTTTATTTCTTTAGAAGTTGTTTCTTTTATAAGATATAATATCTAGGTAGCTGTCACAAACCTCATGAGCAGAAACTTGAAGTTACTCTCCAGCTGAATTTGCAGGACAATTTTTAGCTAAAGCCACGATGATGTGTCTCTTCCAGACACAATTAGAGCTGGCTGTTGCCATAAGCGGTCCACAGAACTGTAAGGATTTGCCATGCTGCAGACCAGACTCCGAGGCAAACCAGCAATTTAGAATGTACCTGTTTTCCTGTCTAAGGACTTTGGAGTCATTAAATAGCATGAAGTCTTCAGGAAGTCTTTTCTTACTAAGTAAATGACCTAGAGGTTCATAACAACAGCATTTATATGTACACACACACACACATACCAACACACGCATACACATACAAGCACACACAGGCACACACAAATGCATAAGTGCACACACATACATATACAATCACACATACAAACACTCAAGCATACACAAAAACACATTCACACATGCATACATACACAAGTCCAACACACAAACACATGTATCCACACATACACACAGAAGCACATACACAAACACATGACCACATAGGCACACACAAACACATGTGTACACACACATACACAAACACATGTATACACATACATAAACAAAAAAATACACACACACAAGCATACAAACCCACTCACACACACACATGCACATACACACACTTATGATAATTGCATTTACCTGTACAAGTTGTATTTAAACATTCCTACATGTAATATGTGCTAAAAATTCTTCAGAGAACAAGGAAGTTGACTTTTGCACCATCATGCTCCTTGAAATTGGTATGCGGTTCATATTTACTAGCGTGTTTGCTTCCTGTTATAGTTCTTGAGTTCTGAATTTACTCACTCATCATCTGCTCAGCCCACTGCGTTCCAGGCACACAGGGAAACACCAGATAAGTGCGCTCCTGGAGCGCCATTTACCACAGTCGATGTTTTCGTCTTGCAATGAACACCTAAGCCTGTTCTGGTTTCTTCTATCAAAATGAAGGAATTAAAGGTCAGTAGGAAGGTTCAAGAATACCCTGTGTCAGGGATGGAGCAATGTCTCAGCGGTTAAGAGCACTGGCTACTCTTCCAGGGGTCCTGGATTTGATTGCCAACACCCACTTGGTGGCTCACAACCATCTATAACTCCAATTCCAGAGAATCTGATGCCTTCTTAAGACTTCTGAGGGTATTGCATGTATGTGCTACTCAGACATACAGGCAGACAAAAAACCTACCAAAAAAAAACCAATCAATCAATTTCCTACTTCATAAATAACCTATGTTTATACTGCTTGCTCATTAGAAAAATGAACCCTGGTCTCTAAATCACCCCCTCCTTCTCTGAAGTCATATATCACCTAATAATGCCATATATCACAAAGGTTCCATTGGCTTGGAATAGAGCTCAAAAATCCCTGTGGCCCGGCAGCATCACATGATGTCAGCAAACCTACTGTACACCAAACTGCATGAATCTACAACACATGCTGTCCTGTGCAGTCCCACTGGAGTGTAACAACCAACTAACAACCTTCCTGTATTTACTGGGCTACACCGCCCATCATTATTTTAGTGTGTGCTTCTTCTACTAATGAACACGAGACTTAGTCATAAAGTAGCCTCAGGTGGGTCCTCAGATGGGTCCTAAAAGCCCCTGGCTCTGGGAGAAAAGCGCTTCATGTATGTGTACTTCAGAGGAACAGAGGTGGAAGGGGAAGATGGTGACAATGAGGGTCCAGATATCCTGCAGGACTTCAAACCCGATGTGTGTCTTTCCCTCTCACTTTTTAGACTTTGTTCTGAAAGAGACTCCAAGATAGGAGTTAGTACAAGAGGACTTTTAACAAGAAATATTCATGTAAGGATCAGAGAAAGATCACGGCAGTCCATTAGCAGCCATTTTGCCAAGCGTGGGCATTTGGGAAGGCTTCTGGAGGAAGCCATGAGGTGACAGACTGTAAGATGGGTCTGGTAAAAGTAAGCAGTCATGGACAACCATCACATGCAGACAGAGGCAGAGCAAAAAACTGTTCAGGTAGAGGACTAGAGTCCAGAGGTTGTGGTCAGGGGCAGACAGTGGCAGAGAGAGCTGGAGGTCCAAAGGAAATCGTCCCCACTCAGAACACAGGCGCATGCCCTTTCCAGTCCCTGGGACTTCTCCAGATCCACATCTCATCATCCCCAAGGACTAACATGAGACGAAGTCCTTCTGGGCACAGAAGATGGAGGAATTTGTTGACTCTCCAAATATCTGTGCACAAACCTTCAAAACTCTGCCACGAGGCCAGCTCACACAGGGAGGGATGGGGCATTGACTTGATGACATTTTGGGATTCCAGAAAAACATTCTTTTCTCTTTGTGTCCTTCTCCCATCTTCCAAATGGCTTTATGCAGTCCCTGTTCTCAGTTTGAAAAGCTTCCTCAAAGGCCCTGGTTCAGAGGGAGTTCTCTGCATGGTGCTCGATGCTCTTGCCTGGGCAGCCTGGGGATGGAACTTCAGCCTCTGGCCCTGCCTGTTTTCAGGGCCCTGGAAACACACTTCAGGGCTGCATTAGTCACGGGAGTGTCGCAGGCATTGGGGCATAAGCTGGGAACAAAGATCCACCTGCTGCCTGTGGCAGCCTAAAGCATTCCACTCAGGAAACAGGGATTCTTGAATTCATCATAGAAAAGAATCTTAAGATGAGCCATTATTAGGAAAGATCTTAAACTGGGCATTTGTGAGCCATGCCTTTAATCCCAGCACCTTGGAGGCCTAGGCTGGTGGCTCTCTGTGAGTATGAGACCAATCTGGCCTACAAAGCAAGTTCCAGGACAGTCAGGGCTACACAGAAAAAGAAAAATCTTGCCTCAAAAGAAAAAGAAAGAAACAAAATAAAGGAGAAAAGAAACATTCTCAACAAAAAGATGGAGACGGAGTGGCAAGATATACCAGGTGTGGGTGTGAGCTCTCAACAGAGCCATGCTTCAGTTTGGAAGCTTTTGAAATTATATTGCTCAAAGGCTATCTAAAGGAAGTCCCTCCCCCTATTTCTTTGGGGAGTCTTAGAGGGTGACTCTGGTGGTGCCTGGTTAAGACTGCAATCTGATCAAATAAAACCATGGGGGCCAATGAGAAGGCTCAGCGGGCAAACGTACTCGTCACCAAGACTGACTGCCTGAGTTTGGAAGCCCATGTCAGAAGGAGAGAATTGATTCCCACGGGTTGTCCTCTGACCTCCACATGCTGCAGCTCATGCACACGGGAACACAAATGCACATTAAATAGAGATAAACATTTTAAAGACATGGGTCACAAGAGTTGTGCAAGAGAGTAAAAACACAAAGATTTTTTTTGTGAAAACCTGCAGGGTTAGAGCTAAGGAAGGAGAAAGGTTTGGTGCAATGGTTCTCAACCTTCCTAACGTTGAGATGCTTTAATACAGTTTCTCATGCTGTGGGGACCTCCCCCAAATAAAATTATTTTCATTGCTACTTCATAGCTGCAATTTTGCTACTATTATAAATTATAATGTAAAATCTGTATTTTCTGATCATCTTAAGCAACCCCTGTGAAAGTGTCGCTTAGTCCCCAAAGGAGTCCCCAACTCACAGGTTAAGAACTGCTAGCTTAGGCTTTAAGCATGGCCCCTGTCTATTTTTAACAATTGTTCTTCTTTGAAATAGTTCTACATCAAAGAATCATCCATTGGCTCTATGTAGGCAGCCTTCACAGCCAACATTGTTAACTGGGTTGTAATTCTTGACTCTCTGTCTGTGAGGGACTTCAACCAGACTCCAGGATGAAGAGCCCCTTCCCCTTATCATATTCCCTTAATTCTTTCTATGTTTCTACCCTGCCTCAGGATGAAAACAGAAAGCCACCTTGCTCCAACCAATGACGGACAGAACCCTCTGCCCAAATTTGGACTCGCCCAGCTTCTTGTGCGCTGACCAAGAGGAGAGTTAAAATCATGTTATCCCTCAACCTTCTAGTTCCTGACTGTGACCATCCTACTGCAACCCACAGGATCAAGGGATATGGCTGGTCTTGTTTGGGGCCTTGAATCCACTGACTCGGCATGCACCATAGCAAGGGTGCACCCAGAAACGCAGTGCCATAGAGCTAGTAAGGTCTGTGCCATCAGAAGCTATTCAAAACACATGGCATCTAGCAACACAGTCAACAGGTTGTCAACCCGACAACATAAGCAAGAGTTTTACAGATGCACCAGTAGAAAAAGAGAGAGAGAGAGAGAGAGAGAGAGAGAGAGAGAGAGAGAGAGAGAGATTGAAGAAGGAGCCAGGAAGATTGAATTCTAATAGCCCCTTGTGGTTGTCATAGCGATTGACACCCCTGCCACTACCACCACTGCTGCTGTCCCCTCTAAATCTGGCATTGAAGCCCCACAACTGTGGAGTACAAGTCCCGCCTGTGTGATCTCAAGTGCCAAAATGTGGTGCCCAGAGGCGGGAGGACAGCACAGGTACCACCCAGCTGCCAGCTGCATGAGACTGTGCCAAGCTGGCAACATTGCCATCTGGTGTTGCCAATTTCCTTGTGCAGTCATGGTCAGGTTTAAGAAATGGCAATCCTGTGTTTGAAGAACGATAAAGTCTCCAGAATATAGAGGATACTTTTCCAGCGGTGCCCCTGGAGCTGGGAAGCAGGCATCAGCAGAAAGAAGAAACACAGGGAGGGATAGAAAGAAGGTCACAGGCAGCACTAGGAGCTCCTGCAGAAAAGAAAAGGAAAAGGGCCTGAAACCAGCTCAGGACTCCCAAGCGATGCTCAAGACCTTTCTCCCGCCAACCTCATTCTGCTGCAGGGTCCAGACCACAGGGCATTTTCACTTCCGTAAGACCGTGCTTCCTCAGAAAGGTCCAATTGTCCCTGCTTCCAAGGCCATGCCACCTCATGTCCCTCACACCATAGCTCTGTTACCATGAGTCTCTAGTGCTGGAAGGTACAAAGCTCATGGAGTTAGGAGTCCCCAGTAGCTCCTTCCAGGGCCTGACTCTTCAAGCAGCCATGGCTGTTCTGTAAAGGACAGCTCCTCGTAGACATAGCTGTCCTGTCAAAGACTGCTCAGATTTGTGTGCTTTGTTTCCAGCCTACGTTTTAGCTAATTTTCCTCAAGCTCAGGCCAAGACTCCCCGAAGAGCTGTTATCACCTGTGTGCAAATGCAGACAGGCTGCCTCCTTTCAAACTCTTGAAAGAGGGTTCTAAACTAGGTTATCACTCGAAAGACAGCATCCTCAGAAAATATGAAAGCCACTTGGACTGTCCAAAGTGCTCTAAAAACTGAATTCACAAGGCAACATCACACCAGACAGACAGCAAAGGGGCTTCAGGGGAGTTTGGGGGGCACATGTGAGGACCTGTCCACACAGAAGAGACTGGGCATGAAAGGAGGGGGAGGAACAAATAGAGGGGCAGCTGTGTCACGGCCTTGGGGGTGTACCTTAAAGCAAGGCCTTTGAATACAAAAGCAGCAAGCTAAACTCTAGATTGTGCATTTGTTAATCACTTAGCTGAGCTGGGGAATCCCATTCCAAGAGCTTGCTCCCTTTCCTTTCCGGAAGCCCTATATTTAATTTATGAGGCCACTTTCACTTCCTCTGTTTCTGCTGAGCAGAGCAAGACAGAGAGAGTGGCGGTCCCTGGAGGAGAGAAGAAAGGTGGTTTGTCTGTCTCTTCATTGCTGGTTTGTTTTTATCTGTTTGTTGTTTGTTTTCAAATTCTAAGCTAGTTGGTAAAGTACAACACCACTGAGAAAAAGAGGCAGGCCTGGTTCAGAAGAGATGAGAAATCCAGTGCCGGGACCATCCAAGAGAAACCATCAAGTCAGCCTGAGCCCCAGAATGTTGTGGGGTCAGCTTCCTGCCATCCTAACAAATCCCTAGCCAAAGGTGCTTTGAGACCAGCAATCTAACGCCTAGATGGCAGCAGCAGCCACACAGCCAGGCACCAAGTTTGTCCCAGCCTTGTCCTTGAGGCTTCCTCCTGCAAGCAAACTGCAATGTGACTTTTTGTCCCGTCTGCGCTGCGCATGACACATCAGGGGGAGGACAGGGTGTGGATATTGACCTCTGCAAAGGGCTCTGGTGTCAGGGATGTGGCTGCTGGGACAGTCACCACTGCTGTTCTTCACTTTCTAAAAGCTGGGATGATTCTTGGCAAAGTGAGTGCCCGTATGAATACAGGATAAAGGTTTAGGGTCCATGCCAGGGAGCGGTCCACAAAGTCACTATCACCTAACTGCGGCACACACAAATATAGTCACAAAGTTCATAGGGCACAGGGCAAGGCATGCAGGACCACAGAGCATGTTTGAAAACAACAATGCCATGAATCTGAAAGGAGACTGATTTAACTGTGGAGCGTTCCTGCCAGGATTTCTCTACTTGTGAAATCACATTCTTGCTCTCACTGGAGCGTTGATGTGGGGGCATTTTATAGACGCATTACAGAAAATATGTGGAACAGGTGAGAGGCATTGTCGGAGGGGCCCGGTGCCATTGTCTTTGAGAGAGGTCAGATTTTCCATGCGTCGAGGGCTGACAAGCCATGCCTGCTGCATTCTGCCCCAGTGTGACATGTTTCTAATGTTACACTGTGGGAGGTGTCCTGCAACCCAACACCGCACTCTCGCAAGCACTCCAGACAGGACTTGCAGAGTGAACTTCAGAAGCCGCGTGTTGCCTTGCTGAGCTTCATAAAGAATGTCCTGGCAACTTCAATTGCCCCCAGAGGGGTAAGGGAGTAAGATCTGTCTTTTTACTGTTTTATTTATTAAGGACCCTCTTATAGAATCTAACATTGTATGGTCTTTTAAAAAAACTAAACACAACACAAAGATAAACAAAGCATTACAGGTTTTTTTCTTCCCCTTTGAGACAGGGTCTCAGTATATAGCCCTGGCTATCCTGGAACTCATGATGTAAACCAGGCTGGCCTTGAACACACAAAGATCATCTATCTGTCCCTGCCTCCCAGCTCTAGGGATTAAAGGTGTGCTCCACACTTGGCTTCCTTTTTCACTTCTACAGAAGTGTTCTTATGTGTTTAGAGGACAGGGCTGTGGGCACAGGAGAGTAAACTGACTGGAAGGAAGCTCCAAAAGCTTGTGTGTGACGAGGCTGTGCACAGACTGAATCAGCGCAGAGGCAAAGACATTGCCAGGAAGCAGACAAAGCACCAGCAGCAGCTTCTAGAACCAGTCTCAGGAGAGGCTAGAATTTACCAGAAAGAGTCCTCACTGATCCTGGAGGGGCCCGGACCTGAAAGTAAGGACTGATCCTGGATCACAAACCATAGAACAGTGGTATGTGTCTGGTTTCTTTCATCCCTCAACCCTTTCCACCCTTAGACTTCGAAGAGATTCACAGTCAACAGCCTGTGCATTGTCAACCAGAAGAGAAACCCACTAGAAAGAGATGCTAGGCTACAGACTAGGGTTAGCAGACACTGTCCAAGCCACAAGAGTCTGTTGAAGGCCCAGGAGAATGAAGGAGTGATGGGACAAATGGACTGGATGGGAGGAAAGGGTTTATTCGTCTAAGTGACAGATGAAGCCCTAGAAGTGCAGAAGGTGGGCATGTAGGTAGGGCGGGAGGAGAAGCCCTCCGCAGGCAGGGACAAGGGACCTTGTCCTTGGTTTCTTCCCCACCAGCAAAGGCTGCAAGAGGCAATCCCAGGAAGTTCCTGGCCAGAGAAAGCATTGCCTTTCTACCTCCGCTGTAATTAAGGGAAGTGTTTGGAAAGAGACGAGACTTATCAAAAATGACGAGTGCTGAGTGCCCAGAGGCACCGACTGCAGGAAAATTGATTAGAACGGTGCCTTTGAGCCAGGAGTGGGAGACGAGCCAAGTGGTGACTACGGCAAAAGTAGTCCTGGAGGGATCAAGTGCCAAGAACCTTCTGGATCTTTCTTTGGTCTCGAGGGTCACCTGTCTGTTCTGGTCTCTCTCTTGCTTCCCAGACCTTCACCTTCTCCCTACACAAAATTTGGCAGAGCTGCGCTGCAAGGCTGCTCAGGTAATGTCCTGAGAGGGTATTGAGGCCACTATTCATTCTTCCTGTAGCAACTATTGATTGCTTGCCAAAGGGTAATGACAATGACCACAGGTAGATCCTTGGAGTCTTCCATTCAGGATCTCAAATGCTAACAGGTTTATTCAAGGAGAGCATGTCCCTTTCTCTATTGTTTAGACTTTGCTTCATACAAATTCCACATGTGGGGAAGCTTAGATTGTTATTTGACTATTTCCAAAGAGAGATGCGTATTCACAATAGTCATTTCTTCTTAGAGTCTGGTGATGTTGATGGCCGTAGGCTGGATCCAGTGTGATGACTGCACTAGGAAGAGTCAGCCCCGCCCCGCCCAGCCCCACCAAACGAATGCTGGACTTTAAGACCTGCAGGTGAGCATGTGCCCACAGAACTGAAGACACACTGGCTTAAACGGGTGGTTATCAGCTCTAACAGTGCATTAGTGATGCCTGAAAGAATGGATCAGATAGGAACTCAGAGGATCTGGGATAGGTCCTGGAAGTCTAAAAACTCAGAGTGTCTCCCAAGTTTCCAGGGCCACACCTTAGGAATTGCTGGTCCAGATACAGGCACATGCATGTACACACTCACATGCACGTACACATGTACACACACACACGGCATGATAGCGTCTACGGATGAAGGTAAAATAGTAATCTATTGGCCCAGCCCCTGTCAGCTGGGCCTTACCAGGTCAGCAGGGTGCCATCCCTACAACAGATTCTGCCTTAACTGGGGACTTAACTTTCCCACACTAAGATGAAATTAAGATTCACAAAGGCAAAAATTCCTTTAAAATTACATTGACTATCTTAAAGTTTCCTGAAATGTAGAAGCAAGAAGAAAAGGAATTAATACTATGGGAGTGTCAAAATGAAGAAGCAAGTAGATCTCCTTGTGTGCCAGGCCAGCCTGGTCTACATCAGGATACCCTGTCTCAAATAGGTAGATGGTGGGTGGATAGATGGTGGATGTATAGATGGAAGGATGGATGGACAGACAAGAGAAAAAGACAGTTTAACCAGGAAAGAGATTTTAGGCAGGAGTGCCTGTTTGTCCCCCCCCCCATTTTTTTTTAATTTGGGGGAAAGTCACAGCCATAGTGTACATGCGGAGGTCAGAGAACAAGCCTTGTATGTTAGTCCTCTCTTTCTACCAAACTCGGACAACAGGCTTGACAACAAGCGTCTTCATCCACTGAGCCATGGCATGGGTCTCTCTGGTCTCTCTTTTCCTTTCTTTTCTTCCTTTTGGTAACATGATCTCCTAGGGTAGCCCAGGTTGCTTCACACTCCATACTCCTGCCTCCCAGATGCAGGATTCCAGGTGAGTTCCACAGGTCCACCCCATGACTCGTCTTAACCTGCCCAGAGCAGGAACAAAGGTGGTCAGCAAGGCCCTGGACCTGTCTCAGAAGCACTGGTTCACTGTGTCCACAATATGCACCTGCTAGGCCTGCCTCTCCTCTCTCCATCCTTGCTTTAAATTCAGGTTCCCGCACAGAGCTGCACCTGTGCCTGCACTCAGTGTTAGCGGTGGACTTGAGTCCTTTCTCATCTCGCACCCAGAGAGTACACTAACTGGAAACCACTCAGGAATTCCTCTGGGGCACACCTAAGAGCTGCTCACCAACAGAGTAGACGTCACAGACCCGGGTCAGGCTGCGAGCCTCCTTTCCATCCTTGGTTTCCTGGAGCTAATGTCCTGTATACACTCTCTCCACCGTGGTCTCAGGGGAGCTCTTTGGTAGCATAAAATAGTTGATCTTCATGCTACTTCTGCCGCCAGCAAACACAGGTAGAAGAGAAGCTTCGGCTCCCTCCTTCTCCTCCCTCCCCCACCACATGGCCCAACGGAGACTCCTTGGGTTTCATCTGATCTCTACATGTTAACATAACACAGTCAGACACAGTTCCTCATGAGGACCTCTAACGAGCCACTGGCTTCTTTCTCTCTGATCGGCAAGTATTAGTGAAGACATGTCCCAAGTTAGCTTCAGAAATAAGGGATGTGGATGCTGATTCCTGCCGATTCTTCTAGATGCACGTTCTGGTCTCTAGGGCCGGTTCTGAGGCTCCTTCAGGACAGACAGATTCCAGGCTGAGCAAATGAGTTCAACTCTAGCCTCCCTGGATTCCACAAATTCTTCAGGGTTCCCTTCTCTAAACATTCAGGAGCGGCCTCCCCTGAGCATCACAGTTCAATCTTGGGCCCTGCTGATCCGGAGAGCTCCTAGGGATGGCTTTATATGAAAATCTCACATCAACCTTTCCTTTCTAAACACTCGGTTTCTCAGGAGCGCTCCTGTTTTGTTGTTATTTAGTTGAGAGTAGGTCAGAGTGTTTTGTTTTCGTCATTGCCCTGCGCTTCTGCGCATAGTTGCCCTGTGAGCAATACTCAACCCGAATTTCCATTGTCCCTCCTTACCTGGGCAAGCTTCCCTTCTTTTCCCTGTCTTACAAAACAAGTAAGCAGCCCCTCTCAGTATAATTCCAAGCTGTTTTCAACACTAAAATACCCAGGTGAGGACACGGTTTAATACAGCAAGGATGCCCTGTGAGGTGTGTTCACCTCCTCCAGGTGTGACTGCCCCCACCCTCGACGCCATGTATATAGCCAGCCACCGCCATACCTCACATATTCTGGAAACTTCCTCATAATCACATGGGTTGGCCTTAAACCTCAGAAATTAGTCTGCAAGAGCCCTATAAAGTAGCACCTGGCTGGGTGTCACAGATCTAAGGAAAGTCAACAAGCTGTGTGCTCCCCCGTGCCTCTCCCTTCTTTGTGGGTGCCGTTCAGATTCATGGAAACCCGTGTGCAGAGGCAAATGCAGACAGCTGTTCAGGTCCCCTCGGCCTCTACCGTTGTTCCTCTTGAGCTATATGGAGCCTGGGAGCGAGCCCCTTCCATTTTTGAGACCCTCCAGAAGCATTCCCTGAATTCCAACAATGCTGGGGTCAAAAAAAAAAAATAGACTGTTTGAGACAAGAGGCCTCCCAGCCTACCACCGCCAAGAATACGGACTCCTTTCTACTCGCTGGGATTAGTTGGACTGGTTGGTTCAGGGTACCCCTGAAAAGCTGACAATTGAAATATGAACTGAAATCTCGAAAATGAAAGCAATAGGCAGAGCTTGCTGGGGATTCCGAGATGAACAGATGCCTCAGAGGGAGGGGGTGCAGGTCTTGTGTGGAGGGATGTAGGCAGTACTTCAGCAGTAAAGCTGGCACCCCAGAACCTCCGAGCACTGAGGTCCAGAAGATCAGACCTGGGGTCTTTTCAAACCTGTGGCTGACTGGCATGGTAACTCTCCCCTTTGATGAAAATGACACTGGGCTGAACCTTACCACCAGAAAGGATGACAGAAAGCGATGGCCTCTAACTCAAGGGAGGTAATGTGAAGTCGAACTGAGAAGCTGAGTTGTCTGAACTCTACCGGCTTCCCCTCCCTCCTCTGTTCTCACCCTCTTTAAAGTCACCTCCTTCATCCCTTCAGGACACTTTTGGGGAGCAGGCAGCCACAAGTAGAGGTTCAGGACTCCCAGTCTCTGGGATCCGCGGCAGATGAGATGAGGCCAAAGGAGGTGTGCCTTTCCTTCGGCAACCTGGCTGCTGAGGACGGGAACGGGAAAGGAACGGAGTGGGGCTCATTGTGAACCAGGGGAAGGGTAGGAAAATGGTTTCCAGCGAGCAATAAACAATTCAAACATAATATCGCCTCAGCATGGGGAAGTAGGGATGTGAGGAGACAGATGTCACAACAAGCCGGCCAGAGAGCCGAAGGCACTGACAACAGCCAACAGTGAGGAAAGAGAAAACAGACTGTGGGGGCATCCTTTACATGATCTCGGAGACAAGAGCATCCTGGATCCTCCGCACAGACTGGTGTTCTGGCTACACCCCTGCCAGCATCGGCCGCGGGGCCCCTAGCAGCACCAGATGCAACACATCACCTTGGTGCTACTGCCGGCAGGTCTTTATCCATCTCCTACCAGAGCCTCGCGACACATCACCCAGGTCTCTCCCTGCCTTAGATCAGGTGGTTCGAAAGCTCTGTTCTGAACATGGATTCCAACCTTCCAGAACAATTTTTCACAATGCAACTCAAGATTATGTCAGTGCACATGAGAAACAAGGCAAGTGGGTACACGCATGCATGGAGCATGAGTGTATGTATATATGTATGTGTATGCATACACCCATATGTGGGTTTGTGTGTGCATCTGTATGTGTGACTGCATTTGTATACGAATATGTGTGTAGTATGTATATACTTCTATATATCCACGTTTTCATATGGATACACCTCTGTATCAGTAAGCTATGTGTAAGGTACATGTACCTGGTAGACACACAGCAAATAGTCCTTCCTCACATGTTCCAGTGTGATCTTTATGGAAGCCACAGGCACCTGCAAATGACTAGAACACTTGCCAAGCCACCAGCCCGGCCCCACAGCTCAGAGACAAATATCCATGTTAAAGTCATTTGCTCCAGACTGTGTCTCTAATGGAAAAGCCAAAAATGCCTTGAGGTGGGCAGCCTGGGTGTACCCAAGTCAGGAAATCTCATCAGATTGCTTCAAGGTTTCCCCGGCCTCCTCTCCAAATACTAAACTGCATCGCAGCCATATGAAAATCAAATCCACAGGGTTCCCGGGTCTGTTTTGAATTTTTATGTAATTGAAAAAAATGAAATAAATTCTTTAAAATTTGATTCTAATTTGCCCCTTGCTTTTTATGGATTTTGTAGCTAATCAACCATGATAGCACTTATTTCATTCTCCCCTTAAGTCTGTGGAATATATATGTCCCTTATTTGTGAATAAAGATGATTGATAGATATTTGGACTTGCAGTGACTGCTTCTATTTAAATTTGGGTTGTTTATTTACTTTTTTATCTAATATGAATGAGGAAAAATAGGAACTATTTAGCCGGCCATGTGAAACACACTGGGAAATGCTCTGGAGATTTATGAAGAGGCTTTAAAATAATTACAACGTATTTTTGCTTCCATTTGTCTAGAATATTAGGAAATTTTTTCTGGCCTGTTTGGAGAGCTTTAGAAGCCAAAATTAGATAGAAGAAAAGCATTTTCTAGGAGCGAACCCACCAAGGAGAATGGCTAGAGCCTGTAGATCCACATGCCGGAGCAAAAGTACGAAATTTATTCACGGCCCAGAGATGCAGCAGCCGCCCTTTCAACTGCTTTGACACAAACGAGAAAGGAAACGAAGCTTCTTAAGACGCCATCGTGGCAACCGGCACGTCGTCCTCGGTGAATGATCTTCAACATCGGGCCATTCACTCACACACAACGTATGAGCACAAACGCTGAATCAAATAAAAGAAATGACAGAGGCTCACGTTTTTCACACTGGAACTCATATTGGTTCCTTCCTTTCTAACGTGAGGCTCAACACTCAGCCGAAAGCCGGCGGCTGCGGCCAACAGTCCCATAATGCAATGCTATCTCGTCTCATCCCCATCACAGGCCAGGTAGTCTCCGTCCACTTCCTCCATTCTGCTCTCTCCATTTGTTCCCAGGGTGTTTTTTCAGCTTCAGGAACAAATCTCGGAATTTTAGTGAGGCAAAACCTAAGGTCTTCGGTGTGTATAACCAAGGCTGAACATGGACACGGCAACAGGTTTCTTTTTACCTCTTTCAGGCGATTCATTTTCCATTCGCAACAAATAATTTATAGCTAGAAGTTAATGCCTGCTAGACCATGCTCATTGAAAACATGTGTGAATCCTGTTGTGGCTTCAGAAGCAATCAGAAGTCATTTTAGCTCCCATTTCAAAGACCAAAACAGTAGCTTGCATGTTTAATACATAACCAAATTGTTTCAAAACATCTGGAGGGCTATACCTTTCCGTGTTTATAGACAGATTCTTTCTTGAACAGCAAATAGGAAAATCTGACACGGTCTCTTTCTTACACATCCAGCACCCACCCTCACTGCACCAGGAGAGTTCTTCAGCCGGAGTTACTCACTGCTTCCACATTATTCGGGTCCAGAGATGAACCAGGAGTATAACGTCATTGCAACTAGGACCTGTTCCTCCTAGGGCCGCCTATGAACGCTTCAGCTCTAAATTACTATCGCGTCTCATCTAGACACGTGATTCCCACCACAGTGAATTATTTTTAAAATCATGCCAGGAATATTAACTTTGTTGAGGAAAGTGCTTTCCAGAGTAAAAAAATGTGCAAGGATACATATTATAAATACATATTATATAATACCCTTGAGTCTCATAAATCATGTGCGGGACATTAATATATGTGTGCAAACCCACTCACACATTCACATCTATTTTCCTCAAGTTTAACTTACAAGCAAGTCTTTCTTCAGACAACAAAAGAAGTGCACATAAAACCAACCGCCACCACTGTTCAAAGATTCTTGGCTATTGTGAATATAATCATAAATCATTTCAAACTCTTTCTGTCAAGTTAGTGCAATAAATATTGTTGTGAGCGCAGCATCTCCCCTAGCTGCTGCTACTCTACTGCTCTCTTCCCAGAACGATGAAGCTGAGCCCTGCAAGCCAAAGAGACTCCTTACATGTCCTCGCTGCTGACTCGGTGACCAAGAAGACTTCTTACAGGTCCTCTCTGCTAACAGCAATGGTGTGAGGCCGGGGCTGCCATGTTGCAGAGCTATGGTTCTTACTTCTGATTTTCCCAAGTCTTACCCTTCCTGGTGTTACGTTCAGCCTGTCACCTCTTTGCCCATTGTTCTTTTGCATATGACTGCTTGAAGGCCAATTAGGACAAAGGCACAGAATAGACCCCAACGCCATAAGACACGGGAGGATGTTCACTGGTTCTATGCAAACTTCTGCAGACCTTGGTATACTGGAGGTCTTGGAAACTGAAGCATGACTATATTTGTCAAGTAGGTTCACTAACTATGCTATTGTCTCAATGCTACACTGGTGCCACAAATCTGCAGTTCACCCTTGCGCTGCTGAGCTTCTTTGTTTACTGACCCACAGGACCGCTGGTGCTGTGGCCCCAGTGGAAATAGTAACAACACTGCAAGCCAGACGAAGAGTGAGCTCTCTGTGGAGTTAGGATCTCGTCCTTACCCATGGTTTACCAGGTAAACTGAAAACCAGAGTTCAGAAGATGCCAAGCTGATGACATCAATCTGACCTCAGCCTCACGGGAGCTCTACTACTGGCATTGCTGTTTCACTTGTGACATCAAAGCTTCTGGAGGTCAATCTGACCAAGGTCACAGAACTACTCCTTAGAGCCAGGTCTCCTTCAACACCCACCAGGCCTTGGATCACACACCTTCTTGAAGTTAAACAGAGAATAGACTACCTTCATTAAATGCCAGCTCTGTGACGTTTGGTCTGGTTTGGTTCGGTCTGGTCTGGTTTGATTTTATTTGGCCTGGTTTGGTTCGGTTTGGTCTGATTTAGTTTGGTCTGGCTTGGTCTGATTTGGTCTACTTTGGTTTGGTCTGTCATGGTACGGTATGGTTTGATTTGATCTGGTTTGCTGTTGTCTGGTCTGGTTTGGTTTGGTCTGATTTAGTCTACTTTGGTCTGGTCTGGTCTGATTTGGTTTGGTTGGTTTGGTCTGTCATGGTATTGTTTGGTTTGATTTGATCTGGTTTGCTGTGGTCTGGTCTAGTTTGGTTTAGTCTGATTTAGTCTACTTTGGTCTGCTCTGGTCTGGTTTGGTCTGGTCTGGTTTGGTTTGATTTGATCTAGTTTGCTGTTGTCTGGTCTGGTTTGGTTTGGTCTGATTTAGTCTACTTTGGTCTGGTTTGGTTTGATTTGATCTGGTTTGCTGTGGTCTGGTCTGGTTTGGTTTGGTCTGATCTGGTTTTCTGTGTGTGCTAGGGATAGAACATGGGGTCTTGTGTGTGCTAGTATCAGACAAACATTTTGTCACTGAACTGTACCAACAGCTCCAAAAGACTTTGGTTTTGGTGTTTTGGTTTCTGGTTTAAGAAAAGATATATGGCCTAGAGCTTCCTATGAGGATGGTCTTGAACTCCATCCTTCTGCCTCTATTGGTGCAAGGATTTTAGGCAAGGGCTACTTCACTGACCACAAGCCCTTCCTGCCTGTGTTCTCTATGATTAGTTTTAGCTGTGACTTTGCGAGCAATCGCCACACACTGGGACATGAGAGCAGTCACTGAGTGAGGGATGTGCTTTCAAAGTGCCAACAGCTGGAGCCATAGAATTGGCTCATGGATAAGAGCTCACACTGCCCTTACTGAGGACCTGAGTTCAGTTCCCAGCACTCACAACTCCTTATCACACTAGCTCCAGGGGGTCCAATGCCCTCTTCTGGCCTCCAAAGACACCTACAATCACATGTACATATTCACATGCAGACATGTACATACACAAATTTAAACATAGAATGAAACCTAAAAACTAAAATTACAATATCAACAACTTAGAACAATTAGTCAAACCACATTCCTTTGCACGCTACCGTCAATCTCCCATAGGCACCAAGCCTTCAATCTCCCATAGGCACCAAGCCTGCATTTGTGACTTCCTCTCAAGCCTGTCACCTTTTTGTACGTCATTTTTATCACATTTACATATGATCAGCAAAAACCAATTTGGACAAAGATTCAGAAAAGTTCCTGATTCCCAATTCCAGAATAAGACACCAGCCTTGGATACAAACTAATATTATAAATAACTTTCCTGCTTATTAAGAAAATAACCAAAAATATACCAATGTAGTTTTTCATCTAGGTTGACTTGCTGCCAATAATGTATGGCCAAAGATAGTAGATAGTTGGACATTGCTCATTAAATGTCCCTAGTCTGTCTCCCATGTCCTCTGCATGAGTAGCTTGAAGGAGACCTCGCCTGGGAAGGTCTGTTAACATCCCCTCGATGAGAAAATAAAAACAAGGAATGAAGATTTAGAATTCCACATGTGGAATCCACCACAGATGTCTCCCTCTGCCCGTACCAACTTCCCACACCAGAGCTTGATATAAACTGTATTTGGTAATTATAAACATGATTAGCACAGGCTGACAAAGAATGTGTTTGGGTTTGCCCAGGAAGCTCTTTTCCCTAACATTAAGAAAGTCTGGGAACTCAGGTTGGAAGGGGGTGGTGTGAAGAAATGTTCCTGGGGAGTAGCTGGTTTACCATAAACAAGAACATGCAACATCTGGTCCCTATCCTAATCTTACAGCTGCCCTGACTAAGAGCTAAGAACTAAAAATAATATAGTTCATATCAGAGCTTCGGCAGTCAGTATCTTGTGGCTCAAAATCTCTAGAAAAAAAATCAGCAGATAACAGAAGAGTGAGGATGGACAAATTCAAGAACACATAAAAAAGATCACTCATCATGGTCAAGTTGGTCTCATTCCAGGAATGCAAGGATGGTTGAACATATACAAATCAATACATCACTGATAGGGACTCAGGGACAGAGATCTCACAATCATCTCAATAGATGCAGAAAAGACACTTAATAAAACCCAACACCTCTTCATTACTAAAACTGTGAAAAAGTTAGATATGTAAGGGATATATCTCAACAAACTATATGCAACTATTCTGTTGATATTGCACTAAGTCAGAAAAAAATCTCAAAGCATTTCTACCAAAATAAGGAACAATACAAGGATGTTCTTCTTTTTCCTACCTTATCCAGTATTGAATGAGAAGTGGTTGAAACCATAGCCAGAACCATAAGGCAAAGGAAGGAAATAAATGGATACAAACTGAAAAGGGAGCAGTCAAAGCATCCTTATTTGTGATTATATGATTCTATAAGTAAGAAGCCCTAAAGACTCCACCATAAAACTCTAGTGTCCCATAGATGCTTTCAACAAAACAGCAGGATACAAAATCATCATCCAAATATTAGTATCTCCAATGCTTCACAACGGCTATTCAAACTGTACAGATGTTTACTGAGCTATGCAGCGTTTGGGAGAGGGCATGTGTTTGAGTTCCTTAAACTAGCTGTGTCATGTTTGCATTGTGACTTAATTCAAATAAAGTGATTTTTAAAATCAATAACCTTTCTATCCACCAATGATAAATGTGCTGAGAAGTAAATCAGAAGAGCGCTCCCATTCACAACACCATCACATTTAAACAGTTAAAGAGAAGACCTTGTAATAAACCTAACCAAGGAAGTGAAAGACTACCATGATGAAAACACTAGAGAAAAAAAGTGAATTATACTCCAGAAGACAGAAGAATTGCCCATAATCATAAATAGGCAGAATTAAAACACAGTAAAAAACGGTTATGCTACAAAAAGGAATCCTCAAATTAAATACAAGATCCTTCAAAATTCCAAAGCATTCTTCACAGAGGCAGGAAAGCAACCTTAAACTTTATTTGGAAACACTAAAGCTGGCCTGATCAGAATAACAATGCCTGATTTCAAGTTATATTACTGACCCATAGTAACCAAAACATCATAGTAGTAACACAGAACCAGAAACGTAGATCAGTGGGACATAAGAGAAAACCAGATTCAAACACGCAACCACAACCACCAGATTTTCTATAAAGAGAGTAAAACTAAAATTAGAGGAATGCCCAAGTCTGTTTTTTGTTGCTGTGGTAGACACCATGACCAAAAGCAAATTGGTAAGGAATGGGTTTATTTCTGCTTAGAGTTTCCATTCCATTCTGAAGAGAGGTCAAGGAACTCAAGGAAGGAAGCTACAGGCAGATTGAAGCAGAGGCCATAGAGGGATGATGTTCACTTGCTTGCTCCCCATGGCTTGCTCAGCCTGCTTTTATAAAAACCCAGGGCCAACTGCCCAGGGGTACCATTACCCACAGTGAGCTGGGCCATCCCACATCAATCATTATTCAAGAAAATGCCCACAGACTTGCTTATAGGCTAAATTAATGAAGGCATATTCTCAACTTAGGTACCCTCTTCCCAGATGACCCTGGTGGCATGGGATGTCCTTCTGTCTGTGTGTTGCTTCTATTGGTTAATGAATAAAGCTGTTTTGGCCATTGTCTTAACAGAATAGGGCAAGGCGGGAGTTCCAAACAGATAGAAGAGGAACAAGTAGGCAGAGTCAAGGAGAAGCCATATAGCTGCCAAAGAAGACAGATGCCTTTCCTGGAGGCCCCCGAAACTTTGCTGGTAGGCCACAACCTCACAGTGATGCACAGATTAATGTAAATGGGTTAATTTAGATATAAGAGTTAGCCAAAAATACGCTTAAGCTATTGGCCAAACAGTATTGCGATTAATACAGATTTCTGTGTGACTATTTCAAGTCAGAGTGGCTGGAGAATGAAGAACCAGCTTTTGACAGTGAATTGATACCAACATGGCCAAGTAAATCCACTCAAAAGCTGAGAGAGTCTGGGAAGGAATTCTAGGCACACACGCAAAAACAGAGTTTAGCACAGCTTCTTGCTCTGTTTTCTGGTGACATGCCACAGCTCCTTTAAGAGAAGTCTTCCTGATTCAGTGGCAGAAAAAAAATGCACAGTTTCTAAACAGTGACTTCCTGGTCCAACCTGCCAGTATGAACTCTGGCTCTTTCAGGTGTCTGAGCATTTAAATGGGGTTTGTGAGCAGAGTGCTACAACTTGCTTAATGGCAATATTATATCTGAAAATGGGGCAATGTGCATGGCTCTCAGAGGCAGCGAACATGCCTCTGCCATGTTGGACTGGGCAGAGCAAGCAAGCAGGACTAATCTGATAGAAGCATTTTCTCCTCTTAGGTTCCTTCTCCACAGACAACCCCAACTTGTGTCAAGTTGACAAAAGCAAAAGGAAAAACTGTCCAGCCCAAGAAAAAGAGAATGTTTGTAGCAAACTGTGCTTGAAACAGGCTGCCTGTGTGAGAGGAACAAAACTAGATCCCCATCTCCAACCTTATACGCAGCTCAACTCCAGAAGAATCAAAGATCTTGAATAAGAACTGAAACCCCAAAGCTGTTGGAGAAACAACACTCGGGCCGTAGGCATAAACGGGGCTTTCTGAAAAGGACTTGCATTTCTCAGGGAATACTGGCAAGTGCTGACAAGGGGGGTCCATGAACCACAGCTGCTTCTGCACAGCAAAGGGATGCAGTCAGGGAAGAGGCAATCTACGGAATAAGAAAAACAAAAGCAGGCTTCCATCCAGAGGGCCTTCGGAGTGATCCTGCATCTGACGAAGGACGGCGATACAGTCGGTGACCCATATTGCAGCACCGGACTGAGCCCCCCGAGGTCCAAATGAGGAGCAGAAGGAGGAAGAACATGAAAGACGAAATCAGTACTGCGAGGGATGCTATCACCCACTGATACAAGGGAACGGATCTGATGAGAGTTTACCAAGGCCAGTTGGACTGGGACTGAAAGAGGACGTGATCTAACCAGACTCTCCGAATTTGGCCGGATTCTCTGACTGTGGCTGACCCGAAGTCTTTCTGAAAAGCCATTGACTATGACACTGGGACCTGTTTCCTCTACATATAATGGATTTTGGGGATCCAGTCTGTTTGGACACTCACCTTCCTGGACCTGGAGGGAGGGGGAAGGAACTGGAACTTCCCACAGGGCAGGAAACCCTGACTGCCCTGGGGGACGAAGAGGGAGGAGGAGGGGGAGTAGGGGGAGTGGGAGGGTGTTGGGAGGGGGCGTGGAAATGGAAACTTTTATAATTTAATAAAATTTACTAAAAAAAAATATAATGTATAATTAAGAAATGTAGGTTAATAGATAGTCATCTATAATAGTCAAACTTCTAGTCATGTTTTCTAGATATACAGAAATATGTTTCAGTTAGATAGGTATTTTTCAAACCTTTCAAAGACTACAGAATATGACTTTCAAAATGTTTTCAGAATTTAGGACTTTTCATGACAGTGAGACACATCTGCTTCTGGCAGCACCAATCTACTTCAAGAGGAAAATGGGCATTGAAGAGGCTTCTTATGGAGTTTGTTAGCCTTTTGGGCAAGAAATTGCTCTTGCCTGGACATGCAGGACCCACAGAGAAATGACTGCTGAACTTGCCTAAAGGTGAGATGATCCTCCGGGGTTCCTGCTTCATGAAAGAGTCTGCGAGACGTTCTGCAGGACATAGAAGAAAGTGATTGACAAACTGCCAATATAGACAGAAGAGATGTTCAAATTTCCTGCTTCATGGAAAAGTCTGCTGGATACTATGGGCCTGTAGGTTGAAGATGGATGCCCCAACATTACAGAAGAAGTTTGGGTGGCTGTTCAGGCAGTGAGATGTCTCTGTAAATTCTAGAGTTTTGGAAGTTGCTTATAATGCACTTCCTGTTTACTTATAATATTACGTAGGTAATATTATATCATTCTGCAGTCTTTGATGGAGTTGAAGAATAGATATTATTATAGTTTTCTTTAGTTGTGATAAAAAATAAAGTAGATATAAATATTGTAACTATAAAAAAAAAGAAAAACAAAAGCACTAACTGCACATCTGACAGAAGAGTAATATCTACACTATATGAAGAATTCAAGAAACTAAACTAAGAAATCGGATAACCAGCAGCATATAAATATAGACTAATAAATGAACAGATATATCTCAAAAGAAGCAGCACCGAGGTCCAACAAACATATGAAAAAGTGGATCCCATCATGAGCCATCAGAGAAATGCAAATTAAAGCTACACTGAGAGTCCACCCTAACCTAGTTAGGATGTCATTAAGAAAACAAATCACAAACTCTGGGGAGGGTGGGGGGAAGGAGAACCTTACACACTGCTGACATGAATGCAGACCGGGGTGGGGGAAGGGGAATCTTATACACTGTTGACACGGATGTAATCCAGTTTAACCACTATGGAAATCAATACAGAGATTTCTCAAAGAACTTAAACTTTATCTACCCTATGATCCAGCTGTACCGCTCCCAGATATCTGCCCAAGGACTTGAGGTCCATAACTATAACTATGATATTTGTACATCAGTGCTTATGGAAGAACCATTTACAGTGACTAAATCATGACATTAACCTAGCTGTGCAGAGGAATGGATAAAGAAGATGTGCTGTGTGTGAACAATAGAGCTTTATTCAGCCTTAAAGAAAATGGAGTTAAATCCCTTGAAGAAAAGTACACACTGAAGTATCCATATAAGTGAGTTTCGACTCGGAACAACAAATACTCCATGTTTTCTCTCATTTGTGACTCTTAGATTTTATAGAGATACAAAAACATCACACATAGATGACATGAAATAGAGGTTCAGAGAATGAAGGGATGAAGAGAACTAAGGGAAGGTGAGGGGTAAAACAGGAAGGGCAGGAGATGTAGGGAGGACAAGATCAGAAGGAAATGCATCCGATATGGAGTGTCCTTATGGACCCCAGTACTCTGTGAAATAGACAAATGCCAAGACAGCAGGAGCTTCGAGGTGGCTTCTGCTCTCTCAAGCTCAGCGTCGGTGGGTGAGATCACCCCGTGTCTCTGGACTCTTCTCTGTTCCTTAGTGCTTGCACCTGTCTTCTGGCCTCAAAACACTTCTAGCACCTCCATCACATGGAGTAGTTAATCTTCACACTTCTGAGCTGTCAATCGCAATCGGCATGTGCTTCTGCCTCCCTTTCCATCTTCCTCCAATCCTATGTCTACAGTCTATACCACAGGGACACCAAGCCTCACACAGCCAAATAGTCTCTCTCTCTCTCTCTCTCTCTCTCTCTCTCTCTTTCTCTCTCTCTCCCTCTTTTCTCCTCCTCCTCCTCTTTCTTCTACTGTCCCTCTCTCCTCACCCCTCTCAACCACCACAAACAAACACAGCCTCAGAAATTGTTTGCCATCTGGAGTGTAACTCTGTGGGAAAGTACACACATGAGACCTTAGGTTCTGTCCCCGGGAACACACATACACAGAGAGAAAGGAAGAAAGGGAAAGGGGGTGAGTGAGAGGGAGAAATGAGAGGGAAGGAGGGAGAGAGAGGGAAAGAGAGGAAGGGAGGGAGGGAGGGAAGGAGGGGGAGAATGAATTATTCACTGAGTGCAATCCCATTACCTGCCACAGAATCTGAGTCTGGCACAACAAAATGCATAAGAACACTATGATCAGTGCAATCACCTGTGTGTGTGATCGTGCTTGTGAGTGCACATACATAAAAGTGCACACACACATGCAGATGAAGAGCACAGGGCAACCTTGATGTTGCTGCTCAGGGGCCATCTAACTTGTCTTTGTGACAGGGTCTCTCACTGGCATGGAACTTGTCAAGGGGTCTAGGCCACTAGCCAGAAAACTCCAGGGATCCACTTGTCCCTCCAACACTTGGATTAATTAGGTCCAGGTTCTCTGCACGGGTTCTAGGGTTCGAATCCAGGACCTCATGTTTTCACAGCAACCACCTCACTGAAAGAACGATCACTCACTCCAGGCCCAGAATCAGGGTTTTGTTTTGTTTTGTACCAGCATTAAGTGGATTATCCAATAGCTATGCGGATAGTTTTTATCTGCCTTCTGTTTCCTGTGACGATAGAAAGAACAGGGATTTTAAATTGCACAATGTGTATGACCTCATAGCTCTGGGCAGTGTTAAGAGTATTTAGCTAATTTTCCTTTATTTCTCTGAAATCTGAAAACTACTACAAATGCATGGGCTATGTCAGAGGATTTCACGGGCTTGACTGACCATTTTCAGCTCACAAATCTCCACTGAACCTCTTCACTTTTTCCCTTGCCTAGAAACACGTCTGCTCTTTTTATTCTTGATTTACAAGCCAAATTTGGCAAGCAGTTCACTTACATATGCTGATTCAGGCTTATTGAAGGCAGGTGCACACTTTAATATATGTGGGTACAGGGACCCCCTTCCAACCAATAAAAGAACACTGGGCATGTTCTCATGTGGAGTATCTGCCCGCTTTTATTCATAAACCTGAAAATCTGGGGCATTTGTATTGCTTTCACATATTACCGTGAACAAATTAGGATAGGCAGAAATAATGTCTGAGCCCTACAATGGTACCATATTAAAGAAATTTGAGCCAGACTCTGCCTGAAAGGGATCCCAGAGTTGAGGGCTGTGCTGTCTTGATGCTTTTGTATTAATGCTATGTAAACACAGTCACACTGCTCCACAGGGACAGGTAAAGGCAATACCACATTCCCATCAAAGCAAGACGTGCGCACAGCCTTTCGCTTGTACGAGAAAATGAAGCCACTCCAACAGATGCATCATTGTTTGTATTAGACAGAGCTGTGAGCGAGCAGAGGATATGAGAAGACCTCATTTAGTGACCTCCAAAGTGCCTGCGTCATCGCGGTGACCGATCCTGGATGGAGTCCGACACAGCTCTCGGGTGTAAGACGAACACAGCCGCAGGTGACAGTATCTGATAGTCACAGGTCAGCACAGTGAGGACCTTGTAAGTAGGTCCGCTCTGTCCCTGAGGGAGCCCAGTGAAGGAGAAGACAAGGATGATCTGGATGCTTTCTATCTGTGCTTCAACCACAATGTGTACAGACTCTGTGTCTGTGAGGGAAGTTGTCTGATAGTTAATACCCAAGGTAGAGAGTATGGACCCATGCAAGCTGAATACAAGACACCATTGCAGTGAACACCATAGCTATCAAACGTGTTATAGGGCCAGGCGGTGGTGGCACATTCCCTTAAACCCAGCACTCAGGAGGCAGAGACAGGCAGATCTCTGTGAGTTTGAGGTCAGCCTGTTCTGCAAGAGCTAGTTCCAGGGCAGCCTCCAAAGCTACAGAGAAACCCTGTCTCAAAAAAACAAAACAAAACAGACATGTTATAGGGATGGAGAGACAGCTCAGGGTAAGAGCGCTTGTTGATCTTGCAAAGGACCTGGGCTTGATTCCCATCACCCATATGATGGCACACAACCATCCATAAACACATTCCATGGGATCCAACAGATACACACATGGTGCACATACAGGCAAAACATTCATACACATAAGGTAAAATAAATCTAAAGTGTTCTTTAAAACGTGTTATGCGTGACTGTAAAAAAAATATGACTGAGCCAATTGCTATAAAGTATAGAATCAAAAAGTAGATCCTCAGAGGAAATAAAGATGGTGAAAAGGCCAGGTCCTCTTCCTTAGGCCAGCAGGTACACCCAAGGGTCTATGGAGCGGTGCTGCCAAACAGAACCCCAGGTGCTTTGACCACAGCCTTGTTCTCTGTGTTGTTTGGTTCAGTTTCACGGCCTGGCAGAGCTCATGAGTGAATGTCTATGGCATGCCTTCCTCATCCATACCATCTGTGAACAGAATCCTGCTGTGGGAAGGTCAAAACTGGAACCTTGTGATCATGAGAGTGGGCCTGGAGTGGGACAGCAGGACCGTGGATCGCAGGCAGTAGTATGCCGTCATGGATGGGAGTCTTCACTGAAACTGACTGTAAGCCCCATTCCTGAGACTTAATTCTTTGTCTTAAACTTCCAATTTGATGCTGTAAGAACAATCCAGCCAGCGGTCCCAGATTCAACATGTCGAGTCCTGAGCCCATTGCTTCCTCCAAAACTACAACCCATTTTCTCCTTTAGAAAGAATCACCGCCACCTGCTCTGTAAGGAGACCCCCACTTACTTTGGTCTCCCTCACACTCTCCTTGCACAGAATTACCTCTAAGACAACTGAAGGATGCAAGCACTACACGCCTCACCTCAGTAGCCCTAGCAGGGACCATAGCAAGTGGGCACTGCTGCCAGCTGAGTTGGAACCTGACCCATGTTATAAACACGACTAAGCAGTGTGTCACTGAAGTTCAGCACATCGCTGTGTTTCAAGTCTGGGAGAGGTGGGATGCAGGCAGGAGGGATGCTCAGCAGGAGAAGAGTACTCCCTGCCCTTCAACAGGACCCTGGTCAGTTCCCAGCACCCATGATGGGTAGCTCACAGTCCCCTGTAACACCAGCTCCAGGGGATTCAACACCTTCCGGCCTCCACAGGTACCCACACTCATGTACACACACCCACACACAGGCAGAGATACATAGTTAAAACGTAAGTCTTGTTTTGGTAAGTCTGAGAAAGGGAGGATGCTCCCCTGTGGCTGGCCATCAGTCAGATGATGTTCCTAAAACTGCAGTGGTCACCTTTAAGCAAACCTAAAAACTCATGTTTGCAAAAATATACTTCTTTTCCATCTTCTTCTCCTAGACCAATATCATGGCAGCTTCATCTATATTTGATCTTTCTTCAGTTCCCTTTCTTTTGATGCCTCTGTATTCTATTTCCCCCAAGAGGAAGAAAAAAAAAAAACACAGATTTTTTTTTAAATTTGCAATCATTTGCAATCCAAGACTCATTTCTAAAATTGTCTAACAGTCATATAAAGAAAATAAAACAAAAATGGAGAAAGACACATGAAGAACTTTCCCCAGGTAGATTAGGAATGCTTACTAAACAGGTCACAGGGCAGTCAGCACCAGTCAGTAGGAAAATCGAATCAAAACTGTGTGGCGCCATTCCACGCACATAGGAAACCTGATGGGACCGAGACCTGACATACATGAAGCAGGTGGAACTGGTTTGCACTGCTGCGGGACCTGGATGGGCCGACCAACCCGAGACCTCCATGACTTGTGGGGTCTGGTTCTACTGTCCCAGTCACTCTGGGAACTTCCGAAACTGTCCCTGCTTCAGCACAACACAGAAGCAGATTTATCTGAAAATGAAGTGAGCATTATTTGCAATTGTAAGCATACTGCTGCAGCATCGGGCGTCATCCTCACCGTCAGAGACTTACCTGGGTCTGAACACCTGACGTGTGCCTCGGCCTCTGGAACCACACTGATCTGGTAGACCTCTCATGGTGCTTCTAAAACACCGGCGCCCTCACACCCCCCCCTGCCCCAGCCCTGGAATGGCTTGGAATGGCTCGGATTCAGCAAGGCTTCGTCCTCCCCTCCCCCCAAAGCCACAATCCACCCTTTCATGCACTATCATTTATCTGCGGGATCTAAAATTCAGCTTTGTTCCTCAAAAGGTGGTGAGTGTGGTGTCATCGGTGTCCTTTTGTTGGGACCTATCACTTCACATCACTTCATTTCCATGAGAGAAAGACGGGATATTAAATTCCCTCGCTCCGGGCTGAGCATCTACCAGAGCAAGCCCAACACAGGGCCGCTGTTCACAGGCGGCTTTGTTTCTTCTACAAGAGGGGTTTGACAGGGAGGTGCGCGAAAGTCTGTACAGATCCTCCAGGCAGCCGAGCAGCCGGAAGCGCCTCTGAGAAGCCCTCCACATGGGCTACCTCACGAGTCACAGGTGCACAGCCTTCTGATGGCTTCAGATCATGCAGCTGAGGTAGGACAAAGGTCATTTCAGTTAGAGACCCCAATACCTGCCTCAGCCCAGATGTTCCCCCTAGGACATGTTTCTGAGGCTGTCTGCATGTTGCGGCCAGATAGTTTCAGAGGAAATATTGCCACAATCGAGCTTCCTTCAGGTTGATCGGACTTGGTATCTGTAACCGTTGCTGTTCTCAATGCTGTGACCAAACACTTGATGGAACAACTGACAAAAGGAAGGGTTCGTTTTAGATTCAAATTCTGGGGACTCAGAATTCCCTTGTGGCCAGGAAGAGGGACCAGACACAATGTCACATTGCATCCACAGCCACCAAGCAGAAAGAAATGGATGCTCATACCCAACTCACTTTCTCCTGTTTATTCAGTCCAGGACTCCAGAACATAGACTCTCACTGTCCACATTTAGGGTGTTTTCTGTTTCCTTCTCAAATAACCTAACACAAAAAATCCTTCTAAGACATACCCAGAAATTTATTGCCATGGTGATTCTAAACCCCATCAAGCTGACAGTTGTGATGTAGCACCACAATCAATTAGTGACTCGCAGAGCATTAAAAGTCAAGACGGCTTCACAAATTTAGGTTGCCAAAGGCAGTAACAAAGCCAGGACACTGCACACCCTCAACCACAGGACCGCTCCAGTCTCACATCACTGCCCATGGTCCCCTAGGACCCCAAAGCTCTGAGAAGGAGGTGCATATCATGGCAGGGGAACCTTAAACACGCCTGGCATCACTGAAGTTCAGCCTGTTCAAACAAGATAAGACTAAGAAGCAACACAGGACTCCAGGGGAGGTAAGGCTGAGAATTTGTCAGGAACTTAGATTCAGCCCATAGCAAGACAGAGCCATGCAGAGGATGGGGCAGGGAGGCCTCCCCAGCTACTTCTCTGACCACTGTGTCTTCCTAGGACACTTGTTTATGTGTGTGGCTTGTTCGCAAGTACATGAATATAATGTCAGTATATCATATGTGCTTCTCTGCTCGTCTTCCCAAGGGTACTTTTTAAGCAAGCTGGTGGTACCGCGTCTTTCCGTTGTTTGGAAGAAAGCAAGCTCTGGCTTGCTCTTAACATTGTAGCAAGCAGGTAAAGCTCGGCTATCAAGAATTGCCACAAGCCTTCCAGGTGCTCAGAGCCACCCCAGGGTGTTCAAGGATCTGGACTGGAGAGAGAGGGCAGGCTGGAATGACACTGGGAAAGGAGCCCAGCCATTGTGTAGAGCATCACAGTTAGGTACAAAGCTGACGGTTATTGCTAGCTCCTTCAACCAACGCATATCTGAAGATACGGTGCACACAGAGGGCGCCTCTAAAAGGAGGATGTGGGATCAATGGGCACACCACGCTGCTGGCGCCAAACTAGGGCAAAGTCTTCAGGGCACCAACAGGACTTGTCTCTGTCCTATTCCCAGAGGGGAGAAAGGACATCAGGTTAGGGAGCTTTTTGCCCCCTGAGTTCATCTTATTTTGTGCACAGAAGAAATATAACTTTAATTTTTCCCTACATCAGGGTCCCACCTTAACCCTGGTGGACCAAGTAGGCTTAGGAGTTAATGACAGTCGGGGTGCCCTTTATATGGAGGCCGTGGAGGGAGGATACGCCTGGGTATCACAAGAGGCTCAGGATTCTCAAGCACTCCTAACACGACAAAGAAAAAGTAAAATGATTGCAACTGTAGATTGTCGTGTAAAACCTGACCATCCCAACAGGGAAAGAAAGGGGATGGAGGGGAGTCGAGTGGAGGGAAGGGGAGAGGAGGGGAGGGGAGGGGAGGGGAAAGGGAAGGAGGGGAGGGGAGAGGAAGGGAAAGGAAAGGAGGGGAGGGGAGGGGAGAGGAGGGGAGGGGAAAGGAGGGGAGGGGAGGGGAGGGGAGGGGAAAGGAGGGGAGGGGAGGGGAGGGGAAAGGAGGGGAGGGGAGGAGAAGGGAGGGGAAGTTTAGCTCTCATGAATCGCCAGAAAGCAAGAATAGGTAAGAATACACCATCCAAGACACTAAATGAGACTAGAAAACTCAGAAGTGACCTTAGGAATGTGTGGTGGCTGAAGACAGTGTCAACACATCCCCTGGGGAAAGTCAAGAGCCTCTGGCCTCTGAATTTCCCAATTATTGGCCCAGTCCCTTAACTCAACAGAGAGAAGTGTCCCACCGCCCACCACCTTAGTTACCACCGCCTTCAGAACAGGGTCAGTCCTTCTTGTGCAGCCCTAGAGGAAGGCACCAAACAAAGACTGTCTCCCAGGAGTGACACAAAACCTCAAAGCTAACAGGAAATGACGAATGAGTCACATCTTACCAAGAAAGGTCACCTCAAACATATTTGGCGCCAGGTTCAAGGGTAAATGGACGGAGCAAAGGCTGTTGTGAAAAGGGTTCAAGAAAGCACCTGAGCTGCAGGAGCCCAAACGAGGGGCAGGTGCCAGGAGGAGAGGGGTAGGCCCATCCGTACTGTATTAGCAGGAACAAAACTTCAACTGACGAAATAACAGAGCCTACATAGAGGGAATCAAATACGCCTGGACTTTGGAAGTGCACAGAACGGCTCGTTTTAGATCAAAGCGTTTAAAGATAAACACACCGTAGGGAAGGACCAGGGCACGGGATGAGGGGGAGGTTGAAAGCTGTCTTCTACCTCTCTCCCAGCCATCCCTCCCAGGAGCACTCTGCTGGCTCATACCACAGTAATCAGTAAAGCCCTTGCCCTGCAGGGAGGATGGGGGAGCCTGGCAGCAGAGATGCTGTCTGCTCTGTTCTGCTTCTCCTCCAGATAGAACTGCTGAAGACCTCTCGTGAGCTAGGTACAGCACAGGTCCCTGTGTGTCCTCACAATGACCACACACACTCCCGTTTCACGGGAGACTCGGGTTCTGAGTGATGGCAGGGTTTGCCCACGACCGCACACCTAGCAACTGAGAGAATTGAAACCAAGGGCAGTTTTGGCTGATTCTAAAAACCACACTTAGAAACGACACCTTTCAAGCAATTCGTCACCGATTGCTTAATAAGCTTGTGCAAGATATTGGTAAATGTTGAACAGTCACAGAACATAAAGCTGAGCCTGCTGGCTGATGTCTGCCACCCCATCACCTGGGAGGTGGGGGAAGGAGGACAAGGAGCTCCAAGCCACTTTAGCTACAACGTTTGAAGCCAGCCTGGGCCACATGAGACTCTGTCTCAAAACACAAAATAAATAAATAAATAAATAAATAAAAATTCAGGGCTTGAGAGATGGCTTGGTGGATAAGAACTTTGCTGTGCAAGCATGAAGAGCTGTGTTCAGATCACCAGAATCTACATAAAAAGCCATATGTGGCCCCACATGCCTGTAACATGTGCTGGCTGTTTCGCCGGCAACAAAAAACATCAGCCTCCAGTCTATGCAGAAACAGTGAGACACCCCACCTCGAGAGAACAAGGCAGAGAGCCATAGAGGGGATACCAAATGTCCTCCTCTGGGCTCTGCATGCACCTGCACCCACACTCACCACTCACTTAAGAAATGCACACAAGCATCCCTAGGTTGGCGAATTTACGTCAATTTGACGCAAGCAAAGTCTTCTGAGAGAAGGAACCGCGACTGAGAAAATGCCTCCCTAAGATGAGGCTAAGATGAGGCTACAGACAAGCTTGCGGGGCATTTTCTTACTTAGAGATTGATGGGGGGGGGGGAGCCTGGTTCATTCAGGGTCACTCCTGAGCTGAATGGTGGTGGTCCTGAGTCCTAGTAGGAAGCAAGTTGGGCAAGCCATGGTGAACAAGCAGGTAAGAAGAACCCTCCCATGGCCTCTGTGTTAGCTCCTCCCTCCAGGGTCCTGCCCTGTTTGAGTTCCTGCCCTGACTTCCTTCCATGAGGAACAGTGATGTGGACAGGTAAGCAAAATAAGCCCGTTCCTCCCCGCCTGGCTTTTTGGTCATCGTGTCTCACTGCAGTAAATAGAAATCCTGAGGAAGACAACACTGAAATTATTTTTCATGTAAAGAAAACAAAAATAAATCCAAGCTAGCACTTCTCAACGTAGGACCTAGGGACCTCCTCGGGTCCCTAAACCTCTTTCAGAGAGGTCTCTGGGGTGTAAATTATCTTCATTTGTTTCCTCCACTCTTGCTTCCGCTCCATCCTTCAGCTGAGTCTCCCCAGGGCTGCATGGACCACACCATCTTCCCGCTGATGGATGGCTCCAAACACGTCCTTTAAATTTGCTCAATTTCATCTTCTCCAACAGTAAACTCTGACACATTTAACTCATATAGATGATGTTTAAGAACACCGTGGACTCCTGAGATGAGAAAAGTGAGAGTTGACCACTGAAATCAACTGGATCGGAACCTGATGTTCAGACTTGTGGAGAGGTTTTCTACGCCCACCTTTTATTATTAAAGGATCACAAGAAAATGAAGGAGGTGTGGTACCATCCATAAAACAGACGGGCGCTGCACTTTTCATAAGGAATTTATATTGTACACTTGAAATCTGGAGGCTTCTCAAGAATGCACCATGAAACCACCCACAGTAAACTGTCTCTCGGGATGCAGAATTGATAACACAGCAGCCGCCCCTCATTTGAAGCTGGTTACTGCGAACACGAGATTTTTGGAAGCATCATTTATTATTAGAAGTAATATCATCCTCCTCATCATTACCATTATTATTTTGAAATCTTATCAGTGAGCTGTAAGAAGTATTCATGGCCTCCAGATGTCCCATAACTTATAATTTGCCACTATTTTCACAATACAATGGTTATGTGGTCTCAGTGCTGTGCCACAGGCCTGGGCGGAGCACGCAATTTGATTTGCCTGGGGTTTTAGCTAAAGGGCCTTAGCTGCTTGTCTTAGCTATTTGATTGACACATAGCCGTTTGGTGTTGCTTTAAAGCCCTGCTTTGATGGGTTGTTCAGTCAACAAAATAAACAGGAAAGTGAAAACTCGTCATTTGATTTATAACCAGGAACCATGGAAACTGAGATGAACAACAAGCCTCGGCAAAATTAAGAATTCTGTTGAGCTCAGGGGTGTTAAAATTATAAAGATGGCATACCTGTCCAGCTTGATGAAATGGGCCTGCCCCAGTCACTGACTTCTGGAAGACAGCATCATCCTCTGAAGAACAAGTTGTAAATTCCTGTTGTCGGCAGCATATGCTGGAGCTGGAAAACTCTGGAAACGTTTGGAAAAGAATAAAATGAACTGAAAAGAAAAACCAATTCTATCATAGTGCAGAGTCTCAGAGACCTTCAGAAGAGGTAGCCGATTTTGATTAACCCAAGCTGGAACACAGTGTGCTTGGATACAATGTGGGCAAAAGACACTGAAAAACCAAGAATGTTTCAGATCTTCTACAACATCCTTGCAAAGTTGTACTGTTTTCTTTCAAGAACCATATAAGATATAATTCTTGGGGAAAGACACCACCAAACATTCCCCACATACACACAAATAACCTGCCCCAGCCCCCACCCAATCCCACCCGCCGCACATGAACTCCTGTGTTTCAATGAGGAAAGATTTCTGTTAAAATAACATCCTTGGGTTTGAGGAGATGACACAGTGGGTAAGAGCTCTTGTGAGCACAGCATGGAGATCTGAGTTCAGATGCTCAGCACCTCATAAACACTGGGGTGTCAGGGGAGGAGCGGCAGGAGTGCCCATAACTGCACCGTTGAGGAGTGGAGGCAGAAACAGAGGTTTCCTGGGACCCTCTGGCTAACAACCTAGCCCCTAAGTGACAAGCTCCAGGTTCATTAAGAGATCCTGTCACAAAGAATAAGGAAAAGAGCAATGGAGCTGGATACTCTGCATCTTTCTCTGGGCTCCACGCAAGCAGGCACATAGGTGCACACACATGTGCACGCACCACACACCACACACACACACACACACACGTGTACCAACCACACACATGTGTACACACCACACACACCACACACATGTGTACACACCACACACACACATGTGCACCCACCACACACACATCACACACACACACACACACACGTACACACACACACATAGTTACAAACCTGCTTTTCTTCTTCCCTCAATCTTTCCCATGGCAAAGAATGACTAAGGTGTAAGCCATAGATCTATAGAAGACAGGTCACATGTTCTGTCCTCTCTTCTCAGCTCAGCACACTTGTCTATTGGATGGGGCATTGTCGTGTGTGAGGGTTTTGTTCCTTTCAGTCTAGGCCTGGGGCCTGGGGGACTGAGTCTGACTCAGAATGGAATATGCCCAACACCCTCAACAGCAGAGCTGACCCCTCTCCACAATTGAACCAAGCTCAAGTCAGGAAGAAGCGTGTACCTGTAGACACTCCAGTCTGGGGTCCTTAAGCACTAGCAGGGGCTGTCACTTGAAGGACACAGAATACACATAGACAGCAACAGTAAGGGGCAGTTTAGAGCTTCGGCTGCAAAGCCCTGGCTGGGGTGGGACGCTGCCCTTTACAAAGCCTTGGAACTAATGGTATTTTTTAACAGGCTGGAATTCAGCAAATACTGGTCACTTGGGGCATTAACTAAGAGGACGGCAAATTGGAACCTTTGAAAACTGCTTGGGGGCATTGGCACAGGCTGTAGTAAGCCAGGGCAGCTGAAACACAGATTTTCTTGTGGGAGAAAAAGATTCTTTCTCTGCACAGGGTTTTCAATATCAGACTAAGGAACAACATGCCTGCACTGTTTCTCGGGTAGGCCCACAGGGTGGGAGGCTAGGACCTGAACCCTTTAACGTATAGACTTTTGGTGGAGGGGGGTTTGGCTCAGCCAGAAAACACCTTCCACTTAAGCATGAAGACGTGAGTTCAGATTCCTAGTATCCACGGTGAAAAACTGGACATAGTACACATCTGCAACCACAGCCCTGAGGAGATGTAAACTGGCACACACCTCTATAGCTTGCTGACAAGCCAGCCTAGCCAATTAGAGAGACCCCACCAAAATCAACCAACAAACTGATCAATAAATAAGAGACGTTGTTGCAAACATCTGACCTCAAGAACCTCTGGCCTCTCATATGTACCTGCATGTATATGTGTGGTGTGCCCGTGAATGCGAACGTACATACACGCAAAACAGATACATAATTAAAATCAAAATGTCAACTTTGAGATTTGTGCCACGGGGATCCATGGGACATTTGGCTCTAATTTGTTTTAGGCGGGTGTGCTTCCTTGCCCAGGTTCTGAATTCAGGACCTATTGTAAGTCATTTTACCCTCATTCCTTGTTATTGCAAGATAGCCCCGTTTTTAGAAATTATATGATGATCTGACTTTAGATTCTCACAAAAAAAGAGAACTATGGCTTCATCTCCCATGGGATTATACATTTTTATTTAAAATAACCGAAAATACTAACTATTTGGCCCACTAAAGGATTCCAAGTTGGTGGGAACCTGCCTTGTCTCAGTCAGTCTCTCAGTCAGGAAACTCCTGGGAAATGGTGGGTTTTTCTAGAAAAGGAAGATAGACAGTGATTATGAGCAAAAGGAGGAGAAAAGGAAAGAGAATAACTTGATAAAATGACTGCAAACTCAAATGTGTTTTAAAAGCCTGCAAAGTTCTGCAGCTAGAAGTTCTGTTTGGCTGGATGGTAGTCAAAGAGAAACAGGATGGGCTTGAGAAGCCAACTTCAACTTCAATATGGATCAGGCTGTTTTTAACAGTGAAATCAAACTAGAGGGAGGCAGGGGAGGCGTGGAAAGAAATGCTGAAATTGTTAAAAGCTGGGCTGAGCCTGGAGAAATAGAGGAGAAAATCGCACCTTTAGGGTAGATGACAAAGGGAGACACAGGACTCGCCATGTGAGAAGAGGTACGAGAGAAGAGGACCAGATTTTAATTGTTCCATTTGAAGAAATACATGGGGACCAAGGTGAGCAAGATGAAACCCGCTCTCTGCAAGGGACTTTGGGATTCCTCATAGCAGCCAGGATCCTGGAAACTGGCCAGAGTCCTCCTAAGTTTCACGCTATCCACAGGCCTATGGGGACACCATCCCCTGACAACAGCTTCACATGGTCAAAGGGGCTCTGGTGGGGGTTGGGTGGGCTGTAGAACAATTCAGAGATGTACTCTGGTAACGCAGAGCCTGAAGAGTGCTTCGCTCAGGTACCTGGAGGTGGTGTGGTAGATGACAGCCAGAAACTGCGCTAAGACAGTCGACTTTGTCCACAAGGAGGAAGCTCAAGCTGTACAGTACAGTAATGACCACAGACCACAACAGTCAATAGTCTGCATGTGCAGATGCAGTCCAGGAAGAAGGTGCCAAGTGACACTGTGACCATCTCAGCTCGTGCAAATGCACTGACACTGCTGCACCTAACGGCTTTTCAGCATTAAGAAATGCGTGACCGTAAGATGAGGCCGCTGAAGTCACGTGGGCACCTGTGTGCCACCTGAAATGATAAATGACAACCGACAGCATTTGTGACTTTGACACTTTAGTTTTCAAACCCACACAGCAATACGCAACAGCGCATTGGTCCCACTCAAGATGTGGAGTTTGAACCAAAACTGCAGAAGCGTCAGAAGGCTGCGCGGTCTGTGAATGCATGGCCCAGGATTCTCCCATAAGGGCTGAGAGCCTCGTGCGATCAGCCTAAGCTCTAGGAGCAGAACTCTAAGATCATAAAACTTCAGACTATAACGTGTGCTTGGGGTTTGGACCAACCTAACCTACCAACATGGTCTGGAACTTACACAAGCAATAAATAACGTAAAGATTAGTCCTGGTCCTGGGACTGTGCACAAAAACAGTGATAAAACTACATGGTAGGAAGCAGTCGTTGACCTCGGTGAAGAGCTGTCGTCAAACACAGGCTTGCAGCTCACAACTACAAACACGCAGAAAATGTGCTCCAGCAGCACAGTCGGCAGAGAAGAACGGGTTGCACAGGTAATGAAACAGGTTTACAGGCACTATAACACGGATACTTAATTACATAAAATAGACAAGAGTGCTAGAGTAGATAGATAGAAGATAGATAGATAGATAGATAGATAGATAGATAGATAGATAGATAGATGATAGATGATAGATAGATAGATAGATAGATAAATTGATAGATAGATAGATAGATAGATAGATAGATAGATAGATGATAGATAGATAGATAGATAGACAGACAGACAGACAATAGATAGGTAGGTAGGTAGACAGATTAGAGAGAGAGAGAGATGATAAGTAGGTAGGTAGGTAGATAGAAGATAGATAGATAGATAGATAGATAGATAGATAGATAGATAGATAGATAGATAGAAGATAGGTAGGTAGGTAGATAGTTGGATAGATAGATAGATAGATAGATAGATAGATAGATAGATAGATAGATAGATGAGCAATACTTACAGGAATCAACTAGAAGCCCGTAAAATATAAAATTCAGATCATCCAACTACAGATTACACGTAAATCAATGAAATACTAGTAAACTGGATAATCTAAGGAAATTGTCAAAAAAGCATATACAGAGACACAAAAGACGGGGAATAGTAAGAAAGGGTATAGTCAACAACAGAATAAAATGGATGGCTTCAGATCATATTTGAATCTCAAAATCCTTTCCATTTATTTATTTTCATTAGCATGTAGAATATTTGTCTCCAATGACATTTTCAAACAAATTTATTCTTATCAATACCCCTCCCGACTATTCCTCCTCTTCCTGTGGTCTCTGCACCCTCCTCCCCCCAGTAGCTGTTCTCATACCACAAGTATCAAATCTTAAAACACTTTAATATTAGATGTCCCCTTACTGTTTTATTGCTGCCCAATATTTCAATTTTACTTTTGTTGAAATTTTATTTATTTATATTTTTATTTGTGTGCCACAGCATGTAACTGGAGGTCAGAGGACAGTTCCCCAAGGCTTCTTCTCTCTTGTTACCTTGCAGCATTTAAACTTGGGTCGTCAAGCCTGTGCACAGGTTTCTATCCTCTGAGCCATCTTGCTGGCATTTGCTTCGCTATCAGCTCCCCAAATGAGCTATAACTATTGGTAGCTGTTTGGTAAATGCTTGATGAGCTTTATTGACATTTGCCAGACTTTTTCAAAACAATTTCTGATGCCTCACCCCCTTTCTCTGGTGTCATTTCAAAGTGCTTCTTTAATCCAATATTTTTGTTGTTGTTTTGTTTTGTTTTAGGATTTATTTATGTGAGTATATGTGCATTTCTGCAAATGTATGTGTGAAGGTGCCCCTAGAGACATGATGGGATGACCTTGGAGGCCAGAGAGTGTGTCAGATGCCCTGGAGCTGGAGTTAGAGGGGATTGTGAATCCCTAATATGGGTATTGTAAACAAAACTTGGGTCTCTGCAATTTGTCCCCCAGTGCCCTATCTTCTCTTTTAATAAGAGTTTAATACAAGGTCCAGAAAGAATTAAATATAGATTAAAGCCCTAAATGTGGAGAGTGTATCATGCAAAGGAAATGCTCGTTCTGATCTTGCGTCATGGAACAAGTTATATAACAAAACATACAAAAAGCATGATAATCCAGAAAAAAAAACCACAATGGACAACATTAAAACTAAAACTTCTGTATCAGAAAAGATAGTACATATAATCAAGACAGAGACTCCATCAACAGTAAAAAGGTGGTATTTGTACCCCAAACTGGGTAACCAATTAGAGATTTTCATCTAGTAACTAAGTCTGGTAATACAGAGCTAATAATGGAAGAAGGGAAGGATTCATGTGCCACTTATCAGAACGACATTGACTCAGATCTTTAGCGGGCAAACTGGGCAGTTTAAAGATGCTTACGTCTATTCCAACTGTCTCCGACATTTAACAGAAGCATCAGGGATGATCCAGGCAGCATCCAGAACCCTGGATCTTGGATTTTCCTATCCACTGTAAGAAGTCTTCAAAGTGCATCTTACCAGAAATGCATGAGAATACTTGATGAGGTACCATTCAGAATGACAAGATAATTACTGTCAAGTTTCACCCGAAGAGGAAGTGAGTCAACAGTCATTCATATCATGGAACATTGCAGAGTCAATGGCATAAATCGTATTCGTACATATAGTATCATAAACTATAGTGAGGGGTAAATAGTGGTAAAATAATGTAGTATCATTCTTGCTCATTTTAGTGCATAAAACAGAAGCTGGAGAGATGGCTCAGTGGTTAAGAGCACCTCTTGGTCCTCCAGAGGTCCTGAGTTCTGTCTCCAGCACCTACATCAGGCATCTTGGTGCGGGAGAATTGTCTGTATTCTGTCAATCATGTTTTAAATAAACGTTGATAGGCCAGGCAAGAAGTAGAGGCAGGGCAATGAGAACAGGAGTATTCTGGGAAGCAGGAAGATTCCTTCACACTCCTGCGCAGACCGTCGAAGAGACAGGATGTAATCTGCCCAGCTGTGAAAGGTATGGAGCCATGTGGCTAACATAGATAAGAATAATGGGTTAATATAAGCTACAAGAGCAAATAAAAAGACTGAGCTAATGGGCCAATCAGTTTTATAACTTATGGAGTCCTCTGTGTGATTTTCTTTGGGGCTTGCTGACTTGTTGGGGTACCAGGAGGGACAGAAACCCCAACAAGCAGGCCCCTTCATGTTACAACATCTCATATTCTCCTGGAACTAGCTCCAGGTCTGAAGCTTTCTTCTGGTTTCCATGAATAACTGTATCCATGCGCACATACCCACACACAGACACACACTCACACACATGCTCACACACATGCACGCATGCACACACACCCATTAAAACTAAAAATAAATTATAAAATAGCCTATCTGCTCATTGATATACTATGTGAGAAAACCCCCAAAACTATGCAGAATGCATTCCAACTTCAGGACAAGGACTTCCTTGGCCAGTGGTAGGCAGAAGCAGAAAGAAAGAGGATAGGTAGCTCAATGTGTCTTTAAATTTTGTTTTAATGGAAGTCCACACGCACAGGTATGTGACTGCGTGGACAGACAGCCCTTGCCCTGTGATTTTCAATGTGAGCCGTCCTTAGCACTCTCTTAGCTGCTCCAGTCAGCTGTGCAGTGAGAGGCTCCTCTGCTGAATGCTGCGATGCTCACCTAGCCCGCTCCATGAGTCAGGCATGTGAGATGCGTTTTCTATTTGATATTTTTTGAATTGTTAGGTTAGTTGGGATGTCTTCATGTATATGAAGACTACATCTGTGTTGTCCTGGTGGTGGCTATATATGTACGGGTTCTAATATTCACAGTTTGCCACTTTATTTGTTCAAAAGTGGTTGTTGACTAGATCTTTGCAGACACATAGAAAGAAACCCTGGGTAACCTGACCTTGAAAAAGTTAAAAACAGAGAGGGGCGTGCATGACATTCGGATGAAACAAGGACTGGGTTTACATCTGAGCTGTGCTTCTTATGTTTCTCTTGATTCCTTATGTCAGGTCTGACTTTAAGGGCATTTGACATACTTTTCAGCAGACGGCCTTTGAACAACTGACCTCTTAAGAATAAAAGAACCAGAGATATAGGGAGACTGTAACAGAAAATCCAGACTGGACGGGCACTGGGTGACCACATCATGTGGGTCCCTGCTTGGATCTGAACCCAGAATTCCCCACTAAGTAGCTTTCCCACACACCAACCATCGAGCCCTGGCTCAGCACTGTCACCTGTAAAGCAAACCTGATACTGGTAACTCTTTGTAGAGCCATTTTAAGAATTAAATAGATGGCTTATGTTAAGTGTTCACTCAGCACCTCAAAATAGAGTAGTAAGTAGTCGATAAATGTTTGTTGATTTAATTACTATTTTTATTGTAGAAGTTGAGCATGAGACACGACTCTTTATTTTCTCCCACTATAGAAGCAAAGAACGTAATTCAAGCATTGACTTAGGCCCTGTTCCTCAGGACTCATAGACAGACACAAGGATGGGTAGGTAGGTGGGTGGTATTGGTCTGGAGAGGAAGAAGTGCTGGAGGAGAAGAAGCAGATTTCTCACTAATATGATGGTAACCACATATTTTTGCAAGTTCTAAATTCTAAGAGTCTTTCACGTGGTTCTCCAAATAAGGGACCTGAAACAACCAAATGCACCCTGATCTAACATAAATCAAGACATTCCAGTGCCCCATCCCATTGTGTTGTGAAGGAAACTGAAGTCCTCATAAATGTTCTGAGCTTCCGCTTCACTGGAAAGAATCACTAAAGTGTGTGAGCACACACGCTCACACACACAAACTCACACTCACACCCTGCACTCAGACCTACTGGGATGGATATTTTATTAAAGTGTCTGCAAGGGCCAAATGACTCACTGCCAATCAGCAGCAAGCAGGCTTCACAGCACAGCTCTTTCCCAGCCGACTCCTTATGACCAGAGAAGGGTTTTTAGGGGAGTCACAATCGCAAGGGGTACAAATTTAAAAGACCGCTGCTATTCCAACATCTTCCCAGAGAGTATCAAATCATAGGACTTTATTCCTTCTAGATCATTGCATTGGCTTAATAATACTAGTATTACATAGAAGAAAAAAGATCCTATGAACAGGTGCCTTAATTAAGAAGGCATTTGTAGCCACCATAAAATACAGGAAAATTGGTATTCCTCCTCTTTTCACTGCTTCTGCTCATAGGATGGAGTGGGAAATGGGATAGAAAGGCACACCTTGCTGTGTTTACACATTGCTTCTCCTTCATTTCTGTTATGATTCTACTGGGCTTCCCTAGGAGTAATTCTGTCTCTGACTGTATTGTCAGCCTTGCAAAGGGCCAACAAAAATTAGTACTCTATTGAAGAAGTCTCTGGTCTTAATATTAAAATAGCCATGCATTCAGATTGCTAGTTTAAAAGACGGTATCTCCAGTACTGTCTTTACAGGTTATTTTACTCAAAGTGTGTGTGTGTGTGTGTGTGTGTGTGTGTGTGTGTGTGTGTGTGTGTTCAGATGCAGGTCAGAAAACAACATCGCTTGTCCACCTCCTTTGACATGAGGATTCTCACTGGCCTGGGAGCTGAACTCACGTCCTTATTGCTGGTAAGGCAACCATTTTATAAACTGAGCCACCTCCCTGTCCTTATTCAAAATCTGAAATGCTGCTGTGAGAAAATCCTAATGAGATTAATTCTTTCACTAACAATTATTTTCATCAAAATCATCTTTATCTTGTAAGTTTATAAGGACTTAATGATACTTAATTATAAAAGATCTATACATATCAGGGCTGGCAGTTTTAAAAATCCTAAGATAATCTACATGCTACCGAAAAATGCTAGGTTTCTAGGTAAACCACAAAGAAACTTTTATAATGAGCCGAGAGAGCTGCAGTAACCCATGGTTAGAGAGCTGCAAATTGCAGGGCAGTCCATTACTATGCCCATTTAAAACAGTCATAAGTTGGTTCCTTGTGAAGCCAACCATTGTTGTTGACAAAATTTATAGTATGCGGCCTGTTTCCTTCTGTGGGGCGAGCCTTAAACCCATGCAAAAAAATGGTTGATTACCGATACAACATTTGCACCACTATTGCATCCTTGAGCATATCTGGCCACACTGCTCATTATGACAGTTCACAGGGTTCAAAGTTAGGTAAGACTAGTAATGGTCTCCTCCTAACAACCTTCTAGTACTAGGACAGCTAAGCAGCAGGGAGGAAGCTTCCTGGCCAGTAGCCGTTGATTCTCCACATCCTATGACAAATATTGGTGCTACATACTGCAACCAAGCTCTTGTAGGCCACCAAGAACAACGGTAACAGACTGTATTATATTGGAGTGTCTCCCAGATACCGCTGACCAACAACTTGAGAGGTTGTCCCCGGCATCTGACACTGGAATGGGCTTTTCATTTAGCAACGATTAAGTATGAACTTAATCCCCTGTGTAGAGTAATCCACTTAAACACACACACTAAAATTATGGGTTTCTACATGACTTTTTCAAACAGCATTATTGTTGGCTATCCTTACAACCGGCCAAAGTGCAGAGAATACGTGGCAACAGAGTGATCAGCCACAAACGGGGTATCTATACATCACCCCCTCACCACACCTCAGGGACTATCAAGGAAGAGGGGGTGGAAAGGCTGAGAATCAGAAGTCAGCAGGGACCAGAGTGCAACAGTGTCTTCTGGACATGGCAGGACTGCTACACTTGTGAGGTCACAGCAGCTGTGGTTGGTTGCACAAGATGAATACAAGATGAAGCCAGTCAACATTCAAGCAAGAAGTCCATGAGCCCCCAACCTAACTGAGGAGCTAGAAGACACCAAGCGGCTTCTAGAGGAGGCCGATATGTTGTCTTTAAGAGTGTGGCTCCTGGAAGTTTGACCGCAGTGAAGTGGATGGCCTCACACCCAGGAGTATATCAGCAATCCAAATTGGAGCTCTTGGGTTATTTTTCTTGTAAGGAGTAAACGAAAGAAAGTTGGGGTAGGAAGGTAAAGGGTTGATATGGGAGGAGTTAGGAATAAGAGTAGGGGAATGAATATGATCAAACATATTATATGGATTCTTTTTCAAAAAAATAATAAAAAAATATTACAAAAAGAAAAGGAAATAGGATATAGGAAGCTTATCTGTTTCATTTTGATATGAAAGTAAAATTCTTAAAAATTTCTCTCCTCTTTTGGCATTCTGATCCAAATACCCCGCAGAACTAGAAACTTGTAGAAACCTCGTCTAATTTTGGCAAAGTATGGTATGAACTGCCTCTGCAAAAGGATCCCTCCACTGCCAGGAACATCTGCACCACATCTGTATGTAAAATCTGGGTACCCCACACCATCGTGTCCTCAGACTCTCTGTGTAGGAAGCCAGGCAATCGGCATTGGCTTCGAGGAGTTCACATGGAGACGGAGACATGGTTCCAAGCAGTGCTCGCAGAGGTTAGTTAATTTTCAAAGAAGAAACTGGTAAGATTCTAGGGTGAGGGAAAGGTTTTCTGAGGTCTCTTGGCAAAAAGATCCATGGGAAATTCTGGCAAACGCCTTCCCCCACTCTGTTCCCACCTCTCAACTCTTTCCCTCTGTCCTCTCTTCCCAGGAAGTCTCGCATGTCAAAGAGAAACCTGCATCCCATCTAGAGAACCCAAAGGCAGCCATCCCACACACAAATAATAGGAAATAAATACTAGAAAAGAGATGGTGAGAAATGACACCTTGGCTGTGCCTGGGCTGAGAAACCTAGGAAGAGTGTTTAGAGCAAGCAAACACCAGCTGGGAAACGAGGTTCAGGCAGGGGGGCCTGACCCTGAGTTCAGAGAGAGATGTGCAGGGCAAAGTATGTGTTCTGTTGTGCAACCTGAGTTTTTATGGCTATCTGCTGGTGGGTTGTTTTGCCTTGTTCTGGTCTATTTCAACATCCATTTATGCTGCACGACCAGCTCCTTCATAAACACATTTTTTACTCCACCTTGCCAAGCAGGAGTCTTCAGCCCTGGATCCGCCCCAGTAATTGTAGGAGGTCTCTCCAATCAGATTCTGGGAGCAAAGGCATGCATTGGTGGCCCGTTCACTTGCTCTTCTCCCGCCGCACCCCCTTAACTCTCCTCCTTGACGCAGACCAGGGCCCCTAGCAGGGCGAGCAACCTTGGCCCAGTCTTAACCACGAAGTGCTCTGATCTCAGGGCAAAAGAATCCACCTTTGCTTTCAAAGCTTCGGGTGAAATGAACTCATTTTGCTTGAATATCACAGCAGATAGTTTTCATCTGGGAACCCGTGGATTCGTGAGGGATGGAAGAGCATGTGAGGGAAAGGAGTGGCGCGCAGAGACAAAAGTCCGACCAAGGCCACCCGCACAGGCTTGCAGAGGTGACAGTGGTGGCCTGGGAGCCCCTGATGAAATCACAGAGTTGGGAGACAGCCGACTGTGGGAAACAAAAAGGCAAATGGCTCAGTTGTCATATCAGAGTGTGTATGTGTGTGTGCGTGTGTGTGTGTGTGTTTGCGTGCACATACATGCACATATGCACACATGTTCCGGATCTGCCTCTTGCTACAATGAGAGAAGAGCAACCCAAACTCTCCCCACTTCCATTCTGGCTGAAACAACAGCAGTAGCGGGGTTGATCTCCACTTCTTGCCATGGCTCTGGACTGGCACACAGCACCTCTAGAGTCCCACGGTACCTCCCATGCGTGGTACATGCGGCCCTTACTACAGTGGTTTCTACCTGCCCTGCCATTTCAGCCATAATCATTCAGTGTGCCCACACATGCTATGACCTTCAGCAGATGCAAGAATGTGTTCTGACATTTTAGACCAAGCTTGCTGAAAGCCAATCACTATGAGTTTTTTCCTATTTATTGCATTATCTGACCACTCCTAAAATCATCGTCAGAAAAAGAAATTCTTGGTGAATAGTTTTAAAGAAAGAAACAACTTATGCTATTATTTGTAGTGATAGGGCAAGCAGGCCTGCTTTTCATCCTGCCTGGCTCCCACACAGCTAGCTTTACACCCGAAATAACAACACACATAAATTGTATTCTTTTAAACACTGCCTGGACCATTATCTCCAGCCTCTTATTGGCTAATTCTTACATATTGATTAACCCATTTCTAATAATCTGTGTAGCACTATTAAGTGGTGGCTTACCGGAAAGATTCTGACCTACGTCCGTCTTGGGCCAGAGCTTCATGGCAGTTCCGCCTCTGCTTTCTTTCTCCCACAATTCTGTTCTGCCTTCCCTGCCTACCTATGTTCTGACCTATCAGGCCAAGCAGTTTTCTTTATTAATTAACCAATGAAAGCAACAGATAGAAAGAAGACCCTTCTACATCAATTATTTATAAACAAAATAAAATAAGCACACTATTATTTCAACAGATTATAGTTTGTTGGAGGGATGCACTGGATTACAAAGTCCAGCTAAAGACAAATTCTCATGCAGGATTGTCAAAGACAGAACTCAAGACCAATGTTTACTGTAAATTATAATTCACAAATTCTCATAATACCTATCTCTGGAAGAAGGCGCTCTGAGCAAACATTCACTCCATTGAGTGTGTGTTCAGCAGTGCAGTGGGTAGCATGAGAACGAGATCTCCAGTGGGCAAAATCAAGTTGTCCCTTCCACATTCACAGCAAGGAAATGCAGAGGCCAAGTCCAGCACTGTCCTCAAGAATGCGATCCCAGACTTGCTGAAGATGGCATCTGAATGGGAAGGGATGAACCCTAAAAAGTTGAGGGGGCCTGGTTTTCACAATCTGTATATTATCTATGGACCTGAATGTAAGATCTGGCTTTCCTAGTTAGGATCAAAAAATTGATTTAATAAATGGCAACACCCTGTTTTGCTTTGTTTCTCCTCTCTATGATCAGGACCTTTTCAAAATGAGTACTCTGGGAAAAGGTGATTGAAGGGGTTCTAAGTTTAATGGGTAGGAAAGATCAACCCAAGACACTAGGAGAATGTCCTGGGAAGCAAGCACCTCCTTCCTGGGCAGGAAGGAGGAAGAGAAGGCAGTCACAACAGCATAGAAGTAGAGACAAGAGTCCAAAAGAGTCAAGCAGAAAAGGAAGAAGCAAGAACTCAGATCAAATGATTGAGGGCACGCCTCCCTCCACTGGCCCAACCTCCCAAGATTGCACCTGTTTGCAAGGCTGGGCTCCTGACCTGGAGACAGTGGGAGATGTGGAGAAGTCCTTGCCTGTGATCATGAGACACGCCTCTACCGGCTGAGCTGATGAACTGCAGCTTCACCATACAGGTGTGCTTGCATGGGTTAGAGAGAAGGCTGGGGGAGAGAACGCTATTTAGTTTGGAAAATTTGAAACCACTTTTAGTTACTTTCCTGTCACAGTGATCAAATGTCTGGCAATGTAACTCAAGAGAGGAACAATTATCTTACCTCACACAGGAGTCCGTTGGGCCGAGAATGTGTGGTGGGTGCTCAAGCCAGGGACCTGAGATTCGTCACATCCCCGGTTGGCCAGCAGAGAAAGAGATGCCTTTGGAAGCAGGACCCAGTTATAAACCACAGGGCATATCCATCAGCAACCCACTGCCTTCCTCCCCACCTCCTAAGAGTTCCACAAAACAGCTCAAGAGACACAAAACAGCCACTGAAAGACCCCTAGTGTGGGAAGACTCGCACTCAAGACTCGGGATAACACGACCCCACCACCACCACCAGGAACTCACGAGAGACCGTCCTTGCTGCAATCACACGAGGTTTATTGACAGGGACCAGTGCTGAGGCCTAGACTCTTATCCCATGCAGGGGAGGAGTTCGACCTCAAGTAGCTGGGAGAAGGGGTATTTAAGGGAAGAAACTACAGCCCAGTAATCCAAAGGGGGTAGGGAGGGCATCATTGGAAATTTCCGAAAATACCAGTGATTATTGGAAATTCCGAAAATACCAGTGATAATCACAAGGGTGTAGCTCCCTGTTTCTCAAGATTATAATCTAACTTTATCTTCAGCTAGTTCCTGAAACAGAGTCATTGAACTGACTAATCTAGATTTCTGATTCTTCTCTCCCTGCTTAGATTTTTGGCTCTATTTTTTTCTGCTAGGGGGTTCCGAATTTATCCAGGTCTTTCACCACTAGGAACAAAGCACTCAAACGCAAATACGCAGATCATCACAGTCAACCACAGAACTTCCTGTGTCACCGTAAGAGTTTCCTTGCTTTGAAAGTGGAAATAAAACCAAAAGCAAACCCATGTTGACTCAGTGGACTTCCCCTCCAGGTGTGACCACGTCCATCTCAATTTCCCTCTGACTGCCAGCTTCTGAAGTTGTCTCCACATCTTACCAGGCACATCCAGATTCTGCCGAGTCTCAGTATAACTGAATTTTTACTTCCACATCTCAGTGACAGCCAAAATGGTTCCCCTGTGTGGAGGCCTGAAAATGTGAGCCTGTCCCATGTTGACCAAAGGTCAGAGAGTTGGAACTTCTAGTTCCTTCAAAGTTATTGTGCTTCTACCTCAAACAAAGGTACCACCTAGGTATTGACCAGAGTTCTGCTCTCTCAAGGTTATTGTCAACAGGTGTGGCTAATAGCCAGCCCTTGTGCTCCAGGAATAGAGAAGTAGACCTGTTCCTACCTCAAACTAAAGTCTAAGGATCGGGCTAAGTTCCAGTTCCTTTTATGGAGCTAACTTTGGATTCTACCCAGGATGATTTGGCCTAGGGTGTAAGCATGACTTGTTTTGTTCTAGCAGCAGCATGTTTAACTATGGAAAAAGCCAGCCACTTTCAATTGGTCTGTTCACTTCCCTGTATCATGTTAACGCTGTCTTTGTCTTACTCCTACCTTTTGGGGTAAGGGGTATTTTAAGCAGTTGGAAATTAAACGCAGGTGAATTTTCAGTACCCACTGGAATTCCCTCCCAATACTATCCTATATGTTTTTCCATTTCATTATTTTCGTTCGTGTCTTCACATTCTCTATTATATTTCCAATCCCCACGCCTTTACCCTGGCGAGAGGTATTTTTGTCGAGGCTGGTCCCCGACACCCCTGAATTTTACCTCAGTTACCAGACAGCTTCGGACAGAGACATTTCTAGGGCTTATGCCTAAGACCTAGTGTCTTCTGAAAGCAGAATTGTTAGCAAGAACATGGAGAGCTGTGCTGATAGCCTGAGTCAACCCACTACTGAAATGCCTGGCACCCGAGAAAGAATCCCAGTGCTATCTTCCATATTCCAGACAGACAGCATCCCAGTGACTCAGAGCTATCCTCCGTATTCCAGACAGACAGCATCCCAGTGACCCATTGCTATCCTCCGTATTCCAGACAGACAGTATCCCAGTGACCCAGTGCTATCCTCTGTATTCCAGACAGACAGCATCCCAGTGACCCAGAGCTATCCTCCTCCGTATTCCAGACAGACAGCATCCCAGTGACCCAGTGCTATCCTCCGTATTCCAGACAGACAGTATCCCAGTGACCCAGTGCTATCCTCTGTATTCCAGACAGACAGCATCCCAGTGACCCAGAGCTATCCTCCTCCGTATTCCAGACAGACAGCATCCCAGTGACCCAGTGCTATCCTCTGTATTCCAGACAGACAGCATCCCAGTGACCCATTGCTATCCTCCGTATTCCAGACAGACAGCATCCCAGTGACCCAGAGCTATCCTCTGTATTCCAGACAGACAGCATCCCAGTGACCCATTGCTATCCTCCATATTCCAGACAGACAGCATCCCACAGTGACCCAGAGCTATCCTCCTCCGTATTCCAGACAGACAGCATCCCAGTGACCCAGAGCTATCCTCCGTATTCCAGACAGACAGCATCCCAGTGACCCATTGCTATCCTCAGTATTCCAGACAGACATCATCCCAGTGACCCAGAGCTATCCTCCTCCATATTCCAGACAGACAGCATCCCAGTGACCCAGAGCTATCCTCCATATTCCAGACAGACAGCATCCCAGTGACCCAGAGCTATCCTCTGTATTCCAGACAAACATCATCCCAGTGACCCAGAGCTATCCTCCGTATTCCAGACAGACAGCATCCCAGTGACCCAGTGCCACCTTTCACAGCCTGCAGTGTGGCTTGCTCTACCTCAGTAAAAGAGGGTGTGGGTACACCGGGTAAGATGCTAATCTGCCCCATCTCATGGCACTGCTTTGAGCATGTGGGCTTCTATACTTACAGTCTTACCAGTACAAAAATGTCCTTGATCTTGATTCTGTGTGGTGACTCACTGGATCCTAATATAAGCTCTGAGACATGCTGAGGGGAGGAAATGGACTCTGTGAATGCAGGAGTAAAGAAAAGTGGTTGCAAAAGGGGACCCTGCAGGGCTGCACTGTGTTGTGCATGTCCAAAACCAACCTTTTTTTTTTTTCGTGGAAAGAAGTGTCAGGATGATGTGAGAGTCCTCATCCTTAAAGAAAAGAAAACTGGACGGCATTGGAACTAGATGTCTATTTGCTTTCATCTAAGATTCCACTCTGGGGTTAAAGGAGCACTGATTAAAGAAGAGAAGGTTGTGAACTTGGGAGAGAGAGAGTGTTGAACATGGAAGAAAAGTCAGAAGGAGGAGAAATAAGGTAATTACATTTTAATTAAATTGTTGAAAAGCACTGTACAAAACTATAATTATTACCTAAATAAAGCAAGAGTCCACAAATTATCACTAATTCAGAGAACTCTGTTGTTATGGTAAAAGTAAAATACTGCAGGTCCCCAAGCTGCAGCAGGCAGCAGGCAGCAGGTCCTAAGACCACAGCGGACGACAAAGGCAGCCAGTCCCAGGCAGGGAGCAAGTCCCAGGTAGGGAGCCCACATGATGGGTGACAGATTGAGACTGCTAGCCAGTCTGATGAGGAGCCGCATCTGTGGGCGGTGAGAGACAGACCCATAGGCGTACCATGCAGAGTGAGGTTGGATATTTATTTAGTGGGTTATGGAAAGAAAGGGGGAAGGGGAGGAGGGAGAAGAACACAGAGAGAGAGTGAAAGAAATAGAGAGAGAGGGAGGGGAGAAGTGGGGAGAAGGGAGAGACAGAAGCTGCCTCTTCTGGAGAAAGATGGAAAGGAAGGGACTCAGGCTGGAAGCTGGAGATCAGCTTGCCTCCGTGGACTGGGGAGGAAGTGGGCATGGTTTGTCTCTTTAAAGGACAGAGCAGACCATTACATTCCCATCTCTTTTTTATAATAAAAAGGTGGGAGGTTAGGCATAACAGGTTAAAGGAATTGGGATGGCAGATTCTCAAGACTGTTTCCTGTTTATTTGTGTATGTCATCTTGGGAGGGAACCTGAGAAAGCTGGGTGATAGTCACATCCTGGGGTAGCTGGACTCGTGGCTCCTGTAAAGTGTTTGTGGTGTAGAAATATCTAGTGTCTCTTACACCAGTTTAAGGAATTGGCAGAAAAGAGGACAAAGTTAAGTTTAGGGGAAAAAAATTAGAACCAGGAAAGTGAGAGGGGTGTATCTGACCTTTTTAAGGTGGATCCTTCAATTCAGCTCCCTGGAACTCACAAGAATTTTTTGGGTTTGTGAAAACATAAGTTTTAACATATTTATGTCAGAATGATGTGACAGATGTTTTTGCACAATGAAAAGTATTTCTAAGACTATGAAAGGAAACGTGAGAGAGAAATTTGATAGCGTGCACTTGTCCTCACACCTTTATAACTTGCAGGTACATGCCTTAATAACTTGTATTTGTCTTTTGCTGAAATTTGTTTGGTAAGGTTGTTCTTTTAAAATAACAAAACTTATCATCTGTCAACTGCATCAGAGATCTTTGAGGATAAATTTTTACTTGAGAAGATATTGATTAAAAAAGACAAAGAACTTACTGAGTTGGCACCTAAAGCCCCTCCTCAGGGTCCTCCATGGTTGCTCTTTTCTGTTTAGCACAAAGTCTGCCGGGCTCTGAGAATTCTGTGGGCTAAGAAATCTTTAGGAAGACAAACCTACCTTGACCTGAGCAGATAGGCTGTCAATTCCAGCGATTCTGTCCACTGTTTGGAGATCTTCAGTTTAGATGAAAGGCAGTTTTGTCCAGTGGTCAGCACTTGGCAGTTGAAGTGAATTGCTGGTGGATGTTGTTCTGTGCCCACCTGTCTTCTTTGGAGGAAGTAGAGTGCTACTGCTGGGAGCAACCTGCTCTTTTTGTTATGAAAAATCTTTTAATAATTAAGCATTTAAATGCCATATTCCCCATATCTCTGAGCAGATGAGGGCTGTTTACTGGGTATAGATAAGTTAAAGAATCTGCCTGGAGAGCTGGGTCCAAGCTTGACTGTGCTGGTTCTCAACTTAACAGTAAGATTTGCACTCGTAAAAAGACATAAAGAAGAAAAAAAACTGCTTGTAATAGAAGATTAACAGCAGAATTGACAATAGTAGAGAACAGCTTAATATATTTTATACCATTTTTTGCAAGAGACTTAAAAGTACATACCAATTTAAAACATGAGGCCTATTGCTTTGTAGTCTGGAATGAGATACAATGAACACACGATTATAACATTTAACAGTAAATATAGGTGCATTTAAGTCACATGTATGCACACACACACACACAGAGAGAGAGAGAGAGAGAGAGAGAGAGAGAGAGTAAACAGGAATTTGGTGAAGTGGATACTCTTGGTGGGTCCTACAAAAGGAATGCCACTGCTCAAAACACACATGCAACAGAGTCAGCAAAAGGAATTTGGAGACAAAAACATAAGTAAAACAGGGAACCAGGCAGGGTACACCTCAGTAAAGATAGTGAGACTTGGTCAACTGACCTGGCCATCAGTTAAGATGGCGGTGAGGTCACCTGACCTCAGTCAAAAGAGCGGCAGTCATGTGCTGTATGAAGAAGCCGTATTTTTTTTTTTTGAGCTGTGGGGGTTTTAAATATAATAACAAGAGAGACCTAGAGGCATGACCCACCCTGTTGCCAAGCTGCTGTACCATAAGCTGCAGCGGAGAGCAAAGGCTGGAATTGAAAACAGTTGCCCTATGGATCCAACTAATCTTGTCAATTTCTGTGGGACCAGCAGTAGTAATGGCAGGGACAGAAGGAACGGGAGCAAGAGGAAAAGAGCATTTTTAGATGGTGTGAAGAAAAGCAGAGCCAGCGGGGCACTGGCAGAGCTTTCACAGGCAGGGGGCTGATAGTTTGGGGGTTTATATTCCATAGCTGAAACCATGAAAGCCCGCAAAAACAGCGAATGAACACCGCAAGACCTGTAGAAGAACGTCTTCTCTCTACAGGCAGGGTGTTAATGAAGCCTGATCTGGCGACTTGGAAGCCAGAGGCTAGAGGACACTAGAGCGGTCTCTCACAGCAGGGACCACTTACGAGTGGTCCAAGAGAAAAGAAAAAGAAAGGAGAAAGAAATATTCAAGGGACTCTGGGCCCCAAAGCGGACACACTGCTCGTGTGCAGTGCTAGCTCAGGTGGACTACCCTGGGTCATGCAATCATGCTTTTTAGCTATGGGAAGCAACCATAGATGAATGTCAGTGAAGGGCTCAACCATAGCTGTGAAGGCTGCAGTTGGGGGCAATACAGTTAAGCTGACTGGAAGGGGGAAACTCACCACCAGATCAGCTGGTGTGTGTAGAGGTTGGCGTTTAGGCAAATAGAACACAGGGCTGTTGTAAAGAAACCCAGTTCCCAAGCCCAGGGTTCCACATGTCCTCAGCTGGTCCAACTGTGGATGGGAGGGAATGTGGAGAGAGTTTGGCTGAGTCACAAGCACCAATGTAACAGTAAAAATAAAATGGTGCCATTCCCCAAGGCAGCAGGCAGTGGGCTACGATGGGCAGCGGGCTCTAGGCAGGGAGCCATGTGGCAGGTGAGAGACCTTGGTGGGTCAACCGGTCCCACAAGGAGCCACGGAGGGTGAGAGAAAGGGATGGATAGGCACACCATGCAGTGAAAGTGGATATTTATTTAGTGGGTTATGGAAGGGAAGGGAAAAGGGGAGAGGGAAAGAGAAGGGGGCAAGGAGAGACAGGGAGAGAGAGAGAGAGAGAGAGAGAGAGAGAGAGAGAGAGAGAGAGAGAACAGAGAAAGAGAGAGAGGAAGAGGGAGAGGAAAGGAGAAGCTACCTCTTCGGGAGATAGAGGAAAAGGAACGAGCTCAGGCTGGAAGCAGAAGGAAAATCTGCTTGCCTTGGCAGACTAGGGAGAAAGTGGCTTGTCTCTTAAAGGGACAGGACAGACCATTACACCTACAGCTCTTCACATGTGTGTGTGTTCAGGTGGAAGTCAGAGGGTAAACTACATTGCTTTTTTGAGGCAGGGTTTCTCACTGCCCCGGAGTTTACCAAGTAGACTAGGTGCCTGGCCACTGAGCTGTGTGGATGTGGCTCCGCTGATCTCCACATTCCGTGCCCTGGATAACTAGTATCACTTCTGTGCCTGGAATCAAACCCGGGTCCTCATGCTTGAACAGCAAATACTGAGTCTATCAACCCAATTATCCCAGTCTGTATTTTTTAACAAGTGTGCTGATGAATAAATGTCTTCCTATTTAAAAGAGAAAAGTATTTTAAAACCAGCCATTGTAAAGCCCACATAACTAACTGTAAATACAATAAATATGTTGAACAACACATTTTAAATAGTTTCACTGTATAACATATTATTAAACCTCACTATAGTAACTATCTATTCAACAAATGAGATGAGTGCCCATGTTATTCTCACCTTCCAGAGCCTCAGATGAGCACACAAATGTATCACGTCTACGTGGTTCTCCCTTGAGAAAAACACCCAACAAAAGAGACTCTTTAGAGCTCCCAGATTCAAGGGTCCAGTCGATGTGTGGGTAAGATGCCAGTCTTCACTGTGTTAATCTGCTGAGAGTCACCACACTTTAAAATCCTTACCAAGAACACAGAATTTCTTCAACAGCACTCAAAATGGATCATCCTACCATCTATTCAACAAGGATTCCTATAATATTTGTTATGGGGTGGGGTTCAGAAGGCAAAAGAGTAAATTTGCCACAGATGTGCTTAAAGAGTTGCCATTGGGTGTGGACTCAGTGTACCGCAGGGTGAATCATGGAACTTAGGCCCCTGCAATTGGGGAAACTGTTTCCTCACACCACACCTTGCTCATAGCAGTATATCAATGCCATCCTATCCAATCCTCACACTGGACTATTTTTCTTCCTAGTCAGCTAAGGATGTTGCCAATCACATGACTTAGCCAAGATGATGAAGGTGACAAGAAAAATGAAGGCAGTCTCCTGCCTGCTCAGCACCCAAGTCTCTCCTACTACTCAAATTATACTCAACTACACACATATCAAAGTAGGGAGTGGGATACAATCTGTGTGTTTCAAGGAGTCTGATCCAGTCAATTTGCTTTGCTTTGCTTCTTTTTTGAACTTTTAAAATAACCAAATACTGGGTTTATAATTTCTCATCTCAAGACTAAAAGTGACCTTACAATTGCAGTTAATTCCTTCAGTAAATTATTCTGGTCTCATATACACATCACAGTTAATTATTAAAGATGAACAAAGGTGAAGACTGGGAAGGGCATAGTCAGTCCAGGAAGGTTCTTTGTTAGCCATGCAATGCATAGTCCCAGTCTGGGAAGGTTCTTCGTTAGCCTTACACATTGAGACCGTATAGGGAAAAATCAACTCCGGAACTAAATATGGGAAAATAGGATTTTATTTGAATAGCTAAGCTTGTATAGCACAAACTAGTAGTATTTTTTCCAAAATAAACAAGGCACCAAATGAAATTGATAACTCTAGAGCAATGTGTTAGAGAGGAGTAAAGGCGTTGGAAACGGAAGGAACCTCCATACACAATGGCAGGCACAGAGACTGAAGTCTTTTCTATAGCAGCTATGGGGCCTTTAGGATAAAAGTATCTAAAGGAGAGAGTGATCTGAATAGTCACACTGCCGCTGCACGCAGTGAGAGAACTGCTGGGATGGCAAGACCGCGCATCCATATTAAAATCCCCCTAGGGTCTGGATTTTAAAGGTGAGGGATTGGGGAGATGGCTCCGTAGTTAAAACTGCTTGTGGTACAAGCATAAGACCTGAGTTTGAATCCCCGGAACCCACAGATAGCAAAGCATAGTGGCATGAGTCTATTACCCCAAAGGGTTCTTACGGTGATCTGGAGGGAAGAGATGAGAATCCCTAGAGGCTCAGAGGTCAACTAACCTAACCCACTCAGCAGTCACAGTCATGAGACAAGTCTCAGATAGGGCAGGGAACGAGGACTAGTACTCAACAAGTACACCATACACACACACACACACACACACACACACACACACACACTTACACGGGAGTAAACACACACACATGTTTATGTTTTCAAGATACTAAAACAAGGGGACTGAGGTGTAGCTCAGTGGTGCAGCACAATTAGCTCAAGAAGTCCCAGAGTTTGGGTCCCCAGAACCACAAAAAAAGTAAATAAAATAATCACCGGAATAAAGTTCATTTGGCAACACATAACAACACTGAGTGGGGGGTGGGGGGAAGTATGGGAGAAACATCACATTATGGGGAGAGTTTTGCTTTACTTTTTCATCTAAAGGTATGAGAAGAATTGGGTGGTTTTGTATTTTGTTGTTTTGCCTTTTTAACAGCAAAATCAAGGACCAAATAATTAGCCTATCCCCCTCATTTCAAAAGCCAGAGTGGGTGCTTCAAAATACTAAAATTAGTTGTTAACATTGAGGCTTCCGTTAACCCTGTCATGGTTTCATATATGCAACATATATACAACAAGTATATAACATTAGCAGAAGAGAGGGGCGAGGCTCTACTGACACAAAGTTGAGTTTGAAAGGTTATCTTTGAGCAATTTCCCAATGGCCTGCAGAGAGCAACTTTCCTGTTTTAGTTTAATCCCTGCGGTATAAATATTTGCATAAATACTTCCTTTCAGAGACAAGCAACCATGAAACAGCCTTCATAAGGGACCACAGAAGCAGCGCCTTTGCCAAGTTGCCATGTGATCTTGAGGACCAAGCACTCTAATCTGGTAGCACAATCATGTGTCACTTAACAGGGATGGGTTTTAAGAACTGCATCCCTTGGAGGCCCCGTGGTTATTTAAGCAATCAAACAGTGTTCACAAGAAGCTAGAAGCTCTAGGTCATTACACACATAAGTTAGGTGCTTCACCCCATCACTCCTAGGCTATAAGCTGCCTAGCACTGTTGAACAGAATCCTGGAAGTGACAATAATTCAATGGATGAAGAGCTAGGAGTTCTACGGTTCCCAAAGTCCAATGGGAACCACTGTGGTCTGTAACTGACTGAAAGCTTTATGTACAGAAATAACTTACTTTCCTGGCATGTGTGTATTCCTCACACAATGCAGAGTTGGAGGCTGCAACTGCATTCTGCCTCTTGTTGGTAAGGAGTCACCTTGCCTTCTGTAACATGTTTGGACCCTGGATCCTATGATGGGCCCTCTTTATGGTTCCAGTTTTCCCCATCAATTCTGTGCTCTAGTATGTCACCATTGTACAGTCAGATTTTCCCCTGCCTGTGTGTCTCTACTCTCTTCCTAAGGGTTGAGGACCATTTCTCATCAACTCTAGCAGATGTCCCACAATGTCAACCAGTGAGCAGGCACTTGGCAAGGGGTTATGAATGCAGAAATGCTTTGATGAAGGGAGGTGATCTTTCCAATGCAGACAAGAAAAGTTGAACAGATATTGGAAAAAGCAGGCCTGCAGAAATGCCCACAACAGGAGCCAGTTCTTAACAAAAAGGTCACAGGTTCCTTGAAGGGAGAGCCTAGGGTTGCACATCACACCACTCCTTAGGCTTGCTCTCTGGGTAGTTGTCTGTCCACTAGAGAGAGATGTTTACAAGCCATGTTTGCTTGTCGCTCAGAATGTGGTTTTGTAATTAGTATGAAGTTCTAGTTAAAGAATTTATTCAGACATTTTCAATGTAGACCTGTTGACAAAGGTTTCTGTCCTCCCAGGTCCTGCAGCCATTCAGTCCCAAAGAAACACAGATAAGTCTACATTAAACACAAGCTGGTTGGCCTATTAGTTCAGGTTTCTTATTAACATGTGTAACTTATATTAGTCCATAATTCTTGTCTGTGTTAGCCGTGTGGCTTGGTACCTTTTATCGGTGAGGCAGTCTCATCTTGTTTCCTCTGCATCAGGATGACTCCTGCAGACTCAGCCTTTTCTCTTCCAAGAATTCTCCTGCTATGGTCACCCCACCTATATACTTCCTGCCTGGCTACTGGCCAATCAGTGTTTTATCAAAATACAAGTGACAAATCTATACCAAGTATAAGACCATTGTCTTATAGCACATCCTCTCACTTTAAAAAAAAACAAAAAACAAAAAACAAACAAACAAAAAAAAAACAAGAACTCTGAATCCTGAAAAGGTTAAAAACAGAGGGGCGTGCATACCATTCGGATGAAACAAGGACTGGATTTACATCTGAACTGCGGTTCTAATATTCACAGTTTGTCATTCAAATACTTTATTTGTTCAAAAGGAGTTGTTAACTGAATTTTTACAGACACGGATAGGCAGGGTGACCAGGAAGGAAAAAGAGGCAGGGGAATGAGAACAGGAGAATTCTGGGAAGAGAAAAGCCAGCCTGCAGTCCACACAGAGGAAGCAAGATGTGAATGCCTCACTAATTAAAGGTACCAAGCCACATGGCTAACATAGACAAGAATAATGGGCTAATTTAAGATGTAAGAATTAGGTAATAAAAAACCAGAGCTAATAGGCCAACCAGTTTATAATTAATGTAGACCTCTGTGTGTTTCTTTGGGACTGAACAGCTGCAGGACCAGGGGAGACAGAAACCTCTGTCAACATAGTCTCATGGAAGACCTCATAGGAAGATGTTTTTGAAGGAGACACTGTCAACGTTCCTGCAATGTACATTTTAGGGAGGCCTGTGTTTATTCTCTCTGAGTATGCCACTGACAGTGATCTCATTGCTCTACAGAAAAAGTGTAAAAATTCAGCTAAAGGAGAGGAACAAACAAAGATCTTTATTCTACAAATTTTGAAATTTGTTGATCCAACTTTAGAGACTGCTTTATTTTTATAAAAGATGTAGGAAGAAGTCTGAAATCCACCCAATAAATACATCATCTAAACAAATACAAGACAGATAAGAATAGAAAAACTAATTCACATTCAGATCCAGAAGAAAATATTTGGGATTTTATTTTCTCCAATTTCTTCTAAATTCAAGGGCCTGTCCCAGAAGAACTCTTCTGTATAGCAGGGCATCGGGGCAAAGGATAGACAGAATGGGCATTCCAAAGAAGCTTTGTTCACCAGCCTCATGACTATAGAAATCATTCCCAGAAGAGGTCCACATAGCTTTCTTTCTGTGATGAATGCCATAATTTTGGCAAAAATGAAACTCATAGCACCAGCTATTTTTGTTTTGCAAACATACTAAAAATGATCTTGGGATTTTTCTTATTGAATCCAAATATGTGTTCCATCTTGGTACCGTTCCATAATTGAGTTAACTTTTTCTCCACAAACCTACTAAAGCTACTGAAACCTATTTTGGAATAACATGAAAATAAGAAAATTATCCCAAGCATATTTAAATAGCAACTCTGAAAATTCTGGCTATATAGTGTAGACTGCAACTCTATAAATATGTTTACAAATCTCCATTCTGATTTCAGCCAGTCCAACGTGTTCTAATGTTTGGTGTTATTTTAAAGCTTGCTTTCCCATTACCTCGGATTATGCTCAACGTGGAGATCTGATTGCCCTCCGTTTGTCATATGCATGAACTCCTGCTAACAAGAGGATGAATGATCACCAGCTTAACGAGCAAGGAACTTATGTAAGGTGGCAACTTCTGAATAACTTTGTAACAATTTTTTTTTTTGCAGCTGTAGAGCATATAGATGTTTCGAGACACAGTAAATCCCTGGTTTATAACTTAACTACACTGCACAAACTTCTAACAACACTTTTTAAAAACGAGTGCAGTGGTTTTCTGATTCCTCATCTGATGCTCATCCCTGGGGGGGGGGACATTTCTACAAGTCTTAAGCCACCATTTTGCTTTCAGTGTTATGGTTCTGCATCTTCATGCTTTTGTGCAAAACACAACCAGAACCTACTTTGAAAGCAAGAATTTTAGCAAACAGAACTTGGGAAATCTAGGTGCAAAGAAAGAGAGAGAAGAGACCCTGGGGCCCTAGGGTTAAGGCCTGTCCTCCACGTTTGTGCTTTCTCACATGAAGAAGTGACAGTCATGGCACGTACTGCCGCCAGTGCCACACGGTGGGTACTTCCTGAGCACTGGCTCTGGTCCTTGACTTACTGAGGATGTGTCAGGCGCTGGGCAAGGCCCCACATCAGGTCCATCGCTCTAAGACCTGAGAAATCAGAAGGTAGGGGTCCGATTCTGCCAAGCCTAGGTGTGAGAATGCCTGGCCAGGCCTTCTGTCCCACCATGCTTCGTCCTTCACCTCAACACAAGGCCACATCATCAGAGCTTCCTGCTGTGAAAACTTGATATTTGACTGTTTTGAAAGCATAGAAGACACTGTAGAAAGAAATCATAATTTCACCTTCTGCAAATTTAGAAGGATTTGGGGTTTATTGTTGTTGTTGATGATGATGGTGGTGTTTGTATTTACTCATTAGAACTGAATAGGACTGTATAGAAAGTTGGCCATGACCACACTCTCTTCACTGTCTGGGGTCTCTGAGGTCAGACTCACTTCTCACCCTGACAGGTATCCCGTCGGACTCTCTTTCTTTTATTTTGTAATGCTGGTGCCAGAGCCCACAGCCTCATACACACTAGCCAAATGCCCTACCACCGAGCTCCACCCAGCCCCAGGAGCTATAGCACGTGTTGAATCCACAAGAGATGATCAAAAGATGACAAGAAATTTCCATTCATCTTGACAGACAATCTCATATTTATATGTAAATGAGACAAAAACAGAACTAAAATGATCACAAACACCCATTTTGCAGATGCCATTTTCATTTTATCCTGTTCTATCCTGTTCAGCTGTCATGTAACTAGCAAATCCTCTGAGTTGCGAAGACACCAGGTGTGTTGGAGACTTGGGCTTCTCCATCGGGCGGAAAGTGAGCAGAGGGAGTCCAAGATATCAGCCACCCGCATTTCTTGTGGCGCATCATAATGAAAGTGTTGATACTGCACAAGAATTAAACATTTTTGGATCACTGGTTTCATGCCTTTGACTATAATCTGCTTAAGTAAAAGTCACTGAAAGACCAAATGAATTGTGAGCATTAAGAAACCTTGGCGCCCAGGCTTTTCACATATCTTATATTTCTCGGATGAGAAAGCTGAGTCCCAAGAACTCAGGGGACCTCTGAGAATTGTACCTAAGCTAGACACGAGGAATTTGGTGAGATTTACATTTTCATTGCTAAGTGCAACTTTTAAATTAAAATAAAAAAAGACTCCTTCTGATGATGGAATACAGAATCTGTTTCATGGAAAAAATGTTAAGTTTGGAGAGCTGAAATAACTGTGAACTCCTCAAATTCCATTCCTCGTGATAGAATTGGAATGGACCTTTTACAGTGCAGTACAAATTCCAAAGTCAGGGAGGGGGAACAAGCTAGACATCCCAATGGAAGGGAGAAACAGGATCCCGCTGTGAGAACAGGCTACAGTCAACACGTCATTTAGATAAATTAATTTGTGCACTCCCCAAACCTTAGCCAGATATTTTTATTTTGTTGGGGGGGTTAGCAATTTTTGATTTATGGAGATTCTTGAGAATGTGTTGCTTAATTCTACTTCAGTAATAAAACCCTTGGATATTGCTCTTTGGGAATATTTTAGAGAGTCCGTCATCAAAAGCACTTATCTCCTACAAGTTGCTCAGCCTTTTCCTAGTTCATGACTTTGCCCTTGACCATTCTTCCGGAAGGCTCATGAACTGTAAACAATCTGGCTTTAGGATCTTTAACAGCAGGGGAAACATCAGTGTGGAACACACCCTAGCAGATATGCAGACTCTCGTGTGCTTTTCTAATGTTCCTAGCTACTGCCTGGAGAGCCTATCCAGGATAACTGCAGTGTTTAAACAAGGCTGCACAAGTCAGGGTCAAGGCGAGTTGGATGGGTTAATGTTTGCACAGCACTTTGGACTAGACAAACTCCACACTGGGTCTATTGTACTAAATATAAAAGGTGCTTTATTTGACACCGGAGACCAAACAATGGTAAAATAAAATGTTAAGTGTAGGAGTTGAAGGAGGGGAGGAAAGAGGCAACAGCGTTATAAAATTGATATACAAATCCTTCTGAATTTAAAGGATCCTTGCTGCCTGAGTCTCTCGCACAACTTCTCATGCAGGGGAAGCAGACAGATTCCGACTCTGTTTGGAAAGTGAAGTGTTTGCTAGCGTGACTCTCACTGTTGTCAAAAGCCTCTTGAGTATTGGCAAGCCTGTTGAAGTTGTAGACTTCCACATGATGGCGAAATTTTAAAAATGAAGCTAAGAGATGAAGTGACACTAGCTTGGATGACATCACTGTTTTGCTCTCCTCTCTCCAAAATCCATGACTTACCAGTTATGATGGAATCCAATCATTTCTCAGCTTCCCTAGAAATAATTCTTTCACGCATTTCACAAATACTTATCAATGGCCTGTGTAGAAAGAGTTCTGCTCTAGGAAAGTGTATGAAATTACTATGGTGGTGTCTACTGGGATGCTGACCTAAGGTCATGGCGGAGACCAGTCACATACTTTCAGGACAGATGCTACTTCCAAGGCAGGACACAAATCCACGCACTGTGAACCAGAGAGACCAGTGAACAAGAGCGATTTTTTACCAGAGTTTGAAAAGATTTCAGAATTCAGGAGAGAAGGTTCAAGATGAAAACCACACAGGAGGCCAACTCCTTAGATAAAATCACTAAACCTGTCCCCAAGTAAGGAGAGGGTGATAAATAGGTGCCATCATTCTGTGAGAAGGTGTCGGAGAACGCGAACCCCTTCTGGCAGAGAGCAAGTGAGGAAAAAGTCATCCCCATTAAAAAGAAACAGCTGGACCCAGAGTGGTCCAGAGCCTGTAAAACTCACACCCTGTCACTTTCCAATTAGTAATATCTTTGGATCTAAGTCTTTGGCTGGGAAAAGTCCATCTTTAAAGGAGACGGTTAGGGCTTTTTCCAACCCAAAGTAAAGATGCACGCACCATCACACGAAGCTCCTAGCAAGGTGCTCTGGCCCAGGATCACACATAAATCCTCCAAGCCCTCAACAGTTGCTTCCTGAGGCTTATCTGTGGGATGGATATTCAGTTATGACCAAATACAGTGCCCGCCCATTCTTAAAGAACACACAGTTTAGTAGAGACAGAAGACAAGGAAACACACTTGGGCTTGCACATGCTGGTGTTTCCAGAAACCCCTAGCATTTGGGACAGTTTGGACGTCTTGCTCTTTTCTGAATCCCAGACATCTGCAGTTTCTGATACTTAAACTTCACAATTCGAAACCCACTGCTAGCCAGAAGTTGCACGCTACTGCCTGTGGAGGACTGGACAAGCTGAACCAGACAGCCTCTTCCAAAGACAGAGGTTGGACAAGGGCCCAGCCGTCTCCAAGCCTAGAGGGTTTGATTTTTTTAAGGGGGATAAAAAGGCATACTGCAGGCTAGAAGGGGACTCTACAACTGGTTCTCTCCCAAGTTTCTGGACTTTATTGTGACCTAAATCGGATCCTTAACCTTGCATGAGCTTCTGCCTCCAGTAAACATTGTGCATAATCCAGAAGAGAAATTATTGATTAAGAGATCAATCACTTAGAGAGAGCCTCCAACACTCCTTGTTCCAAGCCTTTGCTTAAGATCCTGTCTGTTGGAACAAGTAGAAAGAATGACAAGGAGACGGGGAGGATCTTTTTCCTCTCCTCTTTCTGAACAAACAGGAACTGAAAGTAACACTGGCAAGGAGTAATATGTTGATCACAGATACATTCTTTAAGTCGGATAATAAAGAAAAATAATCAACTTTTTAAAAAGAAACTGAAATTACAACAAAAAGTGGGAAGTCATAGGCTAACCACATAACTCCATTGAAGCATTTTTCTCCTTTACACAGATATGCTTTTGTGAGCTCCTCCTCTACAAGTTTCAGAAACCCACTGGACTAGGGAAGGGCTCAGTGGGAGAGAAGGCAATGACAGCCTGGGGTTATCTCGGATGCCCAGCTCCCAACCCAGCACCTCTGCCATCCAGGAAGCCTGAACATCAGAAGCAGAAAGAACAGACACCACTGCCTAGGACTTAAGAAACCACTTTCTAGGCAGTCAGGCAGCTGCGGACTATAGGGACCAGCAGGGCATGACCCTCTTGTCATGAGAAGTCCAGGGACCTGTCCAGCTAAGCCTCTGTCTCTAGCACCCAGTCTCAGAGTGTACCTTGACACTTCAGCCCGCTCCCCCACTTTCCTTCTCTTGCTTGTCACAAATGGAAGCTGCTGGTTAGTACAGGAAAGACACGGTGTTAGATCTCCAGGCAAAACACTCAGTCACAGACTTATTCCAAACAGTAGGGCTCTGGGATCTCTGTGTCGAAGGTTTTGTCCCCACCTTGGTGCTCCTGACAGAAGCTGAAAGACGCTAAGCCTACTGAGGATCTTGTCACTGTAGCCTGTCCTTGATGAGAACTGTGGAATGCCGCCCTCTCCCCTTCCTCCCTGTTTCAAATCTCAGGGTGAGGTGAAGAGTTTGCTCTACCACACACGCGCACTCACCGGTATGTACTGCCTTACAACAAACCCAAAGCATCAGGTCAGCTTCTGAAGATGGCTGGATTAGACACTCCAAAACAGTAACTGAAATGACCCATGTGTTCGAAGTTGGTTGTCTAGGTACTTACTATAGAGAGAGACAGAAAGCTGGTTGGTCCAACTGATCACCCAGCCCCAGTGTGAAAATGTCATCATGTGTTCTGCCTTGGACATGGCTCTATACCAATTAGCCATGACTGTGAGGTCACCACGTTGAAAGCAAAAAGAGTCGTTGTTATAGCAATGAGAAAAAATCCTAAACATCCTCCAAATGTCACAGGATGCATCATGGAAAAGCTCCAATGCAAACCATGCCACCCACTCAAAGGCATCCATCGACAGGCGAATCTTCAGCTTTCCCGTGAACACTCCTGGCTCCCTTTTGTTTCCTGTGACTGTTCCCAACCAGAGCTTGTGGTAGTTCTGTGCTCTATTCTGTTTTGTTCCAGATGAAGGTCCTTCTTCTTCTTAGGTGTGTTCCCTACAACCTGCAATGCTTGTAACTTTCCACTTTGTCCAGGGCTTGAGGGTGTAGGTGCTAATACATACACATCATTGTAAGTCATTTTGAATCAGAATTACATTTCTGATTGACAAAAACCAATAGCTACCACCATTTGGATGACCAAAAGGAGATTCTGTCAGCCTGACTTTATAATGATAAAGAACAATTTTTCTTCTTCATGGTCAGTGGTTTAAGGTCATATCTTCAAATTCAGATAATAATCATGCCACACATCCAGATTTTGTAAGGGGAAATATGATCCAAACTTTGATAGGATAGTTAATGAGGGATTCTGGCTTTCAAAATTGTTGCTGCAAACTTTCCATTTTAAGATACGTTATCCACAGGATTTTCATATTAACCACCTCATTTTAAAACAAGTAAAAAATTAAAAATATAGAATAAAGTAAAAATAATGCATATTTGAGTTAAGACAAAAGGAATATTCATAAAATTTAAGTGAGCCATACTTAAAGCAGCTTTCATTGAGCTATAAGCCTACCAGACAGAGTCCGCACATAATTCAGATTTCACTCATTTATTTAATGAATTGCATCAAGAGCCTGTCATGAGTGAAGCACCATTGCGATGAGGAAAAACAGAACTGATGTGCTTTGGGACATTTGCGGATTCTCTGAATACTGAAAAGGCAAAATGCAAATGCTTCGAGTAAGTAGATTTAACAGTCCTCCTCTCTATGGTCGGGCTCCTATATTCTCTCCATCTGCCTTCCATGGTGATCTCTGAACCTTGGAGAAGGTGAAACAGATGTCTGTTAAGCGCTTAACACTCAGCAGTCAGTTAATATCATTGAGTCTCTGCATTCACCAGTGTTCATTGCCAAAAAAAGTGTGTCTGCCCAAGGCTGGGAGCAGCATTTGCCTGTGAACACAAAAATATTTAGGCAACATTTTGGCCCCTTGTCTATTTAGTAAAATAGGTAGTAAGTTTTCCCCTGGGACCTATGACTTCCTCAGTCAGGGGGTCTGAGCCAGGTTTATAGAACCACGAGTGAATTCTTTGTAGTAGAGCAGGCCTCACACGCAATTGAGAGTAGATGGTATCCCCCTGACAGTCATGCCACTACTGCATCAATGAACGCATCTTGACTAGCAGGTTAGTATGGAGGCAGTCAATGTTATCTTCTGCATAGCCTGGCTGCTGCAATCATGAAGTCCTAGCAGTTATATTTGCCTACACTGGACTTGTGCAAGACTGAACCTCTAAACAGGTGATTACAAATTAGAAAGGGACTCACAGGGTCTTGCCTCTTCTAGGGAACTATTGGATTCTGATAAACGCTAGGGGGAGAGTCATGGTCTTCTATTTTGTAACCACTGCTGAGTATCCCATGCAAAGGGGATAGTTCCATGCCTGTGCTCATACAGAATGCTCTGGTTAAACTCAGTGAGTCATGGAGCAAAATAAAAAGATGCAAACCAGAGACACTTGTACATAAGAAACATGAGGGAGGCATTGACGGGAATGAAAGGGAGTTTTTGAGAGAATGAGAGCAGTGAGAATGTATTATATACGTGAATGAAATTTGCAAAGAATAATTTTAGTTTAAAAATGCCTCAAGTAAACTAAATAACACTGATTACTAATATCACCTGTTGATTTTAATGAAGTACAACCTCTAGATACAAATTTCATATCTCAACGTCCTTGAGGAATTTACAGATGACCACAGAAACACTGTATTTTAAATGTGGAAAAAATAGGAGAGGTGCCAAATGATTGGAAGCACAAAAAAAAAGGTTCATAATTTAAAACTACAAATAATGAAACTAAGACTACAGATTTGTAATACTGATCTGTCAAACCTTTTTAATGAAAGTGAGGTCAATTTAAGTTCCCAAAGACTTATGACCTGAAGGACATTTCTATTTGAAACAAAAATACAGGGAAGACAATGTTCAAGCCAAAGGGAGGTACTGTTGCCTAACAAAATCAGGTCTTAGAAGACCTCAATAGGCTGAAAAGCCAGTGGTGTCAAACACATAAAAGTCTTATCACAAAGGGATTCCACTGGGCTTTAAAAGCAAGAGACAGACAGAGGCAGCCCACACAGCAGTGACCACAGTTCCACAGTTCATGTGGAAACATCATGGAATGGTTTTCCTGTGTATATTTCTGCTTGGGGTTTGTTGAAAGAGCAATATGACTCAAGTAGCATGATGGACAGAAATGTGCTTTTGTCTTAACACACACATGGAGGGACCACAAGCAGATCACACCCTGCCCTGGTCAGGCCAAACAGAGAATTCTAGGAGACAAACAATGAACAATTGCCTTGGGGGGAGGGGGAACAGAGGCAGGTGCTTGTGAGGAGATGCAAGACAAGACATGGTCCTACATATTTGGGTGTTTAGTGGCCCCCAGAGACCCATGTGTAAAAGGTTCGGCTACAAAGGTACCAGAATCAGGAAGTGCTATGGCCCAGAGGAAGGTCCTCAAAGGAGATTATGGGACACCAGGTGGATCTTCCTATTTCCTGGTTGGGTATGAAATGCTTACCTTCCATAATAAGTTACCCCATGGGAAAGGCCAAATCAATGCTTTGCTCATCACTGTGATAAAATACATGATGAAGGCATCTTAAAGAAGGAGGGACTCATGGCTTGAAGGGCTACCATCTCTCATGGTAGGGGGAGGCACAGCAGCAAAGTGTGAAGCAGTCAGCCACACGGCACCACAGTGAGGAAGGAAAGAAGAACACAACCCCTCAGCTGTCTTTTCCCTCTCCACTTTCATTGTGAAGAGGCCTCTTGTTTCCCGGTCGCCCAGTAGCTCAGACCCGAAATAATCACACAGAAGCTATATTACTTAAATCACTTCATGGCCTATTAGCTCTAGCTTCTTATTTGCTAACTTTTACATCCTAATTTAACCCATCTCCATTAATCTATGCATCACCACAAGGTCATGGCCTACCAGCAAAGCTTCAGCACGACTGTCTCCAACAGCAGCTTCTTGACTCTGTCTCCTTTCTCCCAGCATTCAGTTTAGTTCTACCCCTCCACCCCGCTGCTTACCTAAGTTCTGCCCTATCAACTGGCCAAGGCAGTTCCTTTACTAACTGATGGTATTCACAGCATACAGAGGGGAATCCCACATCACCCTTTTCATCCTGGGATGGTATGGATGGGATGATGCCACCAACATTTAGAGAAAATCTGTCCTCCATTAGTCCTCGCTGGAAACAGCCTCATGGGCACAGCCACAGAAATATCTCTTCAGACGATGGAGAAGAGTAAGCACCTAACTGAGTTTGACCCAAGAAACTGAAAGAAGACCCTCTTTATTCAGTATTGTGTTGTATCATGAGGGTGAGAAGTTGACAGGTAAGAGATAAGAGATGCAAAGGCACATAGTGGCTGGTGCCAAATGAAGATAGGCCCTGAGGTCATCTTCATGCATTTGTGGAAAGAACAAGGATGAAACTTGGCAAGTGGCAGACTCCCAGCAGCAGCAGCCACTGAGGACATAGCCCTTCACTTCTCTGATGCCATTATAAAAACATCTGCCAAGCTCATGCTTGGCAGATAGTAGAAACTGAATACGGCTAACCAATGCCAGACAACACGTGCTCCCCCTCAACTCATGGGGCATGTAGACAATCAAGTAATCATACCAACAGTCTGAGTCCCACTCCTGGGAAGATGACATAAGAGACCGTGATCCCTATCAGCAGGAGTTGTTTCTAGAGATGGAGGGAAGGACCTCGGAGGAAGTAGTATTTGAACAGACACCTGAAGGATGAGGAGGAAGCATGCAGTCAGCAGGTGTTCCCAGAAGGACACGTGGGAATGAGTTCCATAATATATGTGAAATCTGAGCCAAGCACCCCTCACATGGTGCCCAATTAAGAAAGGGCATGATCTCTACATCAATCCCCAACCAGAGATTGCCTAACACAAGCCATGGCGTGCTAAAAAATTGTGTCCAATGCATAATGAATTCGCATCACACCATCACATGGTTGGCCTTCCTCAAAACCGTGGCCCTTTTGAATACACCTGTTGTGTCTCTTCTCCACACAGCCCCTCCTGGGCCCCTGGCAGGTACATGAACAGGCAGGCGCAGGTGGGTTCTTACATTCACATTTCAGTCTCCTCCACTGGGGTAGAAAGGCCAGCATTAGACCATATCTTGCCCTGCTTCCCTAGGTGGTAAGTATACGCTGGCAGCTGACTGGCCTCTGAGCTGAAAGAATATAGGTTGATGGAATTCTAATTAAATTATAGAAAGTGCAGAAGGGCGCACATATGGCAGATAAGGACTACAAAATACATATTAACTAGGCTAAAATAAAAACAGTTTCTCATTCCACTATTATCTATGTGTACCTTCTAGAGAAGTATAGAAAGGTTGTCCTTGAAATTCAGGGGCTCTATCTTATCAATGAAAAATGAATCTTCAGGCAAAGGATATAAAAACCTCAGGTAGACCTTCCCAAATTGGTGTGGGAGTTTAAGCGTTTGGCTGCATTCCAAACTAAGCACCAAGAAGCATTTAGCCCACCCTGTCCCAGCACATCTCCGCTGCTGTGTTACTATGAATGACCCAGCAGTTCCTTTTTCTGAAATGTATGACTACATTTAACTTAAGAGAAAACAATCAAACAGAAGAGGGTCCTCTCTTCTCTCACACCAAAACATTAGCATCCTGGAGACAGAGTAGCCGATGATAGGCAAGTCAGAGCAGCATTCTGTTTGGCTAGTTCCATCACCTCTAGGGTTACAGAAAGCTATTGCCTTCATACGTGACCAAGACAGAAGAGATGTAGCCCACTAAACACCTGCAGTGGCATTCCCAGGACTGTGGGTCCCTGGAGCACCCACACCCAGATGCCGTCGTAGGAGCTGTACGAAGATGCCGCTTGGTAAAAGCGTCATATGGGTTTCATTCTGTTGACCACTCAGTCAGCATACATGGAGCAAGTAAAGGCTTGTTTACATAGCCAGAGGGGAAGAGAGACTTCTGACGGCATAACAAAACTGTGCGTGTTTCCAAATACAGCCAAAATCCATGTTTGCCCAAGCCCTTACCAACGTGAGAGTGATTATGACTGTAATTCCACTAGGGAGAACTGGCCCGTAAAGGTGTTGGATTAAAACTTTTCCATTCAGTTCTCAGCACATTTTCCACCTTGGGTGTGTTCTAACCCCAACAATCTAGATACCTTTTGTTCGTTCCTTACACAACGTTTCAAACAGGTCCCTACTTTCTGGCAACATGTCAAAGGAGCTGGGCAAACGTCTGCATTCTCCCAGTACAAGGACAGTGGGTGACAATGTCCAGTGCCTCTCTAAATTCTGGACAGCTGCGTAACAACAAATAAAAACCACTCTGGTGATTTACTGTTTTAATTCTACATTGTTGTGCTCTGTGTTTCTTTAAGAAAGGTGCGAGAGCGTGCGTGCGAGTCGTGGAACACTGCAGTTACCATGGGAATTATCTGTGTTTAGAGAGCGTGTGGAGTGAAGGCCCATGCCATCGCTGAGAAGCGTGAGTGGTAACGATAGTGTTTCATGGGCCTAAATCACATTAAGTCCTCAGTTTCAAAGAAATGTTTAAGGAAAGAAGAATGCAAGCTTTCATCTAGACGAGCTGTAAGCGCCAAGGTGGGCTTGAGTCCAGGATGCCTACTCCCCTCCAAGTCATTAGATCATGTCTAAAGACAGAAGTGAGGACCCAGCGAGCCATCAGCACAAAGGAAGACGGGCCTTCCCACCAATTTACACGAGAGAAATTTGCTCTTTTGTTTCTTGCAATCTGGTTTTTTAGCCCCTTCAAAATTCCTTGGTAAATTCCATGTAAATTCCATCCACATGAGTAGATCAGGCTCTGGATCCTGGAGGCTGAGGTCCTCGTTGCCAATGGAACAGGACCAAGCTCCAGCTTAGGGCGACACCTCACTCATGAAGGTGGGGGACATTGCTTGGCTGCCTGATGGGGTTATTTTCACCCTATTTGGTATGCAAATGCAAAGAGTCTAAAAACGACAAAAAAAAAAGTCCAACAACTTTAGCTTTAGGAAAAAAAAATGAGCAAAGAACATTTTTTCCCTAAAGCATATGCAAACGGCCAATAAATGCATGTTTAACATCACTGGTCACAGGGAAAATGGAAATCCAAACCACCGATGCCACTTAACAGTGTGATGGTTATTCCTCACAAAACAAAAGGCAGAAGATAGAAAACGGATCCTGATGAGGATGCCTCTGACTGGGACATTGCAGTGCATTGAACGCAGAGTTACCATACAATCCATCAATCCTAGCAGTACCCATATACCCGTGAAGGCAGCCTTTTCACGGGAGCAAGAAGGCAGGAGCAAGCCAGGTATGGGTGGAGAGACGAGTAGGGTCAGCCGTAGTACGAGGGAGTGTCATTCCATCTCAGGAAGAAAGGATACTCTGGCATTCCCAACCCCAGGGATGAACCTTGAGGGCATATGCTTAGTGAGATGAGCTGGCTACAGAAGAGCAAGTATCATGTGATCCACCTGCAGGAGGTACCCGAGCTAGTGACAGTCACAGAGACAGAGGACAGCAGTCGTGATAACACAGAGTGGTGACGGCCAGGGGCAGCCAGATGGCAGGAATGGGAAGCTCACTGGTTAAGGGGTACAGATGCTCAGATTACAGTGGCACAATAGTCCCAGATATTAATGGCTGCACAGCATGAACATACAAAGTCACCACATTTTAAAAGAGTTAAAATGGCCACTTTTAAGCTCTGGATACTTTAACAGAAGAAAAGGACAAATCGGAGGGCCGGTGGGGCCAAAGGAACTGTGGGCAAAGTTTGTTTGCCAAACATGGTTACCAGCACAGCAATGGGAGCATCTGCACTACCACAGTGGCTTGGTTCTGTAACCAGGCGGTCTACAAACAAAATCGTGAGTCTTCCCAACTCCTGGCTTTCATTAACTATGCCCAAAACAAAACGCAGCAAAACAAAACAAAATCGAGGCTGAGTGATAGTCACACAAAAATTCACCCTTTCAGGTCCTTCAGGATCCTGATGTGATACTTCCTCCTACAGAAGTCCAAGAGCCATCACCACCTCTCAGCAGCTCGGCCCTGAGAGGACACAGCCACATACTCCTCATGACGCTCGAGTGGAAGTTTAGAAAGTTGTTTCTACATAGCTCTAAGCTTGTGACAATGACGTTAGGAAGCCGATTTGAAAATATAGTCTCTTACAGGGAAGAAAGGAAAAAAAGGAAGGGAGGGGGAGAGAGGGAGGAAGAGAGAGAGAGAGAGAGAGAGAGAGAGAGAGAGAGAGAGAGAAAGAAAGAAAGAAAGAAAGGGAAAAATGCCTACATTGGGAAATAAATACTAATTGGAAGAATTCACATAAGTCATAGGCTATGTGCTGTAGCATGCAAGGGACTATGAGAGTGTGGGTATACGTAAATGTAAAGTGAGTGTGTGAGAGATGCTTAGGAGTGTGAGTGTGTACGGTTGTGGGAGTGAGTGGATGTGGAGAAGTGAGTGTGTAAGTAAGATGTGTGAGGGTGAGGTCTATGTGTATGCAGGTGCATGGAGAGGCAAAAGTGTGTGAGCGTTCAGTGTGTGGGTAAACGTGAGTGTGAGTATATGTGAGAGAGGGTGTAAGTGTGAGGTATATGTGAGTGTGTGAGGTGTGTGGGCAAGTGTGTGGGATATACATGTGTGTATATTGGGGTGGTCCCTCATGGGTCTGAAGTGATGGAACACTGCTATACACAGGTGACGTCTGCATTATCAGCCAGAAAGCACAAAACCCTACAAAGACGTGAAGCAGTCTGGAGGCAGAGGCCCTAGTGAGTGAGGCTGGAAAACACTGTGGGTGTGTGTGAGCCTCGCAGCATCTTGGAACAAAAGGCCGAATAATGCAGATAGAATTGCGGCTCTTTGCTCTCAAGATCAGCTTGCTGGAAAAAAAGGGCTCTATGACATTTCTGCAATAGATGACCCACAAACAAGGCACAGGTCAGCCTTTCACACCTTCCCAACAAGAGGCTTACAGGATCAGGGTCAGGGTCGTCAGTCCAGAAGTTTCCATAACGCATCCACGTGGTCAGGATCACCTGCCCTTGTTTACGCCCTGAACACAGAAATGCTACAGATCGAGCATCACAGACATCAGGATCAGGAGCAGCACAGAGCTCCCCTTGTCGCGCCAGCAAATCCCCAAGTGTTCTGGAATTGACTTCACCATGAAAATGTCAAGTCTTCGCTGACACAGGAGGCAACACAACACAGAACACAAGTGTGATGTGGACCTCGGGCTTCCCAGGGTTAAAATCCCACAGGACGACAGTAATTCATCTGTTTTTGAGACTGCAGGCAGCAGAGGGGCAATTCTGGCCAGGAGAACTCGCTCCTCCAGAGGACTGCTGTGTTTATTCTCTTCACCAGAACCAAACCAAGCCACCAAGAGTCTGCACTTCCCTCCTGTGGAAGAATACATAACCACCAAAAGTGTTTTCTTCCTTCTGACCGAGTCCAGGCTGAGAGCCGAACCTCTTTAAGAAATGCGTCATCATATATTATGTATCCCTGAGGTCCACTCACTGACCTTTGGAGTTCGGCTTCTCAAAATGTTGGGAAACTTGACTTGCCAAAAGTCTGTTTGTGGGTTTTGGTTTTGCTCACACAATGAAAAGACTGTGCTCCAAGCACCAGCTCACATGTTCAACACAAACTGTTTTGCCACTTCCTCTACATGGATCTAGCAGCTTCTTCTGCAGCTGAAGTTAGGAGAAACATATCTGGATTAATTTGCTTAATACTGGCATTAACATTATTCCCAAAGTATTAGCAGTCACCATTAGCAAAGTATGCTCTAAAGGTGTGTTGGTAGCCTTTGCATATATCATGGACTCATCAAAACACTTCAGAGTCTGGGAGATAGCTGTTTATAAAGTTCTTGTTCCAAAAGTGTGATAATTCAGATTCAGATACCTAGCATCCACTTAGAAAGTCAGGTATGGTGTGACATACCTGTAATCCCAGCACCAAGAAGGCAGAGACAGGAGGATCCTTGAGGCTTGCTGCCCAGCCTCAAGTACAACCAAACTAGTAAGTCCCAGGTGCAGGGACAAGCCCTATTTCGAAAGAAAGGGAGACCAATTGAGAAAGATGTCCAATATCAACCTCTGTTCTCCACATACACATATATATACATGCATAAGCACACACACACACACACAAACATAATACACATACACACACAAAACAAACTTGCCATCTTTGAAATAAATAAGGGGATTCTCACACTTCCAAAAAGATTGCAGATGCTGCTGACGCTACTGGTGCCTGCCTGCACTGACAGAAACCCAGGGATAAAGGACATGTGGCATAATTTTTAAACACAGGGATGGGATCTTTAAGCGTGGGACATAGGAAAGCCTCCCAAATCTTCAGGGCAGCTCAGAGCGGGCCCTAGACTTCTCCCTACTCCATAGCCCCTGTCCCCAGAAGAGCAGAGCCATGAACCCAGGTAGCAGAAGGACACTCTTCACCCTTTGCTGTCAGACTGACATGGAGCCAAAGGAAAATGAGCACTTCAGGAAGTGGGTTTGCATTTTTTACAAGATATGCATAAGTAGAGGATTTGTCTGATTGAATTCTTGTAGAGCTACTAGTTGGCCAACGACATCGTCTAAGTCTCCCAATAATTAAAGATATAAAGGATACTGAGTCATGGTGGTGCACGCCTTTAATCCCAGCACTAGGGAGGCAGACGCAGGCCGACCTCTGTGAGTTCAAGGCCAGCCTGGTCTACAAGAGCTAGTTCCAGGACAGGCTCCTGACTGGCCTAGAAGACACTACAGCATCAGAAGTCTTCAGTGTCCCAACACATGAAACAGGAGGCAATCTGAGGTGCCTAAGGGGTTTCTTGAAAAAAAAAAAAAAAACAACAAAAAAGGTGAGCTTGCACTTAACCATCCAGCCACCATCACTTCCCATCACAGGATGTAGGGAAAGTGTGGTGGTTTGAATGAGAATGGCCCCCATAGGTTTATGTATTTGAACCGTTGGCCCTCAATTGGTAGAACTGTTTACAAAGGATCAGGGAGTATGGCCTTGTTGGAGGGGGTATGTCACAGGGGAAGGGTTCTCAGCTTTCAAAGACCCATGCTATCCCTAGTTAACTCTCTCTGACTCTCCGTGTTGTGTCAAGATGTGAGGCAGGAGCTGTTGCCCCACATGCTCCTTACCATCAGGGTCATGGACTCACCCTCTGAAACTGTAGGCCCCCAATTAACCTTTTCTTCTATAAGTTACCATGGTCATGGTGCCCTTCACAGCAGTAGAAAAGTAGCCAAGACAGAAGGGGAAGAATTAAGCTCAGTGGTTAAACAAGAAACCAAGAGGTAAGTCCAGAATGCGGAGCCTGGCACAGGACAAACAACCCAATTGCAGCAGAATTCATCTGAATGAGGTAGCTGCTGCTCCGTCTTACCAGAGCCACAATGGTCAAAGGCAGTGTGTTTCTAGAGTATTCTAAATGTCTACTTCCTCCCAATATCCCTATGCAGAAGTAAGGGCACTCAGACACTGGGCCTTTAAGAGATGACCAGAGAGGCTCATAAAGGTAGAATCCCACCGTGCCATCAGAGCCTAGAGAATGGCCAGAGATTGCTCTTCCTCTGCCATTCAGTCGTAGAGGAGCTGACAGTAAGTCTTATACATTCCTGACAGTAAGTCTTATACATTCCCACCTCTTAGCAATGAGGATCAATGAGTAAGTCCCCATTCATGGCATTGTCTTGCAGGAGCCTTCAGTACATCAGCCAAGAGTAAGACAATATTCCCGAAACAAACAGGGAGACAGATTCGTCTTTGAGGGTGCAGACAGCATTGTGATTACTTTTGAATGCTAGTACTCAGGAAAAGATGCAGTGGGAAGTAGGCAGAAATAGAGTCGATGGCGCAGCTTTCCTTGAGGCCGTCACACAGAGGTTTCACAGGTGGGCACTTTAAGGGAAAAATAAGAGACCGCCTGCCAGATCAGAATGTAAATGACTATTCCAGGCTTTGCCCCTGCCCTAGCTGGCTTCCTGTTGCTGTGATAAACACCACACTAGAAAAGCAAGCAGTAGAAGAAATGTAGGAAAGAGTTTATTTCGTCTTACAGGTTACAGTCCATCACTGAGGGAAGTCAGGGCAGAAACACATGCAAGAACCTGAAGGCAGGAGCTGATGTAGAAATCACAGAGGATTGCTCCACGTGGCTTGCTCAGCCTGATTTCTTATAGAATCCAGGACCAAATACCCAAGGGTGGCACCACCCACAGTGAGCTGTGCTGTCCACATGGATCATCGGTCAGGAAAATACCCCCACAAGCCAATCTCATGGAGGCATTTTCTAAGTTTAGGTTCCCTCTTCCCAGACAACCCCAACTTGACAGAAAAATAATCCACACACTCTTCTGCTTTGATGCAGTTGGAGCTTTTCATAATGAAATGTCTAGTCCAAGTTTCCGACTTCTCTGCCCGGAAGTAAAGTACACGGAAGTGAAGTAGGGCAGGGAGTCGCCTGGGAGCGTGGATATTCTAAGCTGAAGGAAAAAGGCACCCTCTGAACAAATTGACCTCGGGATGCTTCACACGAAGCCACTTGAACAGTCAAAACAGCAGCCGTGATGATGCCTGGGTTTCAGGACAATCAAGGGAGACAGCTTTGTGATGAGGCCATGTAGACACCATTAAAGTCTGCGCTTGCAATGCAGAAACCAACCACTCCGGTTAGGGGAAGTCGTAGGGATAATAACTAACGTATGTACAGTGCTTTACAGCTTACAGATTTTCTCAGATGCATCATTTCATTTTATCTCCATTTAATCTCCTGGTCTTCTGCTCTAAGCTATAAAGATTACTTTTCTTCTTTGGCAGCAATTTCTGCAGATTCACTTCATGAATCTTTCCTACTACCTTCTGGAAGCTGAGAATGTTTGGGAGTGGGGGTGATATTGGCCTTTAGCCTTGCCCATTTGCAAACTTCCAGTTTAGATTTACAAAGGTTTTGTGCTGAAAAATAAATTTAAAAAAAAACATAAAATGAAGTTTATTTCTACAGTTTCAATATGGAATGGCCTCATAGGGCCATGTGGTGAAGGCTTGGTCCCCCAGAACAGTGTTATTAGGACCTTTAAGATATAGAGTCTAGTAAGAAGTAATTATGTAAATGGTGTCATTACCCTTTGAAGAGGTTAATGTAGTTCTCATGGGACCAGGTCAGTTCCAGCATGACTAGGTTGTTATAAAATAGGGCCACCCCACACGCTTGGATTTTCTGCATGAAATTGATTCCTTTTCCATTTCCTTAACCTGTTGTAACACTATCCAGAATGTCAGTAATACGTATTTTAGTCGTCTCCAGATACCAGATCCCGAGCCCAGTTAAATAAACTCCACTTTATCAGACACCCAGTCATGGGTGTTCTGTCACACTGGTATAAAATAGACTACCACAACATCTCTGTGACCTTAGAGGAAGCATATTCCTTTCCTGTCCAAGGTCAGCCCTGCCCACACTGCAGACTTGCCCTGAGGCTGGCCCAGGCAGTCCTGCAGCATCATGGGTACTAGAAATAAACTGTATAATGGTCTATAGAATAGAAAACCATTGACTCCTTTTTTGGGAAATGGCTATTATGACGTGACCAGAGTAACAGGAGCTAAGTGGAAGATTCCCTCAAACTTCCACTTCCTCAGACCTTCGCTCCTTCTAGGTCTTACCATCACTTGTCTAAAACTGATGTCTTAGGTAACTTCCTCTCCACGGGATATTCAAATCCTCTGTGTTAAATCTGTCCCTCCTCTACCTACCCAATCCACAACACTATCAAGGTAAAACGTTCACAATTTATCACTTGAATTATCATAATGGGCTCCCACCATCCACTCCAAACTTCAAAGTAGCAAGAAAGAGTGTCCCCCATCTTTAAAATATACTTTATACTATAGCATTATTCAGACTAGAATCCTCTAATTTGCAATAGCCCCAAAGTACACAGAATCAAAATGTCCACCAATAAACAAATGTGGTATTTCCATACAATGCAATATTGCTCAGCATTAAAAAGGAATGAAATTCTGAACATGCTAAGACATAGATAACTTTGAGGATACTGTGCTAAGTGATGCAAAAAAGATACAAAAAAAGGCGGGAACATGAGGAGTTACTGATTTTAGCTACAGAAATTCATTTGAGAAGATGGGAAGCTCTACAGGTGAATGGAGATAATGGTTTGTTTTGTAACCGTTTCCTCCAAATTGAGACATTGAATCCTATAGGGAAGCACCTTAAGACAGTAAGTAAACAACTCAAAATAGCTTCAGGAAGTCCCTGAAACTGATCAGATTCAGTCAGCTCCCTTCCTCCCAAAAATATATAGAAAAGCCTGCTGAGGGTCACTCTCATGCAAGTCAAACTGCAAAGAACACTCTGAGACCAGCCAAAGAGCCTGAAAGAAGCAGAAACCAACTGAATTTCTGGTAAGGACACTCTGCAACCTGTTGACCTGCCTGCAGGCTATGCAGTGTGCTCTAACTTCCCAGCCTTTGTGAGCTGTCACCCATGCTGGAATGCGATTTGGTGACACAGCTATCCATGAGGCATTTCTGCTTCTCTAAATAACCCTTCATGCTGTGGGATAATGCTCTTGTACCCTGTAAAGATTTATCACTTGTATTGGTTTAATAAAACACTGATTGCCCAGTAGCCAGGCAGGAAGTATAGACAGGGTAACCAGACTGGGAGAATTCTGGGAAGAGAAAGACCCAGTCTGCAGTCACCAGCCAGATACAGAGGAAGCAAGATGAGACTACTTCACTGATAAGAGGTGCCAAGCCATGTGGCAAACATAGAAAGAATTATGTGTTAAGTTGTAAAAGTTAGTTAATAATAAACCTGAGCTAATAGGTCAACCAGTTTATAATTAATATAAGCCTCTGTATGCTTTGTTGGGACTGAACGACTGCAAGACCAGGCAGGACAGATTTCTGCTCACACCCTCATTCATACTCCTGTAAGTAACCCTAATAAAACTCATTGGTTCACCAAGTTGGACTTTGGACTTTTGTGGTACCCAAACTTTGGTCTGTTATGGGCTCTTTAGCTGGAGTGAATAGACAAGGGTATTGCATCACTCCTGGGAAAGTCTTGTCACACAACATGGTTCCAAAGTAATATGACTGTACTTATTGTTTTGAACTACACTTACCAGTAACCAAAATGACAAATTTCATGTTGTGTGTGTTTTAACACAATTTTTAGAAATCATTTGATAGCTCTCTCTTATCTAGAGATGAATACTGGGTACCTTAAAATGACTTCTATAAATCAGGGACTAGTCCCTGCCTGGTCCTCCATGCCCTACTCGCAAACCACGATGAGCTACCTGCTGTGGATTGTTTCTGACCATTCTATCACTGAGTCAAGTTGGTGTCTCTTACCTTGACTCTGTGTGGAAGACAGCATAGCACAGTGTTCAGAGTGGAGGTTGGGGATGCCCTGACTCACTTTAGCTTCTGATGGGCCGCATGTAGATTGCATTAGCTGTTACCTAATCTCTCAGCCCAGGGTAAATATGGTAAAGCCATGGTCCTTTGTGGAGACTGAGCAAAACAGCGCAGGTAAAACACTTCGCACATGGTAAATGCCTAGCACCTGCTGACTGTCAGTCATCAGCAAACGCTGTCTGACCTGTCAAGGTAGTGTCCATGATGGTGCCCTGGGTATGGTCCTGCCCATGTCTTCCCTATCCTTACCACCTGGACAGGCCTTCTTTTGTGAGGTAACTTACATACACTTTTGTTTCTCTTTAAAAAAAAAATTAAAGTCTGTTCAAATATGTGTCATAGTTCGAATTTAAAATGTTCTCCATAGGATCTTACATTTGAACCCTTGATCCCCACCTGCTAGGACCTTTAGGAGGTAGAAGTGGGATACTGAAGGTGAGCATCGAGCATTGAGTATTTATAAACCCACCCTAGTTCCTACCTGCTCTCTGCTTCCTGGCTGTTGATACAATGTGACCAGCCACCTCTCATTTAGGCCCCCAGGCCTCCCCTCAAACTGTGAACCAAAGCTAGTGAATGTAATATATGACTACCCTGGTGACCTATGAGCACGTGAAGATACAGACCTACAGCTTGTCACCTCAGCATAGAAACCTGGTCCCTGGCAGGTGGGACTCCTTGCAAGCAGCAGAGGCCTGCTGAAGAACTGAGTTCAGATCACGGGGGGAATTCCCATACTGAATCCAAGACTGAACTGGATGCCCAAGAGTCCAGAAGATTCTGTGTCTCGGTCCTCGATGCCTCCTATCCATATTTGCAAGTCATTATCCTCCTGTTTGATATGAGAAAAGCTTTATGGCCAGGTTGTATGTCACTCAGTGCCGTGTGACAGTGAGAGGCTCCAGGCTGAACATGGCTTTGAGGACACAAGGCAAGTGAGTCCTTGGGAGCCCTGGCCTACCGAGGAATCTAGAAAGCACACATAGACATGGTCTCAGACACACCTAAGGCCCTGTCATTGAAGTAACTCTTGATTGTAGACTGCTCTGTACAGGTACACCCTGCAGAATCCAGGGACAGAGAAAATACCAGCCACTAAGCACATCCTGTAATTACTTAAATGGAGTCAACTCGGTGACAAGGTTGGCCAACTGCACTTGTAAAAGAATCTCCGTTTTCATCTTCTAAGGGAGACTCTCTCTCCCCCTGACTTAAGCCTCCAGTTTTGACATTATCTTGAACTATGGATAGAGTTAAGGTTTCCGTTTCCCACCACCACCTCTGCCCCCCCCCCCCCATGCACAGGATATGTTACGCCTCGGGAAGAATGCTTTAGTAAGCATGGCTTTCTGTTTAAACATGTTAATAATTGCTGAGTTTGGTTCGGGGCAAAGTTTTATTGTAATGGTTGTTAACAAGAAGGTCTCCGACTGTCAAATCACTTCACACATTTCATCCAGAGAAAACTCGAGGTGTTCCAAGGGTGGTCTGGCACATCTCAGGGGATTAGCAGTTGGACAGACAGGAAGAAAACCCTCCACAAGTCACAGAGGGAGAGAGGGAGAGGTTGAGGGGGGAAAGGGGAGTTCATGACAGCAAACAGAGGGGTTCAGGCTAAAGTCTGGTGGGGCCTACTCCTGCCTTGCTCTGTTTCCACAGATCTCCTCAGGATGTTGTCTCCTTCCTCAGGCCTGGGTAGGCCCTGAGGTTCTGTATTTCTGAAAGACGCTCAGTGATACCAGATCATGTGAGACACTGTGCGGTCCCACAAAAGCAGAACTGCCCAGATGTGTCAATAACTACTGTGTCAATAGTTCACTCAGCCTTTTAAAAAAATAATAACTTCAGTTCTGAATAACTCGATGGGGAAAAAACTAAAACATCTATAATATTCTCACAGCTATACCCCTTGTTCATACTGTCAGTCATAAGGCTCAGTTATCAAATCTCTTTTGTACCAAAGAAAGAGAAGAAGGTAAACTAATTTAGGGAAGACAGACACCAAGTTTTGTGTTCCAACAAAACTTAGAAACACATTCCTTCCATTACCAACTTCTCAGGCCATCTCCACAGTGCTCCCCTGGACACCCCTCCATCCCCAACTTCTCAGGCCATCTCCACTATGCTCCCCTGGACTCCTCTCTGATGGAAGAGGGTTAACTATCTATGTGTTACTTTCATTGGTTAATAAAGAAACTGCCTTGGCTTTTGATAGGACAGCAGCTTGGATAGGTGGAGTAGACAGAACAGAATGTTGGGAAGAAGGGAAGTAAGGCAGTCGCCATGACTCTCCTCTCCGAGACAGTTGCAGGTTAGAATCCTCCTGGTAAGCCACCACCTTGTGGTGCTACACAGATTATTAGAAATGGGTTAGATCAATATGTAAGAGTTAACTAATAAGAGGCTACAGATAATGGGCCAGGCAGTGTTTAAAAGAATACAGTTTCCGTGTAATTATTTCAGGTAAAGCTGGCCGGGTGGGCGGTGGGAATTGGCCCGCCGCTCCTTTCACACCTCTCCATCCCCAACTTCTCAGGCCATCTACACCATGCTCCCCTGGACTGAAAACATTTTGAAGAAGAGAACAAAAATTATCCTTATTTTTTAAAAATTAAATGACTGCCTGACAGTTCAACTTCTAATTGCACATCACAGCCCATGGACAAGGCTTATAAAGAAGAGCCCTATTGTAAATATTTTGGGAAATAAGCAACTACATTACATTCTTAATTTACCTTGATGTAAATCTGAGTTAGCTGTGCTAGATTTTTTAAAAAAATCCCTCTCTAGATTTTTGTTGTTGTTTTTCTGTCAAATATTCAACATCTTTCAGATTCCACTAACTCCAGACATTTCATCCCCTCCCCATCAAACTCTTGGCTGATGTTCCCTGAGCCCTGAAACCTTCCACACCCTGGCCTTTCTTTCAGCCTCCCTCCCACTGAAATAGTCAGACACCACTGAAGGCAAAGAAAATAGACAGAACCTTCTCCTCTGTCACACAGTGAAATATCCCCTGTGCCCCAAAGCAGTCACAGCCAAACAGGTCTGGTGTTGTGGCAGGAAGTGAGCATCGTCACCCAGGCCAACTCACAAGCAAATGTACAACTGTGCCAAAATAAACATGGTGGCTTGACACAGGGCAATTTCCTGACCTAATGTCACCAACGGGGTCATTATGCATCACATGATGCAAGTCACAAGCCTGATCTCTGTCCCCTGATTCCAACTCTCTGGTGGCACCTTTTGCTTATCGAACTCCCCAACCAGCCAGTGTTCTAGCCGAACTCCAGAGGCGATGATAGAGAGATGGGGACAGAGGACACGACACAACCCAGGAACCCTGCAGCTAAGTTAGTCTAAGAGTTACTGCTGTGACATTCCCAGCAGGAATCTGATTGGCCAAACGGCCAGCCCACCCTGCAGAGCATAAGCATTCCAGAAACGTGGGCAGCCTGCCAACACTGTGGCCTGAAAGCCCTCAGTACCTGCAGCCCAGGAGCCCTGCCCCGTCACACACTGGTACAGGGATGCAAGGGGAGAGAACGCTCTGGGTACCGATGTTAGAGCACAGTCAAGGCCACAGCACCTTGAAGGGCACTAGTGGCCAGGAGCAGGTCATGTGTGCTTCTGCCTCTGGAGCCCTTTAAGGAATCCACCGTTTGCATTTGGGCTGGTTAGGTGTGGAGCTTTGTTTCTTCCCTTGATCGATGTTCCGAGGATCTGGCCCCTGGGAACCCCAGGAACCAGTAGCGGGCCATTGGAGAGAAGCAGGTTCCTATCAGACCTCTTCTACTGTAGCATTGGTACCTGAGCACACCATACCTTAACTCCTAGAGATGTGGAGAGCACTGAGATGTGCTTTCTAAACAAGGAATGAAAACGTGTAACTGTTAAGAAAAATCTGAATGAAAGCAGGAGAAACATCTGTACAACAGAAAGACCTTGCAGAGCCTCTCGGCCTGGAGATATCCTCTATCTCTCAACATACAGCCTGTGCCAGATTGGGAAGCCATCTTGAGAAGGTTATACCCAGCCTGCCTGGGCAGTGGATAGGGTTTATTACACTGCCCTCTGTGGAGCCTGTGGGAGGTGATGGATTAGAAATGTTGGCTTACACAACTGGCACCAGTCCAGCCCTACGGTGGTTATATAGACCTGATTTGTCTGAAGTAAACTCTAACCCAGGAAGCTGGCTCCATGTTACCTTGTACTAGTGAGCAGGGAACAAAGCAATTACTCCCACTGATAACTGGTGGGCAACACACACATTCAAAAGAAAAGTGGTGTTTGCTCTTCCCAGGGGATACAGAGAGTCCCCAAGTCACAGGAAGACACACCAATGGGCAGAGGATACCAAACACCCATGCTTGCCCACACTGCTGGCCAGCATAGGAAATACATTCTTCCTTTTGTCTTCCTTTGGGTCACACACCAAAGAAAGTTATACATACATACATTACATGTATACATACATACCTGCACAAATCTCAACATGGAAACACAAGTCATACAAAAAGCAAAGCAATATGATTCCTCCAAATGTTCATAACTCTTTAACAACTGACTCCCAAGATATTAAATTGAATGACATATTGGTTAAAAAATTCAAAATAATTCTTTATTGCAATATCACTGAACTCCAAGAAAATGCAGAAAAACAACTGAATGGATAAAGGAAGACAATCGAAGATGTGAAAGGAGACAGAGTTTTGAAAAGAGACTCAAGCAAATGCTGGAAAAGAAAAGCTCAATGAATCAAATTTTAAAAACACAGTAGAAAACCTCATAGGCCAAAGGTAAGCACAGAATTTGAAGACAAGGATGATAAACAAGAGCACTGGTACCGAGGAGAAGGAGGAGAAATCACTGTGAACAGAACTGTAAGACCTCTGAACATGAATAAAAGACCAAGCCTAATTATCTTTGTCTAAGAAGGCACCGAGACACAGAGTAAAGGCACAGAAAACCTGTTCGGTGAAAGAACAACAGAGAATGTCCTGGCTTAGGAAAGCAGCGAACATCCAGGTACAAAGGACACGTGGCATCTTAAACAGACCAACAGTAGCACAACTGTGCAAAGACACAGAGACCGACCAAACTGCTTCTGAGTGAACAGTGGGACCCCGAAGAAACCAGAAAGGGAGCTGAACTGAAGCTGGAAATGCACTGTATTAGAATCTGTGGGGTACAGCAACGGCAATTCTGAGAGTCAAGTTTATGGTTGTAGGTGCGACATTTTAAAAAAAAAATGGGGAGACTCATAGTTGGGTAGGTAGGGAGGTGGAAGAGAACCTGGGGCAATGAGAATGAATGTGATCAAACACAATGTACGAAATGCTCAAAGAGGTGATGGGAATACTTTTAAATCGGAGTCCTAATTACTATTCTATTGCTGTGAAGAAGCACCACAGCCAAGGCAGCTCTTATAAAAGAAAGCATTTAATTGAGAATTTGCTTACAGAGTTAGAGGGTTAGTCCATTATCATCATGGTAGGAAGAAAACAGGCAGTAGCTGAGAACTTTATTGTTCCACAGCCAGCAAGAAGAGAGAGAGAGAGGTTAGGCATGTCCTAATGTCTGTCCCCAGTAACACACCTCCTCCAACAAAGCCATAGCTCCTCCAACAAAGCCACAACTCCTCCAAAATGGCCATACCTCCTAAGCCCTCCCAAACAGTTCCTTCCACTAACTGGAGACCAAGTGTTTAAACATATGAGCCTGTGGAGGCCATTCTAATTCAAACCACTATATTCCACTCTCTGGCCACACGGACTTGTATTCACAACAAAATACAAAATGTACTCAGTTCAGCTTCCAAAGCTGCGTAGTCTTTCAGAGACTCAGCACTGTTTCAAAGACCAAACTCAGCGTCTCTTCTGAGACTCGGGATAATATAAGACCCTGTAAAATCAAATGCAAAATCAAGCAGAAGACATCCAACCTACAATGTCACAGGATGTACACTACCATTCCAAAAGGGAGGGATGAAGGCATAGTAGGAAATACTGGGCCAAAGTCAGAACAAAATCCAGCAGGGAAAACTCCAATTCTGCAGCTCTATGTCCAGTCCAGTGCCCAAGGTCTTAGGTGATTCCTCCCTTTCAGCTTTGCTGACTGCAACATTCTCTCTCTCTCTCTCTCTCTCTCGCTCTCTCTCTCTCTCTCTATATATATATATATATATATACATATATATGTATAATACATATATTATATGTATGCATACGTATATATATGTGTGCGTGTGTGTATATGTATGTGTGTGTGTCTGTCTGTCTGTCTGTCTATCTTGTTACACAGTTTGTTACCAGCTCTCCTTGGCAGGTATCCCATAGCTCTGGCATCTCCAACATTTTGGGTTCTCCAACATAATCCAAAATCCACCTTCACAGTTTCACACAATGGGCTCTCCAGGACTCCATCCTCTCCAGGACTCCATCTTCTCCAGGAGGATGGGGAATCCTCCACTACATGCTTGGCCTTAGTGCCTTTCATTGACCTCAGAGGAAGATTCCTTAACCCCTTTCCTGTATCCTTCTTGGCTCTAAATCCAGAACCATGTGGCATAAGCTGCCCAGTTCTTCTGCTTGCTGGGGTGGGACCCTAGCAACCTCCTTGAACCATTTGCATTTGCATAAACTTTCCATTGCTGATGATTTCCTTTGCTGCTTAAGGTTTCCTTTCATTCTTTCTTGTAAGCTGGAAGCTTAGCTGGCTTTTGCCCTGAGTACGCCATGCCCTGTTTTCCACTTTTAATCGTCCTTTCTTTCAGTTTTTGTCTCCTTGAGCACAGGACTTGGCTCCAATATTACATTTCCTGGTGTTCTTTCGTTCCTCTAACTGTCCACGCTGGGTTTCTCTTTGGCCTACTTGCTCCTTTCCATGGTAGATCTGTGTAAGAGAGACCACCAATAACCACAGGACGCAGTCAATACTAGGCTGTCTTGAAATCTCCTCTAACAATACCGTTAATCCATTATCTCCAGGCAGACTTTTTAGGACGAAGGCAAAGAGTAGCCACATGTTTTGTTGTCTACTTGTTTGTTTTTGCCAAATATCACAAAGATGATCTCTAAGTCAGCTGATACTATTCATTCTTCCCAACCCCACAGTCCCCTCTGAAACCCCACGGTCCATGTCTCCCTCAGCACTGTTGTCTTCCATGCCCCTAATAGGATGCCCTATTAAGCCCCACTTAAAACATTCAACTGCCTTTCTAGTCCAAAATCCCAAAGTCGTCCACAGTCCTCCAACAAGCAGTATGGTTAGGGCTGTGATAGCAATGGCCCTGTTACCAACTTCAGTCTTCGTTACTCTTCTGTTGCTGCGAGGAGACACCATGACTCTTATAAGAGGAAGCATTGAACTTGCTTATCATTCAGAGGGTTAGTCTAGATCATCATGTCAGGAAGCAGACGGCATGGCACCCGAGCAGTAGCTGAGAACTTTACATACTGATGCATAGGCAGCAGGCAGAGAGACAGAAACCCTGGGCCTGATGTGGGCTTTTGAAACCTCAAAGCCCACCCCCAGTAACACACATTCTCCAACACGTCTACACCTCAAACAGTTCTACTTACCAGGACCAAGTAGTCAATTATGTAAGCCTAGGGGGGTGATTCTCATTCAAATCACCACAATAAGTAGTTAATTAAAATGACCATAGACCATCATCAGATTGGTTTTATTACAAGAGTGTAGGATGGATGGTCCTACATCACCAATCAATAAGAACAATGCATCACATAACTTGTTGGAAGTTTAAAAATCACATGATCATCTCAATGCATGCTGAAAATAGACTGGTAAAATACATATCTTTTCACTAAATGAAGTCTGAGAATAGCTCTAATCTACATGGGAAGTAGAAAAAGACAAGATCTCCTGAGTAAATTGGGAGCATGGGGACCTTGGGGGAGGTCTGAAGGGAAGGGGAGAGACAGGGAGAGGGGCAGAGAAAAATGTAGAGCTCAATAAAAATCAATAAAAAAAGAAAAGTCAATTTGATTTTAATAAAGGGGAAAAAAGTCTGAAAGGATCACATCCAAACATAATATTTCCATATATGACAAACCCACGGTCAATGAAAGATTAAATGGGGGGGGGATGTGGAAAGGAGAAGGAAATTTCCTTGAAAATTACAAGACAAGAGACAAGAGTATCCTGTTCTCATTCAATACAGTACTTGATATTTTACCCAGAGCAGTGAGGCAGGAAAAGAAGTAAAGATACAAAACAAAGGAGTAAATTGTCTCTATTGTAGACTTCTAGATCTGATAAACCAAACTGAAAAAAATCAACAGACTACAAATCAACAGAAATACAGCTTTTTTAAAACCCCAATAGCAGACACACTGGCAATGAAATCAAACAGACAAAAGGGATAAAATAATTAGAACAAATCAACCAAGAAGGCAAAAGACATCTACACTGTAAACTATCAAACACTGAGGAAAATGTCCAAATCAGCACAGACAGGAAAACCTGCCATGCCCACGGTCAGCAGGATTAATATTGTGGCATTGGTCTTCTTACCAAAAGTAATACACAGAGTCCATACAACCGCCAACAAAATACCAATGGTATTTTCCACAGACACAGGACAAGCAAACCAAAATTCACACAAAAAAAAATCACAAAACAAGGCACATAAGCAAAGCAGCCCCGAGCAAAGCTACTATCCAAATCCAGTACGTGAACATTGGACTTCAAATTACACTTTAGAGCAGTGGTTCTCAAGCCGTGGGATGCAACCCTTTGTGGGTCGAATAGCCTTCTCACAGGAGTCGCATATCAGATACCCTGCAAATGAGATATTTACATTATGAATCATAGCAATAGCAAGATTACAATTATGAAGGAGCAATGAAAGTAATGTTATGGCTGGAGTCACCACAACATGAGGAACTGTATTCAAGGGTCTCAGTGTCAGGAAAGTTGAGAACCACTGCTCTAGAAGCACGGCAACAAAAACAACAAGACATCCACGTAAGATCTGATGCTTACACCAACGTAACAGAGCAGAGTACCTGTAAGTAAGCCCACACTACTAAAGCTACCTGATTACTGACCTAGGTGTTTAAAATCTAAGTGGAAGAGGTATATAGAAGTATAATTGGCCCCACAGTTAAGTGCACATAGAAGACCCAGGTTTGGGTCTCAGCACCTACCCAAAAACTCACAACCACCTGCAACTCCAGACCTCACAGGCCCCTGCTTGCATATAGTACACAATCAGACAGTCAGGCCCATACAGAAATACATAAAAAGTAAATAAATTTGTAAATATATGTACATTGGAGAAAATGTCTCTTTAACAAATGAAGTTTAGAAAAACTGAAGTATTTACATGCATAAAAATAAAACAAATCCAGGCATGGTAGTGAACACCTTTAATCCCAGGATTTGAGAGACAGAAGCAGATGGAGCTCTGTGAGTTTGAGACCAGCCTGGTCTACAAAGAGAGTTCCAGGACAGCCAGGGTGGTCACAGAGAAACTCTGTCTTGAGGAAAAATAAATAAATAAATAGATAGATAAATAGATAAATAAGTAAATCGACCCCTATATCTTACCTTGTACAAAAATCAACCAAAAATGGATGACAAACACTGATGTAAGACATGAAAGTACTTTAAGAACACCGAGAGGAAATACTTTCAGAGAGAGATTTAGGCGATGACATCCTGAACAGGACTCTGGCCACTCTGGAAGTGTTAGAAAGAGCTACAGATGGAATCCCACCAAGCTAAAAGTCCTCCATGACAAAGGAAACAATCAATAGAATGAGAAAACTGCCTGCGGGGGGGGGGGGGGGGCAGAAAACTCTTAACAGAGACTCATCCAGTTGAGGATCAACACCTAGAATATAAAACGAATTAAAACCATGAAAAACAGAAAAAAAAGAATCTAGCCAACAAATGAACTAAAAAGACATTTTTTTTAATTCATTTAATTAATTGGGGGGGAGGATACTCCCCTCCCCCCCCCAAAAAAAACATGAAAAACTGTTCAATATCTTTAGTCATGACAGAAACCAAACCAAGGCTATTCTGAAGCTGGGTATTGTGGCTCACACCAGAAGCCACAGGGCCTGAGGAGAGGCTGACGAAGGAAGGAGTCTAGTGAACCTGAGGCAGGATGGGCTACACGGTAAGACCTTGTTTCAAAAGTAAAGAGAGTTCACCTCCAACAAGAATGGCTATCATTATCAAGAAAAAAAATTGCTGTCAAGGATGCAGAGGAAGAGGCATCCTCACACCCTGTTGATTCAAACATTAATGAGTCCGGCCACTGTAGAAATCAGAATGGAGGTTCCTCGAAGAGCTAAAAATAGACCTAGCTTATGATCCAGCTCTACAACTCATGGTGCCAAAGGAATTAATTAACGAATACTCTAGAGAGTTAGTTCAGCACACAATCAAGATGCCTCCATAGCCATGTTTGTCTCAACCCTGTTCACAGTTGCCAGTGCAAGGAATGAGTCTTCATGCTGATCAGGGGATCAAAGGACAAGGTGGGGACTCTGCCTCACAGAGCATAAAGCCAAACCATGCTATTTGCAGGGGGAAAGGTGTGAAAAGGAGATCATCATGTTAAGCAATACAAGCTAGATCAGAAGACAATGTTTTCTCTCAACTACAGAGTCAAGAAGTCAGAGACATGAAGGTAGAGAAGTCTCAGGGAGGTGAAGGAGAAGCCAGGGAGGGTGGGAGAAGCCAGGGAGGTGCAGCAGGGAAGCCTTGGGCAGAAGAATGAGTAATGGGTGGTGAGTATGATACGTTATATGTGTGTGTGAGGATTTTGCAATTAAAACACTTTATTTTATGCAATAAAATATGCTAATTAAAATGAAAAATAAATATTAAGTGCAAGTCACCCTCGATAAACACTATTATCCAATGCTGCATCATGGAGGTGTGATGTCATGGGCACAAATGGACGAGAAAGACAATCTGGGAAGTCTCATAGACCAAACCCTCACCAGAATCCCGAATATCCTGGAAAATAGATCAATGAGATCCTTCTGTTCTGGGGCAGGCACATGCTGAGACTGTGTGAAGGACAAAGGTAGACCTCCCTTTATGGGGAATTATTCGCTCTCATTTAAAATGTGTTTGGAGAATTGCACACATCACTACTGTTTTTCTACCATTCCCACCCATCCTTTTCCTGTTTCACGTCCTCCCATGCCCCGATTCCCTTTCAAAGTCATGACCTTTATTTTCTTTATTATCATAAATAATAATTGTTATTATCTACGTGAGTGGGTGAACGCCAGGCCTCACCCTACTGAGGCGCTGTTGGCAGTGAACAGCAGCCAGGAAAAGGAAAATCTTTCTTCATTGAGGATGTGCCCACTACTAGGTCTCCCATGCTCTGGTGTATGGCTCAATGCCCATGAACCAACTCAGCGAGGAACATGAAGGTGAGACAGGCATTAGGTTAGGGGGATATGGGACAGATGGATAGGGAAGGATGGAGGGTAGATATGATCAAATATTGTGTGTGTGTGTGTGTGTGTGTGTATGAAATCCTCAAAATAAGGAAAATGTTTAAAGAACAGAATGCTCTTTTTACAAAATTTATTATAAAAACCTTGCAAATAATTTTTAAAAACCCACACACCAAAATTAACGAAACTCAAAGTCTATACATCTCACTGAACACTGAGCAGCCATTTGAACTGAAATGGTGGGAAGCTCACCCTGACATCTGTACTTCCACTGTTGAATATATTTTTAGGAACTTATCCACCACTAAAAGTGAAAGATCCATGACAGGTCAGCATTAGGACGACAATTAGCCTCACGTCAAAAATGTCTTCTTCTTAAGGGCTCTTTAACATTTAATTAAGATATGGCTAAAACGATTGTATTAAATGTTTTTTCAAATTATATTTCAAATAATGTGTATTGTAAAGAATTGATGTAGAAGGTATCTTTTTTCCATTTTTAAACAAGTTTATTGGAATACAATTTTTAGTTTTGATGAACATATATGTTGTGAAAGGGTGTCTGGCTAACTAAAATAGCCACATGTGTGTGTTGAGGACATGTGTACACTAACTTAAAAATAATGACAGAAGTCAGAACATCAAACAGAAGTTGTGTACTCCAACACTGATCATGAAAATGCTTAATGTTTTATTATTTGCTTCATTGACCTTTTGACCATTTTATGCTAACCAACTTTGTCTCCTTCTTGGCTTAGTCTATTTTATACAATGCAAGTGTAGCATCTACTGATGGGCTTTGCTTCTGGCTTATGAAGAATGTCTTTCCAATCACTCATCTTCAGACTGTGTTAGCCAGTGAAGCAAGTTTCTTGCAGGCAACACATCACTAGATTTGTTTCTGTGTTTGTCCTGCTTTTCTCCCAGCATATACCTTGCTGGCTAGTTTTATGTCAATATGACCTAGCTAGGAACTGGAACGGAGGGAGCCTTAGCTGAAAAAACATGTCTCCATAAGATTGGGATGTAGGTCATTTTCTTAGTGATTGATAGAGTCCAGCCTGTTGTGGGTGGGGCTACCCCTGTGCTGGTGGTCCTAGAAAATCATGGGGAGCAAGGCAGTAAGCAGCACCCCTTCACAGCCTCTGCTTCAGCTCCTGCCTCCAGATTCCTGCCCTGATTGAGTTCCTGTCCTGACTTCCTTCAGTGACGGACTATGGTGTGGAAGAGTAAGCCAAATAAACCCTTTCCTCCCCAACTTTCTTTTGGTCACAGTGTTTCACCATAACAATAGCAACTCTAACTGAGACACACAGCTTTTCACTGGATCATGTGATCTATTTGTTTATTTTCCATGTGATTAGTGGTTTGTGAAGATTTGTTCCTATTTTCATGATGATTTCTTTCCGGTAATTTTATGTTAATATCCTCCTTTGATTCTTTCTTCCTCTGTTTATTATGATCTGGCAGCTTCCAATATAGGAAGGGATTGATCCTCTTTCTCTTTTGTGTACCTAAATTTCGAGTGGACCCCGTAGTTTCATACATCTTTCTGATGCTAATTATCCTCCCACTTCTGGAGAACTTCCTTCAGCCACTCTGGTCATGTTGTTTTCTTGTCTTGTCTACAGGACTGTTTCGCTGGGTTCAGTGCTCTTGGCTGACACTCAGTTTTCTTTCCAGGGTTAAAGTTTCTGCTGAGAAATAGTCTGATAAACTAATGGAGGGTCCCTTAAATGTGGTTTGACACATTTCCTGTTTTCAAAGTTCTCTCTTTAGCTTGGACTTTTGATAACTTGACTGCAATATGGCAAAGAGATCACCCATTAATAGGCAAAACACTCTGAGGTCCATTGATCCTCCCAGATCCAGTTGCTCTCATCTCTCCCAATATTCAGTAACATTGCAAGCTGTTATTTTGTTGAACTTATTTTCTAAGCCTTTCCCCCTTTCCTTCTTCTTCAGGAATACCTATAATTTGAAAATGTGTTCATTTCCTGATGACCCAGATGTCTTGGGACATCATGCTTCATTCTTTTTATTTGGGGAAAGAGTCTTGGATGAGTTCTCTCAAAAGAAATGCCTTTGCATTCAGAAATTCTTTCTTCTGGCTTGGTTCAGACTGTTGCTCAAGATTTTTCATTTTATTTATTGAATTTTTCAGGTAAAGATTCCGGTTCGACTGTTTTCATGGCTTTTGTCTCTTTGCCAGATTTCTTATTCAGACCTTGCCTTGTTTCCCTGGCTTAATTGAATTGCCCTTCTGCATCCTCTTGTATCTTAGGAGGTCTCCTTAGAATCATTGTTTTGAGTTCGTTTGCAGGTAGTCCACCAACTTCCTTTTCTTTGAGGTCTGTTGATAGCAGTTACTGTGTTCTTCTGCAAGTGTCATGTTTCCTTAATTGATCAGACTTCTTGTGTCCCTCTATTGAAACTTCGCATGTCTTATGCACGTGTCGTCACTACCAATTGTATACAGTGATTTTCAGAACAAACATTTTTCTCCTGAAGTCAAGTATTAGGGGCTGTTCAGTATGCTAGCTGGGCTCTGGCTCCATCTGGGTGCAGCAATGTCATCTCCACCTAGCTTTCTGGTTTATAACCAATGGTTTGGGTTTCTGCAGAGAGCAGCTATCCCCTGCACAGCCTCTCTAGAGAGCCCAGGCAATGTTAACATAGTCACACAGTAGCAAGAGGACCTCTGCCAAGCCCCATGGACTGTGCAGGGATAACCTCACTCCAGCAAGCCTGGGTGTGTGTGGCATAGGGGTATCTTCTGGGGGTCCTGCAGGAGTAAGGTCACCCCAGAGAACCAGAATCCAGTGAGAATATAAAGCACACAGCAACAGGAAGGCACAGGTGAGCTCATCTTGAAATACGGCCCTTTGGCAGCAGCATTTTTTTTTTAAATCATAGAGCATTTTCCTGAGTTCAATCTGGTTCTAACTGAGGCAATAGGGTGGCAGATGCAAGGTCTTCATGCCGTTCTTTCTTCTGTTTTTTGTTTGTTTGTTTGAGACAGGGTTTCTCTGTGTAGCCCTAACTGTCCTAGAATTCACTCTGTAGACCAGGCTGGCCTTAAACTCACAGAGATCTGCCTGCCTCTCTTGTACCCTGTAAAGATTTGTAACTTGCATTGATTTAATAAAACGCTGATTGGCCAGTCGCCAGGAAGAAAGTATAGGCGAGATCACCAGACTAGGAGAAATCTAGGAAGAAGAAAGGATCAGTCTGCAGTCACCAGCCAGATACAGAGGAAGCAAGATAAGACTATCTCACTGATAAAAGGTACCAAGCCACATGGCTAACACAGACAAGAATTATGGGTTAATTTAAACTGTAAGAGCTAGTTAATAATAAGTCTGAGCTAATAGGCCAATCAGTTTATAATTAATATAAGCCTCTGTGTGTTTTGTTGGGACTGAACAGTTGTGGGACCAGGCAGGACAGAAACTTCCATCTATATGCCTCTGCCTCCCAAATGCTGGGATTAAAGGCATGCACCACCACTGTCGTGTTCCTCCTTTCCTTATGAAACCATCCAAGCCTCTGCCCCAGCCTTTCCATTGCACCTATCAAGTGCTCCAATGTTCGTCCTGGATGGCCTAGGTGAGCAGAGGCTGTTTGTTTGATTCTGGGTCTTCCTTGCAAAAGAAGTCACCTCCAGACTACCCTTTTGCCAGTTTTGAGTCCTAGGTTTATGTCTTCGGTCTGTCTTTGGTTGATTTGAGGAACCTATTGTAAATAAGGATGCAATTTCATGCTCTTTGCAGGTGGGTACTCAGTTGACTGAGCATTATTAGAGAGATTTTCCTTTCCACATATTCTTGGGGCCCTCATCCAACATTAGTTGAGTATGTATGCATAGGCTTATTTATTGGCTTATTTATTCTGTTCCATTATTCAACATTCTTATGTTATGTCAGGCCTGTTTTCATTACTACTACTTTGGAACAAAATTTAAAATCAAAACACATGACACCTTCAATTTTGTTCTTCTTTCTCAAGATTGATTTTTGATTTAGGGTACAGTGTGGTGTCATACAAATTTTAGAATCCTTTTTTATTTCTGTTAAAAAATTACCCTAGAATTTTGCTTGTATTGATTATGTAAATATGTCTGTGAATTATAGATATAACAATATTAATTTTTCTAAGCCATGGACAGGAACCATCTTTCCATTGCTATGCCCTTTATCAGTTTCTTTTACTGATATTTTATAATTCTCTGTACACAATGTTTTATATCCTTAGTTAAACTTATTCCTGTTTTTGGATGTTGTTATAATGAGATTTTTTAAATTTTCTATCCAGATGGTTTATTATAAGCATTAAGGGAACATGACCGATGATGTATGTTGACTCTATATCATTAACTTTACTGAATTCATTTGTAAAAGTGTCTCATGGAGTTTTTAGAATTCTCTACATGCAGGATTGTATCATTCACAAAGAAGTGCGTTCACTTATTCCATTTTAATCCTGATATCTGTTGTTTCATTCTCTATATAATTGCTCTGGCTAGGACTTCTAGTACATATTGAACAGAAAGAGTGAGAATGGACTATTTTGCCTTGTCCTAGATCTTACAGAACACACTTTGGGGTTCTCCCTATGGTTTCTGGTCATTATGTTAACTGTGGGACTTCAATAAATATCTTTGTTGTATTGAGGTAAGTTCCTTCCATTTTATTGAGAATTTTTATTATAGTGTTCTGATTTCCTTTCTGTTGCTGTGATAAAATATTCTGAAAAGCAAACTTTAGGCAAGAAAGGGGGTTTCTTGGTTCATAGTTTCAAGTTACGACCTTCTCGAGGGGAAGTCACGGCAACAGGAGTTTGAAGAGCTCACATCCATAATCAAGAGGAAAGAGAAATCAACACTGCTTGCTTGCTTGCTCGCTCTCAGCTCTATTAATCCACTCTTAAATGGTTCAGAACCACTGTCTAGGTAATAGTGATGTCCACAGTAGGCCGAGTCTTCCCACATCCCACAGATAAGCCCACAGGTCAATCAAATGTAGACAGTTCCTCTTTGAGACTCTCTTTTATGTGGCCTTAGATTGGGTTAAGTTAAATATTAAAATTAACTATCCCATTTAGATAAATTCCTTGAAACACCCATTCTTCCAAGACTAAATAGGAAGTCTGAATAGGCCAATAATATACAAGTTTGAATAACCGAACAAAAGTCTCCCTACAATAAAAGGACCAGGAAACTCTGAGGGTGAATTCTACCAAACAATCAAGAATAATTAAAAATGTTTCTTATACTCTTCCAAAAAAATAGTTTCAAATTCATTTTATGAGGCCATAATCTCTGTGATACCAAAACCAGACTAAGACACCACAGAAAACTACAGGTCATTAACTCTGATTAACACAGATGAAAAAAATCCCCCCAAAGACACCAGCAAAAAGTTCAACAGCACACATCAAAGGCCATGTGTGACCAAGGGGACTACGTCCAAGGTAGGCTCGGCCTTCACACATCCATGTGACACGCCATGTTAACAGAATGAAACAGAAAAACCACATGACAACTTGATTCTCTCAATATGTGCAGAACAAGAATTCAACAAAATCTCTCCAAATAAACTTGTCAAAGGCAATTATGGCTAAAAATATAAAATATTCTTTGTTCAAGCAAGGCATGCTTTTCCCTCAGCCAAGTGCTAGAACAGAGAGTAGCGCTGAGCCGAATGAAATGAAGATGGCACAAAGACAGTCTCGTTGGGCACTCTTCAACTCTCTTTGAAAACGTTTTCCAGGCAACAAATGTGCACAATTATTCTCCATCCACTTTGGGCGCGCACAGACATTTCAGCCTCTCGCTGTTGACTCTGTCTTCTTTGAGCCGCAATGCAGAGCACTTGACATCTGCGAGTGAGGGACAACATGACATTTGCTTCCAGGCTAAAGGTTAAACACATTTGTCATTAAAGTGCTCAGTAAAGCCGCAGAGCAGTTATTTGGATGGGGCACCAAACATTTAATGTGGTCAGAGGCACAAACAAGGGAGCAGATGTTCACATCTGGCGATGACAAGACCAAAAGAATTTTCTTCTGAACTTCGTTCCTCCTTTCCATAATCACTCTCCAAGCGTATTTTTAAAATATCTGGGAGAAGATAAAGTAATCAACAGAATGTACATCCAAGGGAGGGGCATAGAGTGAGCTTTGAAGGATTCCCTTTCTCTTCTATTTGTTCCTGCCTATTCTAATTCCTTAAAAGTTTCCAAATATGTCTTGAATAGTATTTTTTCATTTTTTAAGTTGTATTTATTTTTTGTGTATGAAGGATTTGCCTACATGCATGTACATTATGTGCATGTCTGGTGTCCACGGGGGTCAGAACAGGGCGTCAGCTCCCCTTGTGGACTTAGAAATGGTTGTGAGGCGACATAGAGGTACTGGGGATCAAAGTGGGTCTTCTGGGAAAGCAACAAGTGCTCTTAACTACTAAGCCATCTCTCTAACCCCAACTGTTTGCTACTTTGTAAAGGCAGTATTATTCAAAAAATAAAGAGAAATATTTGAAGTCCAGCTTCCTGACTCCTAGCATTTGGAAAGCTGAGGCAGGAGAATTGACAGTTTGAGACCAGTCTGTACTACAGTGAATCCCTGTCTCAAAAACAAGCAAAGCCCTTTGAAGTGCACTAGCATATCATTAGCACTTCCTTGGTCCCCAGAATGGATCACAGTAACCGTGTGTGTGTGTGTGTGTGTGTGTGTGTGTGTGTGTGTGTGTGTGTGTGTGCGTGTGTGTGTCCTCCACCTCCGACAACCTGATTGTGGTCACGGTCTGTCACTTGCCTGGGCCAGATAATGCTCCAACTTCAGGAAAATGTGTAAAAAAATGCTCTAATCCAGCTAGAAAAAAATCATCTTGAGCAAAATAACCAGAATATTGGGTGCTTTCTCTTATGTGTGGATGCTAGCGTTTAAGCCTCCAGTATGTGTGCAATCTAGATGGCCATGGAAGTTAGGTACATACTAGGGGACCAAGGGGTAAGGAGAGGATTCCCCCAAAAAAGGGGAAGCAGAATTCAGTGCTAGGGAGAAGTAAACGGAAACTAGAATAGGAGGCCTAACTAGGCAGGGGATGGAGAGAGGGTAGAAGACGCCTAATACTAAAGAGCGTTTGGAGACCTCCAACTGTAGAAGCCTCTTAAAACATATTCATGTAGGGAAGAAATCTAAATGCAGTCACCAAATAATAGGGGAGACAATGCTCCAGCTAGACATTTTATTCAGAGAAAAAAAAAACTTCCGATGTCCGGAATAGGTTACATCTTGTTGAGCCACTGACTACATGGATCCTCCAAACATCACAGGCTAGTACCAAGGCTATTGGTTTCTGTCTGCAACCTGACAGTAAGGCTCTACTAATGAAGACACTTATGTCGTTGAACATGGAGATGTCCAGCTGGTGCCCAACTAGAAGCTTCACCACTACTGACTGGTGTTCCTAGTGATGGGAGGTGTTCTACACGCTAGCAGGGGAGAAAGGTAATTACCAATATCACCCAACTATAAACCCTGCCTGACATGTCGCTGGTGCAATGGCTGTGAAAATGACAAATGTTGTGGGAATAACCAAACACGATCTTTGCTGGATTTGAGGACCGCTCCATGAGATGGAATTCTGACATTGCAGAAAGTGGCCAAGAGCCCGAGACTGGCTAGGTCATGGGCCTGGGGAAACTAATACAATCACTCTACTAAAGTCATCGCTGTGACTAAGAACATTCTGCTCCACCTGTAGATCAGCGCCCCACTCAGTCCACCTCAGACAGCCTTCTTCTTGCAGTAGATGGGAATTAATACAGAGACCCACAACTGAATATTACGAAGAGTGTAAGAAACTTTGCACCCCTCGGTTCTTCATTGGATGCCTTCATCAAACCTCTCCTCTCAAGGCTTAGGGTCCCACGCAGAAGAGAAGACAGAAAGACTGCAAAAGCCAGAGGTGACTGATGACTCCAAGCAAACAGTGTCTTTTAGACAACACTGGTGCATATGTGAAGTCACAGAGGAGACTGTGGCAGCAAACATAGGCTCTGCATACGGTCAGGTCTGATGTGGTCCCAGTACTAAGAGAGGGAAATGAACACAGGGGTCTCACCCCCTAATCCAGAAGATGTCTGAAGCTGATAATCCTGGCAAAGGGAAAATCAGTTTTCTCCAACAGGGGCTCATGGGCTTATTAACCACACTCTGGGGCAGGTCCCATGCCCAGGAGCCCAAAACAGACCCCACGATTGTTTTTTATGGACTTTTTGTTTCCTTTGTTTTGTTTTGGTACTTTTCATCTTACTGGTCTTTTTCATTTTTGTTTTGGTTTTCATTTTGGGGGGATTTTGTATGAGAAATGTTTTAGTTTTTGCTTTTATTTTGAAAGAGAGAGTATATAAAATTGGGTGGGTATTTTGAAAGAGAGAGTACATAAAATTCGGTGGGTAGAGGGATGGGAGAGATCTGGGAAGGGTTTGAGGGAAATATAATCAAGATTTACCGTATGAAAAAAAGTTTAATTAAGAAAGGTTCCACCAGTAAGTCTATAAGCTGCATTATAAGGGATTATTAAAAAGCATGATTTGGGGAACTGGAAAAATGGCCCAGCTGGTAAAACACTTGTTACCCCAACCTGATGGCCTGAGTTAAATCCCTGGAACACATGTGTTTTTGGATTTTGCTTTGCTTTACTTTGCTTTGGTTTAGGGTTTTGTTTGTTTATTTGTTTGGTTTGGGTTTTTTGTTTGTTTGGTTTGGTTTTGGTTTTCCCCCCCACAAGGCAGGGTCTCTCTGTGTAACTGCTTTGGCTGTCCTGGAACTCACTCTGTAGATCAGACTGACCTCTGGCCTCAAATTCAAAGAGATCCACCTGCCTCTGCCTTCCAAGTGCTGGGATTAAAGGTGTGGGCCACCACTGCTTGGTGTCTTCTAACTTTTTTGTTTTGGGGGGGGTCTGTTTGTTTGTTTTGGAGGGGTTTGTTTGTTTTTCGAGACAGGGTTTCTCTGTATTACTTTGGAGCCTGTCCTGGAACTCGCTTTGTAGACCAGGTTTGCCTTGAGTTCAGAGATCCACCTGCCTCTGCTTCCAGAGAGCTGGAATTAACTGTATGTGTGTGCACATGTGAGTGCCATCGGATGCTTATAGAAATAAGAGCCTACTGGCTCTTATTTCAGTATTATAGGTAGGTAGGTAGGTAGATAGATAGATAGATAGATAGATAGATAGATAGATAGATAGAACAGATGAGAAGCAGAATTTGCTCTACTCGACCTATGGGGATGCAGACATTCTGAAAATAGGTCAAATCAACTTGCTGAAGCTCCATTCCTACTGGATAACCTAAAAGACAAGCAAGGTGATACTGAACATAATCACCTACTATCAGGGTCACAAGTCTTAATACAGAAAACACAAGTCAGATGACACAAGAGAAAAGCTGAGCCCTGTCCTGGAGCTGCTGGCAGAGCCCAGGAATCACTCCACAGGGTAGATAGCTGCAACTCTTTCTTTACAAAGATTATCAAAAAGCAGGAGTCCCTTGAAATACAGATTATTTGTCTCAAACTTTTCATTAAATAGATATCATTTTATTAGATAAAGATCTTTAAAAAGCATAACTCTAAGGTTATTTTTTTTAACATATTCTTGAGGCTGGACAACCAGTTTGACTATCTTATTCCAGAACATTCCATCACTGACAAAGACACCACATATCTATACCAACCACTGTCTTCCTATGCTGCTCAACCTTCCTGGAGCCACTAGCAAACTTTCTATACCTGTGGCTTCGTCTATTCTGGACTTTCCCCGTAAACACAATAATGCACCTCAGAACCCTTGAATCTCACTTCTTTGACCCAGCAACATTTTCTCAGGGTTCATCCAATTGTGATATATACCCAAATTTCTTACCTTTTCATGGTTAAATGAGAGTCCATTATAAGAATGTCTCACATTTTGTTTACCTACACAGTTCCCATCATGCACAGACATTTTTATTATTTCTACATTGGGGCCATTATAAATAATGTGACGTAGCACATCACATCTGTAGCTGAATGTCAAGGGAGTGCAGGCTTTCACTTATATTGCTTTTCCAGTTTGTAACCGAGCAGGAACTAGAGGCGGAACCCACCAACCCCTTCCAGTCCCTAGCCACACCTTTACTATGTGCACTGGAGGATAACTCAGGGAAGGCTGGTGTGGGAAGTCCTCCTGTCTATGTGTTGCTTTTATTGGTTAATGAATAAAGAAGCTGCTTTTGGCCAATGGCTTAACAGAATATAATCAGGCTGGGAAAGGTATACAAAAAGAGTAGGCAGAGTCAGGAGACGCCATGTAACCCCACCGGAGACAGACACCAGACAGAACTTTACCTGGTAAGCCACAGCCTCGTGGCAATACCCGGATTAATGGAGATGGGTTAGTTTAGGATATAAGAGTTAGCCAGAAATATGCTTAAGCTATTGACCAAGCAATATTGCAAATAATATAGTTTCTGAGTGGTTATTTTGGGTCTGGGCAGCTGGGAAGCGAACAAGCGGCCTCCTACTACAGAAGGCATATGTCTATAGTCAATGATGGATCTCTGGGACTTCGATCAGGGCCATTTCTTTAGCCAACTTTGCAAAAGCTAGGGTCATGGGAGAAAGGAAGTCCTTCCTAGGGGCATCGATTTATTTCCTTTCGGCTCACTTCTGTGTCATGTGTGACCCTCCATCCTAACCTTCCTATTAATTCTGGACCCACAAATAAGACAACAAGAGAATACACCTCCCTTCCTTTCCTCGTGGCGTGTGGTTCTAGGGAGCTCACTGCCAGCTGAAAGGCTGGAGCCAGGTCCTAGCTCAAGCTGTGTGTTTATAGCCCCCTGAAAAGGGCAACTCGGGGTTCAGAACACCTCTGCTGTTCCCAATGCACTGTAGACTCTCTCACACCAAACAGCTGCTACTTTGTCCTCAAACCCCACAAACTGAAAGATCCCCTATTTCTACGGTGACATGGCAGTGCCAGGCAGTGCCGCCAGCATTCTTAACCATAAATTCAGCTCCTATGGCCCCGGGGAAGAGAATCCTCCCCACTCCTCAGCAGGTGTCACTCGGCCTCCTGAAGGTGAGGCTCTCTCTTCTAAAACTACACCGAGTCTTAACCATTTCCACCTCCACACCTCAGGGCCTGTTTTGTAGGAACAAGACTTTCATCTGCACGGGGAGTGTGGGAACCGGCCTAGCCCAGTCCTTCTCCTGTTTTCATAAGTAAAGAATTACAAGAAATATTCAGGGCCTAACAAATGGAAGATGCTTTATCCTCGCAAAGGATGATCCGTGAACTGGCTACCTCCTGAGGCAATACAGATTTCCCGAGCTCTGCCGGCATTCAAGCAGTCATTTCTCTCCTTTCTCGACCGTGGTTGAGACGTGACTTACTGTTTCAAGTTTCTACCACCTTCGCATTCCCAAACAAACGATAGATTGGAACCCGGAACTGTGGGCTAGAGGAAGCGTTCTCTCCTAAGTTGCTTTCGTTTTTTTGTTTTGTTTTGTTTTGTTTTTTTTTACCACAGCCACAGAAAAGAGACGAATAAGCCGAGCAACCACAGATGTTACAGCCAACAACTGTGATGTCCAGCCTATGAACCAATATCCTGCTTCTGCTGTTCCATGTCCTTCCTTGTCCTTCCTACAAGAATCTCATCGCTCTAGAGGTGAGGCAGGAGGACCAGCCTGTATCTCTCAGCAAGATACAAAGGAAGGGGGAGGGAGGGAGAGAGGAGGGAGAGAAAATTAATTCGAAGTTCACAGAATAGTACTGAGTTGTCCTGCTGCAGGGAAGCACAGGCAGGTGGACAAAAAGCAGAATCTCCAGACAGAAAAGAAACTGAGCGGAGAAAGGCATGAATGGAGCAGCTACCGGGGATGTTGACGATTGAGCAGAATGAATGGAGGCTTTAAATAGCCAGGGGAGAAGCGAGCCAAGCGGAGTTGCCTGAGACACAGAGTGAGCATCCTAGGACTTAGGGCACAGAGGAAGGAGGCCTTTGTCACTGGTGAGGGAGCAGCATCCTGCAGAGAGGTGGGGCTGCCCAAGGGACTGGAGCAAACCAGCAGCCACCCCAAGGGGCCAAACCCTGCTTATTCATCAAGTCTGGAGCCCAGGTGCTGATGAGGGCACGCCTTGCCGGTTTCCTTCCTTGCAAACCTTACTAGGTCTTCTTCCCGTGTCACCAAGCTTGAGCTCACTCACCTTTTGGAGAAATGAGAAAGGAGCACACAGTCCCTGGGGCGGGGCTTGGCTCACACCGGAAAGGTCTAAGCCCCACCCGCTCCACTCTGCCCTTCCCTGGCTTTCTAATGTGGAATGGCGGAGGGTGGGACAGAAGAACGAGATGAGAGAAGAAAGAGAACTGAGATCATGGACAGGCCTCCGAAGGGGGTAACAATCCCATTGGGGGGTAAAGAGTTAAGGGAGCAAGTGGGGAATATGTGGGTAAAACTACTTTTGCACCCCTCCCCTCAGCTACCTGCTGCCCTCACACACTGTGTGAGTCTCCTGGATGCTGAGGACCCAAAGTTCATGCTGAGATGGAATTGCCCAGTAACAGGAGTAGGAGCTGAGAAGTCAGATGTAACTGGCCCTGGGGGTGCCACTCTTGGAGTTACCTGGGCGGGTTGATGCTCAGGGGCCCTCTGCTAGGAGCCGCTGATTTCACCAATCTCCTGCTTGCTTTCTCCCCATATAACACACTCAGCCGGGGAATCTAGCAGTCAGGAAGGTCCTTGCCAGACACAGACCTTCTACTCTAAACAACAAGCTCCAGAACCAGGAGCCAAATAAACTTCTTTTGCTTACCCTGTGCCCAGTCTGTGAGTATGCCCTTTGGTCACTGGGAGCGGAGGGATCTGACGGACTTACAGAAATAGCTACCAACTGGTTACTATAGCTAAACCTGCTGCCATCGAAAGGAAAAGAGAAGAAAATGTCCACTGAATATGTTTAGGTTGGTTTTATACGTTACATAAGCCTAAACCTAACACTGCCTTGACTGTGTGTATGTGTGTGGTGTTGCTAGGGATTGACCTAGGGTCTTGTACACATTAAGCAAGTATTCTACCACTGAGTTCCACCCCAGCCCTGTCAATAATAAATGAATATACAAGAGGCCCTACATTCAATGCCCAGTCCTACAATAAATAGCATGATTGATGGATTTTATAAGATAAACTATAAACTCTTTAGATGAGAACTGTAAAATTCTTTGATAATATGTTATCTCCTTTAATCACACCTATATCTTGGCCTAGTTGAGATAATTATCTTTTTAATAAGGTGTGTATATAAAAAATAATCATTTTGTTATAAAGTTAGAATGAAGAATCAATTGGCATAAACCTGTAAATAGAAGTGCGCTGAGCAAAGCAAATGGAGGTGGGTTAAAAGAACTAAGATTTGTGTTCTCTTATTGGCCTGGGCCCGCTGTAACCATTTACACAGCCTGTCTTCTCTCCTGTAGGCAACTGAAGAGGGGCCAGAGAAGAACTTCTGTATGGCTCCACCTCGGGACCCCTCAAACGTGAGGTCAAAGCCCAGCCTCCTAGTTGACTGGCAATTACTCTTGGATCAAGTGGCCCAGTCTTTCTTGAGCCTCAGTTGGTCTAAGACGGTCTAAGGCTCGGAGAGAGTTAGGGAATCGGATGCCCTCTTCTGGCCTGTTTTGGGTACCTGCACACAGGCAGTACAGATAAACTCAAACGGCACTAATGCAAAAACATGACTTTAATTTTTTTAATTTAAACATAGTAATAAGGTCTAATAGTGGCATAGCAGTCCCACCTTCCAGCTATTTGAGCCATCAAGTCAGATATTTCATAGTTCTGCCTACCGGGGTCATCACCTCTTGTTGGCTTCTGTTCAGATCACTTAGGTCTTAGATGGGAATTAACTGAAAAAGGCAAAAGCCCTGGTATGGGGCAGGCATTGAATAAATGGTAGTTCTGATGGGAAATCAAAAGTTATAACTATAAAACCATGAAATGAGGATGGCTGCAGCCCATTAGCCTCTTAATCTACCAAAATGGCAGAGACTCCCCTAAAACAATGGCTCTAAGACCCCAAGAATAGTCTAAAGCCAAGAGCGATTGCATCTGCCCTCAGAGATCCTGGAATTCAACTGCCCATGTTTCTCTACATGTACCCTAAAGAGTGAACAGCTCCATGGACGCTAACATGGAGATGACATGCTAACTGCCCACAGGAGGAACAGCCAGGTGGGGCTTCTGTCTGCACCGCTCCCAGGTGATGACTCCCTCAAAGCAAGGCCCAAGCAAGCAGCTGCAGCTGTGTCTAGCATCCCTGCTTCCCCTCCTCCACTCGGCAAAATTCTCTCCACTTTCAGGAGAGATCCTCTCCGCCATCTTGTCTGTTCAGGGTGAGCTGATGCTTTCCAATCTGTTATCCTGGAGCATGGTCACAGAATAAACAAAGAGAGAAATGTCTTCAGGAGACGCAGACTGGTAATCTTCTTAAACCCCATCAAGCTGACACAGCCAATGGCAGGTGGTGTTATTGGGGGGCGGCGCACTGCAGCTTTTCATGGTGGGCTCCGACCACTCGGGTTACAGAGAACACGTCATTCATCAGAGCCATATCAACACCTGCGCGGGAGCTTTGTCCACAGGCTGGCTGGGAGTCACAGGCACATCTCCGTAAAGAACCTAAATCCTGTCACTTTCTGAGAAAACTGACAAGGGAAAACCAGGTCGGCAGGATTTGTGACTGGTATTTAATATTGGGGCCAAGCACAGCCCTAAGAGACCCCACCGTGAGTGTGTGTACCCCTTCCTACACGCTCATTCACCTCGTTGACATTGGAATGTACAGCAGGAGAGTCAATAACCACAAAAAAGAGTAGGATTCCTATGAAAACGAGCTCTCCCACTTCCCTACGCTAATTCTATAGAAGCAATAGTGTACCAAAAGGCGTCAAGAGAATTCGCCACTGTGAGGAATTTACTTTCCTTTGTCTCCTTATGGAAGCAAAAGATATTCACAACCTAAGAAGAAAAATGAGCAAAGAACAATTCGAGGCCCCTCTGAAATGCCTGCTCGAGCTATTTTTACCTTTTCTCATTCCACTGTAACAAAAGCTTCTAAACATGGACTTGGAAAAGCCACATTTTAATACAAGCATCTGGAAAGTTCCCCGCAAGCAAGAGCCATCCATTATGCTTCTTTGTGTCTACCACCAAGCAGAAAATAAAACAAGGAAACAGGATTGACTGTAGGAAGGCACCATGATACAGTGGCTGGCCAAACAATGTTAATAATTATAACGGCACTGGCAGCAATGGGGTTATTGCTCCAAACGAGATCCTGTCTGGTTAATTTGCCCCAGTGTTTAACATTTTACACGTATTTATTTGTGGAGAGGGTGGTATGTCTGTCCTGGTTCGTTTTTATTGTCAACTTGATACAAACTAAAGTTATCCAGAAAGAGAAACCTCATTTGAGAGAATGGTTTGTGGGCAGTAAAATCCTAAGGCAGAAATTGGTACCAGGTAGTGGAGGGTTGCGAGACAGACTTGACTGTTTTTCGTGGATTGTGGTGGCATTTGAACTTTGCCTTAGGAAAGCCACCAGGTGCTCAGAGCTCACTAGACTGTCCTGGGGAGAGATGAGTGCTGAGAGCAAACGCAAATGATGGAGGCCTGGCTGTGAAGTTTCAGGGGGGACTTTTGGAGCCCCATTAAGGCCCTATCAGTACCTTCTTAATATGTTAAATTAAGAATCTGTGATTCTGGTTAGCCGGGGCTGAGGAATCAAATCTACTGTGATTCCCAAGAGACCAGAACCACTAGAGTGAACCCTTTGCCGAGACAGCCAGTGTTGGTCATCTGGGACTGAAAACTCAGCTGTGATGAAGAAGAGGCCATCATCATTGCTGCCAAGTCTTCTGGGAAGTGTTTCCTCAGGGTCAGTACACGGAAGCTGTGGTCCAGAGGGGGCCAAGGCTGAATCCCATGCTGGCAGCCAGACTCGGTAATGTGTAAGAGCTTCCCACTGTGTCAGGGCTGGGGTCTCTGAAGAGAGGCTGGGAGGGGCTATTGATGAGGGGAAGAGGCTCAGATGCAGTAAAAGCCCCAGAACTAAGGAGCCATGGAGAGCTGAGGCCCAATACAATATGGCCTGAAGAAAACCTAGAAGAGGCCTGAAGGCGAGTACCAGAGGTGAAGGACTAAACTTTTAGCACTGTTAAATTTTTATTTTGCTTTTGGTGTGGGAGATTATCTGTATTCTGTCAGTCATATTTTAATAAAACACTGATTGGCCAGGCAGGCAGTATAGGCAGGAAAGTCAGACAGGAAGTAGGGGTGGAGCAAAGAGACTGGGAGTATTCTAGAAAGCAGGAAGCTCTCTCCTCCATTCCTGCGCAGACCACCAAAGAGGCAGCATGTAACTTGCCCAGCTGAGAAAGGTACGGAACCATGTGGCTAATGTAGATAAGGATAATGGGGTAACATAAGTAATAAGAGCTAATAAGCAGCCTGACCTAATGGGCCAATCAGTTTTATAACTTATAGAGATCTCTGTGTGATTGATTTTCTCTGGGACTTGCCAGCTGTGGGGTACTGGGCAGGACAGAAACCCCAACAAGCCGGCCCTTCATGTTACATGCTTTGATCTGATTGAACTATGCCCTACTTCTTCCCTCTGGAGTAAGAAAGTATACATTTTATTTTTGATTTTACAAGAGCCCACAGTTGAGGGACTGAACTTGGAAACTTTGGATGCTTTTAAGAAATTGAACTTTTAGAGCATTTTAATTTTTAAAGACTGCGGTATTGATAAAGTTATTTATGTTTTAGATGGTGATTGCAATATTAATATGAGATCGTGAGAGTAAATAAGAAAGGAAAGGTTACGGCTTAATAGTAATGTATTCATATGTCAAGTCAGCCCGGGGCCAATTGTTCTGCTTTGTTTTTGCCAGCTGGACACGAACTAGAGTTATCCGACAAGAGGAACTTAAATTAAGAAAATGCCTCCCTCAGATTTTCCGCATCGAGTCCGCAGGTTGTATTTTCTTGACTAGTGATTGACGTGGAAGGGCACACCCCACGGGGGTGGTTTCGCCCCTGAGCAGGTGGTTCTGGGATACATAAGAGCGAGTCCCTAAGCCGTGTTTCTCCGGGGCCTCTGCTTCAAGTTCCTGCTCCGGGTTCCTGTCCCGCGTTCCTGCTGTGATTCTCCTCAGCAGTGGAGTATGACTCCACGGAGAGCCACACTCACAGATTACAATCTGTCACTGAGGGAAGTCAGGGCAGGAATGGAAGCAGAAGCCATAGAGGAACACTGTTTATTGGTTTGCTCTCTTTGACTTGCTCAGTTTACTTTATTAAACACCTCAGGACCCCCTGCTCAGGGATGGCCTTGCCCACATCAATCATTAACTAACAAAACGCCCCATTGCATGCTTGCCCCCAGGCTAATCTTAGGGAAGCATCTTCTCCATTGAGATTCACTCTTCCTGGAGAACCCTAGCTTGTGTCGCATTGACAGAAACCAACTAGCACATGGGGAGGGCACATATACCACGGAGATCAGAAGACAACCTGCAAGAGCCGACCCTCTCCTTCCACTATACGGGTTCTAAGGACCAAACTCAAGCTGTCCGACTTAGCATCAGGCTCCTTTACCCACTGAGCCATCTCGCCAGCCCCTGCACCATTAGTTAGAATGAAATCACAAGAGCTGAACTGCCTTTCAAGCTAACAAATAGGAGAAAGGATGGAGAGTTGCATTGTGGGCATTTAAGCAGATCCTAGGAAACACCTCTAGGCCATGGTCTGCTTTCTGCAGATTCTAAACTCTGGTACAATGGCACTTTGCTTCCTTGCCCACCTCGTCAGTTCTTCATCATTGTAACAAATATTTAAGAAAATCCATTTAAGGAAGGGACGTTTCTTCTGGGTTCATGGTCTCAGAGGTTTCAGTACAGGGTCAGCGAGCTCCATGTTTCTGGACCTGTGATGAGCAACATCATGATGGTGAGAATGTATGACAGAGGAGGCTGCTCACCTTCTAGAAAACAGGAGGCAGAGAGGGAGAGATTGGGGGCGAGATCCATCTTTCAAGAGTGTGTCCCCAACAACCCTCTTTCTCTAGATTAGCCACACCCACTCATCTCAGTGGTCCATTCCTAGGAAGCCATCAATGGGATAAGTCATCTATCCTCAGGATCCTCATGATTGGATCCTTCCCATTAAATATATGAGCCCTTTGGGGTACATGCTACATCCAACCCCTAGCACCTCCAAACCTGCTCTCCCAGAATAGCAGACCTGACCTTTACTGAGCAGTTGGCACTGTCATTCATGCACTGTTCTATGTACTTAGGCTGCATCCCCCCCCCCTTTAGTCCACAGATCAAGCTCTGGGTTAGATATCATTCATGCTGCTTGTTGACAGAGGAGCGGACTGAGGCCAGAAGGGATAAGTCAATTCTCCCCCCAATTTCACTGAGCAAGCACAGCCAGCTATTCCCATGGTCGATTTGATTCTTCAGCTCCAGCTAACTAGAACCACAGATTCTTAATTCAAAATATAGGAGGGTCCTGGCGGAGCCTTTACAGGGCTCCATAATGACCACTCCCCCCCGAAACTTCACAGCCAGGCGGCCATCATTTGCACGTTGGCATCTCTAGGAAAGCTGACTTCTTTCTCCCTCCTTCTCTTCCTCGTGGTCCATCTCCTTGCCATCTGCATCTCTCCACCCTCCTTTCCTTCACCGATGTCCACCTCTGGCTCACACAGCCTTATCACTTGGAGTATCCCGTGCCCTCCCTGTTCTGACCACATCTGAAAACTTGTCTGAAAAAACAACCTCTCTTTGTTTTTTAATTGAACAGATCTAAAAATGTATTTCTGTTACACAAGAATCCTTTATGAGGTGACTGAATTGGATGAATTGACACATAAATTACATATTTATTTTTTAGGGAGAAATATCTAAAAACTACTTTAGCAATTTTCATACGCATAATACATTATTATTAATTACCATCACAAAATTACTCGACAGGTCTATTGAACTTCTTCAGCCAATTTAAAATGTGTGTTCTCTGACTATCTCCCCCAAGTTACCCCCTCAGCTCCGGGCAGCTACCATTCTTTCTGATCTATGACTGCCTGTTTTAGAATCTATACATAATTCAGAGCACAGGTCCACTTTCTTTCTGTGCCTTATTCGTTTTATTTAATGTAATGTCTCCAAATTCATCCATATTCTTACAAAGACAGGATTTTCTCAAACCTTATGTTACTACTCAATTACTTAAGTCTTGGGGGCTGAGGAGGTGTCTCAGTCAGTACCTTGCAAGCTTGAAGAACCCTAATCATGACCCTTTCAGGCTGGAGTCATTGTTTCTAACCTATATGAAGTATTTCTTTATAATTACACCTTCATAGAAAGTCCCATTTTCTAAGCAAATGGATTTTTGAAATATAATTTTATATATATTACTGTGACTGGGTTTTTGAAATTCATTTTAATCAAAGTAGCACATTTTCTTTCCCAGTCTATAGGCTTATATTTCTGCAGGCTTCCCTTGCCAAGGTGGAATGGCCACAGAACCGTGCAGAAAGGAGAGAGGAGAAAAGAACCTTGGTCAGACACTCTCATCCTTGCAAAAGAATTGGGAGCCATGGCTGATCCAACACGAGTCAGGAGGACCAAGAGGGTTACCCTGTCAAGTCCTCCGTGTGCCCTAGAAGGTACAGAAAGTGGTTAAAGGGCCCAGGGCTCCTTTCCAAGTGGCCCTTCCCCCTTCCTGCCCCGTTCTAGCCTGGGAGACTAAACAAAGGAGTACTCTCTCATTCACCACCCCAGCCTATTTCCTATCTGCTCCCATGACTTCATCTCTGAATGAAGTCAACACCTCTGCGTCTTTAGTGGGCATCTGAGTTCAGAATGGCATGGCTGCTTCGGTTTGCTACTTCACATCAGCCTTCAGACCAAAACTTGATGCAAGGGAACTCAAGAGGAGCACCAGAGAAGCAGCAACCCTGTGACTTCTCTCCTGGTACCAACATCCTGTCTCCAAGACCCTAGTAATCTGCTCTCCTGGAAACCCACCAACAAAAAGAGAATCTGGGAAGAGGAAAGAGAAAATAATATCTTTCCCTCCTTTCTGGGAAAACATTAAGTGCTCCCTCCCCATGGCAACAGAAAAGTACCTTCCAGGAGAGTTGAGTCCCAGTGTGTCATGCACAGATTGACATTGGGCATCTGAATAGGTTGCTGCTTCCAAACTCAGGACAGAACAGGTCAGGACAGGGTGGCAGAAGCGCTGCACCAGCATGCAGTAACTTAGGAATGGGTGCCATCTCCAGTGCTTAGTGAAGGAGCAATAGATTTCACAGATGTCCTTATGAAGGAAGAGTCAGTGCTGTTCCCGTACAATAGAATGGGGAACCGGCATGGTGTAACTGAGCTGGGTCCTGAGAAGATGCTAAACAGCCTTATCTGGGCAGTCATATAAATGAAGGTGATGGTTGGCTCCCATTCCAATACAGAAACCAGTGACCATAGATAAAGAAGTAGATTAACTCGTTTTCCTAAATGGAGCAAACTGGCACAGCATTTGATAGGAAGGATAACCCCATTAAGACACTGGAATGTGCTGGGCAGTGGAGGCACACACCTTTGATCCCAGCACTTAGGAGGTATGGGCAGGCAGATCTCTGAGTTTGAGGCCAGCCTACAAAGTGAGTTCCAGGACAGCCAGAGCTACTCAGAGAATCCGTGTCTCGAAAATCCAAAAAGAAAAAGAAAAAAAGACACTGAAATGTGTCTCTAGCTGCTGTGAGGGAGGCCATGGGAAGAAAGGCAGTTCGTGGTTTTGTTCATCGTGATCACATTCGCACTTCCTAGGAAATGTACAAAAGAAACACAACTCGGACTTGAAAGCGCAACAAAAATCCATCTGTTCACACTCCACTGGTGCAAAGTTCAAGACCGTGCAAAGGAAAGCAAAGCTATTCTTTGACTAATATAATAAACATATTTGAGAGTGTTTAAGCTTCTGATAAAGAAGAAAGGGCATTATTAAGAATGTGAGACATTTTAAGTACAACCTCAGATAGACAATATCAAGTTATGGAGTAACAGGTTCATCCCCAATCTTTCAGTCATTCAGCAAACCATTCACCGCAAGAGCTTTCCATGTACATCGAGGACCTGAGGCACAGGACACTCCCTAAGGAACAGACACAGGCTGTGCTCTTGGAGAGCTTGAGAAGTAACGACACATTTCATTACTGTTTAGATCATAAAGGACAAGCATAAAATAAAATGTATATGGAAGTATTTTTCAAGCCTGTAAATGTTATTCAAGTGTTAGCCAATGCTACTCATGTAATCCCAAGTATCCATATTCCTCAAGCCCCAAAAGTTCAAATATTCTAGCAATTACACTTGTGATAATTAATCTCCACTGTCAACCTGACTGGATTTGGGGTCGCCAAGAGATACACCCGTGAATATGTCTGTGAGAGTATTTCCACAATGAGAGCGTCCACCCACAGTGGATAGCAATCAGGCATCATGCTAGCCTGCCCCTAGAGGTCTCTGCTGTAGCCCCTATGAGTAGCTCCTGCGCATGTGCACATGCGTTGTCAGCATTCAGGCAGAAACCCCGGGTTCTATGGCTGGTACATCACTATGTAGACTGTGCGCATGCGCTACTTCGCTGCTTAGTCTCTGTGCATGCTCTATGCTCCCTTTCTTTCCCACCACTCCTCAGAAAAGGTAGTGCCGCCTTTGCTCCTCTCCCTTCTAATCCCCCCACCCCTTTTTCTCCTTTAATAACCCTCCCACATGAGAGTTCTGTTGTATGGTGCTCCTTGTCGTCATTTTTAAATTATAACGGTGAGAGAAACTATGTCAGGGTCTGGGCTGCTGAAATAACTGAAAAGGAGAAAGCAAGCCGAACACTGGCATTCCTCTCTCTGCTTCCTGCAGACACCATGTGACCAATGCCTCTCTGTGGCCGCCATCGTCCATGCTGTGAAGGGTTGTGAAGGACTATAACCTCTCTCAAGCTGTTACCATCTAAGGGTCTTAATCAGGGTCGTTTTCTCTGCCCGCTAAAGAATTCAAAGGCAGAGAAAAAATCTCAAGCGTGACAGGTCGTAGTAGAGACATCTTGAACAACATAAGCAGGCGCAGACAGCACCGCGGTTGAAGAAGGGCGCTCATTGGGGCGAGGAGTCACGCGTGAGACACGGAAAGACCATCGAGGAGTACAGCCCCCCCCCCCCCGAAGACCTGAAAAATTCAGTGTCTCCTCAGAGGCTAGACTTTTTAAAGTCTGATTTAAGGTTGGTTAGTTTGAAGAAAGACTGGATAGCTGATTGGCCCACAACTGTTGTGCAACTGTGTCTTGATCCAGCCTTGAACTTGTCGAGTGGTCCCTTAGCAGGGGGCTAATGGTGGGGGAAGGGAGAGGGCGGAAGGCCTTTGTTTAAGCCACTAGGCTTTTGTGTCAGGGCAAGAGGGCAAGAAAGAAGTCTGTCTCAAAGTTCATGTCTTTGTTACTTAGCCATGGCCCCTTTCCCTATCTGTCTGCCTACCAGAAAGCCTGTCTTAATTCCCAGTCCCTCAAACCCATGAGCCAATATAAACCCTGCTTTTCTTTTTTAAAAAACAATAATAATACTAATTTTTTAATTTATCTATTTATTTTACATCCCAGCAGCATCCACGCTCTCCCTATCCTACCCTTCTAGTCCCTTTCCCCTATCTCCCCCAATCCCCTCCTCTTCCATCGTCATACAAGACAAGGCATGTCTCCTATGAGTATCAATAAAACATAATAAATTAAGTTGCAGTAAGACTAAGCACCTCCCTATGTGTTAAGGCTGGGCAAGGCGACCCAGTATGAGGAATAGGGCGCCAACAACCAGTAAAAGAGTTGGAGACGGCCCCTGTTCCCACTGTTAGGAGTCCTATAAGAGGACCCTGACACATGTATGCTGAGTGCCTAGGTCAGTCCCATGTAGGCTCCCTGGTTGTCAGTTCAGTCTCGCTCAGCCCCTGTGAGCCCAGGTGGATTGTGTGAGCCTTCCCACAGTGTCCTTGACCACCTGTAGGCTTTTCCTTTCTTAAGTTGCTTTCATTGGGTATTTGGTCACAGCAATAAGGGGACCAAGTTGTCTTATTTGACCATAAAGGAAGCTAACTCCTAAGAACGTCCAGTGACCTGTCCAAGATCAAATAATAAACCAGGAGCAAATGGAGCAAAGTCTCAGGCTTCCAGGCAATGGGGAACCTTCCTCCTGTGAACTGCACTGGGAAAACACACTGCACAAGACAAAACGAATGTCAAGAAAGGCCTTGCATTCAAAATATATTTTTTTCTTATAAATAAATTAGGAAATATCAATAAAGAAAATAAAACTCAGTGTGCTAGAGAGATGGCCCAGCAGCGAGGACAGCTTATTCTTTCAGGTCAATTGTTTCAATTCCCAGCACCATCAGGGCGGTTCAAAACTGTGATTTCAATTGCAGAAGATCTGATGCCTTCTTCTGGCCTCTAAGGACACCAGACTTGCCCATGACTCACAGACAGATGTGCAAGCAAACACCCATACACACAAAAATAATGAATAAAATTGAAAAGTTATCATAGGTTAGCAATAGACAAGGCACAGAGAGTGTAACTAAATTGTAGGGCTGGGCGGTGGTTACTAGTAACATACTCATAAACAAATTGTTAGATCTGGAAATACCAAATAAATCCCCAAATGTGAAGCAGGGGTTGCACACTTCGTGTGGGGTGAGCAAGAACATCGGCCAGTACAGTTATACTAAGGGCAACGTGTCAGCCTGTAACGAAGTAAGCTGCTATTACCTGAGACCCAGTAACTGGACTTTTAAGTGGAACTCTAAGCAAATCCTACTCATATGTGACAGACAGCCATGGGTAAGATGTCTCTGTGCAGCATTATAATAGAGAAAAAACGGAGGGCATAGTTTCCTTCACACGTCAGAAGACAATTGGAAGTAGTTGAATCCCACCCGACGTGTGCATATTGTGGCAATACCAAAGAACAGCAAAATGAATTGCCCGTGTCCGTGTGTGTGCGTATGGCTAGGTCTCAAACATGTAAGAGAAGAGTAGGGCAAAAACATATGAAAAGTGGAGTAGGTTCCTATTTTTGTAAGTATTTAAAAATCTCAGAACAATAGCACATATGTTCATTGGATGCACATGTATTTGGGAGAGAGAAGTGTAAAGCGGAGTGCAGCATGTGTTGAACACAACGCAAGTTAAACAAGATGCGAAGAGCACACACCTGAGGACAATAACGCCCTGTATAAAATGGATGAGAGGGCTGCTGGGGTGTATCAGGGCTGCAATGGCCACTTTGAGCGTTCCTCTAATTTTATTTCTCTTAATAAATGGTATGACACATGTTTTATTTATTCATCCATGCTATATGCTTTAAATATAACCAAATATAACTGGAAAATGAAATTCTCATTGTTCTTATTGATTCCACTTGTATATACATTAAAAACCCAGGATGCCCCACAGACTGTGAATCTAAACAAGATGGAAGTGGTTGTGGGGCGGTCTAGCCTCAGAGTCCACTCTTCTTCACTCACTTCCCATCACGGCCCAGAGGAGACCAAACCTAAAGGGAAGCCTTAGGCACTGAAGCAGCTTCACTGGGAGGACGCAGAATATGAGCCTTACACCCACTTACCTTTTCAGAAGACAATTTCACCAGACTCTTAGTAGCTACGTCTGAGTTTTCTGCCTCAGACCATTCTTCGGTTCCTGTGTCACAATAGCTAAGTGGGTAGACACAAGATAAAACAGTAGACGTCAATAAGAGAGAGAAGAGATGTAGACGGTGATGGCTAATTCTGGCTGAGCATTAGTGAAGCACACATTTGGGTGTGTCTGTCAAAGTGTTTACAAAGAAGATAAACCGAGAAGGGAAGGTCTGCTCTCAATGTGAACGGAGTTATCTATGGTCTATGGTTCTGGATGGAATGAAAAAAAGAAAAAAGAAGCCAGCTGAACACAATGTTCACGTTTCTTAACTTCCTGGACCATGGACATAAAAGAACAAGAAACCTCAAACGGCTATCGCCATAGCTCCATGAAGACATGATGGGCTATACCCTCAAATCATAAGCCCAAAGCAAATCCTTCATCCTTATGTTGCTTTTGGTCAGGTCTTAGTCATAGCAACAAAGAGAAGTAACTATCTCTCTAGTACATGGATAGAAGATAGGTGGACAGACAACTAATAGGTAGAAAATAGGTAGGTAGATAGATAGATAGATAGATAGATAGATAGATAGATAGATAGATATATAGATAGATTGATTGATAGAGTATAAATATATAAAGATAGATAGATAGATAAATAGATAGATGATAGATAGATAGATAGATAGATAGATAGATAGATAGATAGATAGAAAGTATACCTCCTTGTGGGATGTTTCTGGAGATGATTAAACAAAGGAGGAATGTCACTTTGAATGTGGGCAGAACAATATAATGATTCTTCACTGTATGGAATAGAGAGAGGAAGAAACCCCAGTAACATAGACCCACTACCCGCTTCCTCATTGTCATGATGCCAGCAGCTCTGCCCCACCCAGTCCCTTTCCCCGTGATGTTCTGCCTTAGTGTGACCCACATGACCAGGGATGATAACCTTTGAAACCATGAGACAAAACAAACCTTCTCCCTCCTTTAAGTTGTTTCTCTGAGTCATTGGGTCAAAGTCGACTAACACAGGACACCATGATTTACCTGTCTGTTAGTCCCTAAGTGGACACTGGTTAATTCCTGCTCTGACAGCCCAACAGCCCCTGAAGCCACGGAGTCCCTGGTCCTCAGCACCTCACTCTGCCCCTTTCTGGGGCTTTGGCTTCAGATAAGCAGTCTCGCCCTCCTCAAATCACTGGTTCCTGCGGCAGCCTCTTTCCATGCCCTGCCCCTTCCCCCAAGTCCCAAGCCAGCAAAGCGTTCATCAGGAGCCCAGCATCCTCCTCCCCACTGCTCTGCTCAGCAACCAATCCTATGGCCCAGTGTGCCAAACCCTGCTCTCCGCACACTGTTCCAGGTTATGCTTGTTGAATTACATCATTCACAATTCCTCAAGGCAGATGTCCTCAGTACAAAGGAGAAGGCCACCTGGACCAGGGAAGTAAAGATGACTCAGCCAAAAGGACTTAGGAAGGGACTCTCTGAACCCTGGCAACCAGAGAGTAACCCTGATGGCATCTCACTGAGAGACGAGACTCTCAAAGTCCTCTCCCCTGGCAGAGGAAAGTAAATATATGAATGCCCCGGCAGCTAAGGCGTTCTGTCAAGATTCCTTCATGGAAGCCAGGTTGGCAGAAGAAGGTAATGTCCTCTCCACAATGTTGTTCCCCTTCGGGGCACTGAGGGACTCTAAAATATGAGGTCAAAAGGATTGGTCACAGTCTAAGAGACGATGAGAGCAACACAGCCAAATAAACAAAAGATGGGCTTGCTGGCCACGACTGTTCTGCATGCCACCTCCTGCGCGGCTTATTGGAACCAGAACACAAGGCCCAGGTCTCCAGGCAGACTTTGAAAAATAATCTGAGTAGTGACAAGAGTTCCTTCCAAATCATTTTTTTCTCATTCAACTCCACCATCTTTTTCAAATGGAAAAAGTTAACCTTCAGAACCCAGCATGTGCGTTAAAAAAAAAAAAGATGAAAATTCACATTTTTCAAGATTAATAAAAGGTGGTCCCCTCAAGCAACCTCCCTGCCTAGAAGGCAGCAGGCATTGGCAGAAAGCTACTCTGACCTTGTGGCTCCCTCTTCTTCTTCTGTCACCCAAGCCATTAGGCAGTCTTCACAAGAACGAGAACAGCCATAGGGAGAAGAAGCCATCGACAAGCTTCTCGGCCCTGTCCATCAACTGCCCTTTGGGTGAGACTGTCACCAACAAGAACCAGCAGTGCCCTGCTGTGTCCTCTCCAGGAAGGCAGTCAACCCCTGTTCCAGCTGACGCATCCCCGATGGGAGAATCCTCCACTTAACGCATGAGGAGCTGCACCTGCCGCTGAGCACACTGTCACCTGCCAGACATGAGCATACGCTGGACACCACCACTGGTGTAGCTTTGCCAAGGGATTAGAATTTCTGGAAAGTTCCTTGAATTCCAGAGCCATCTGTATACTAACAGCTCCTACATCAGGACCAGCAATCTTCATAAACACTTAATCCCTACAACAATACTTACCGACAGCCGAGTCCTTTGCCCAAATTCTTATCTGACATCTACGTTTTCATCCGTTCTGTTGTTTCTTATGGCTGTGGTTGGAGTGACAGTTATGAGTTCCCAATGTCCACGCTTGGACTCCAAGATGACACATAGGTAGATATTAGGGGCCGGTATGAGGCCCTGTCTTATGAGGTCTATTGGTCATTAGAATCGTGTCTTCAACTGGGACTTTGTTCTCTTAATATCTTTCTACCCCCTGGCTCAAGATGTCATCCCATCCCTGACTACCAGAGACCCAAGTCACTGGGGCCACTCAACCCTGTGCTCAATCTTCTGGAGCTGGTGGCCAAATAAACATCTGTAACTGGCCTGTGTGAGACGTTTATTTACAGTGATATAACACTCACTAACACACTGACTTGCCGCCAATACTACTCCTTGCCTTACTCTGTCGCTATCCCACAGAAGAGGTAATGATCTCCATCCCTCGCTCCTTTCTCTTGCCCTTTGGAAAGAGTCTAAGATATTCCCAACAAATCTCACACCCTAAAGGCAAGTAAGTCTGTATATATAGCACCGGGACCAGCAAGATGGCTCAGTGGGCAAAGGGACTCGCCACCAAGCCTACCAACCCAAGTTCTATCCCCATGACTCATACAGTGAAAAGAGAGAATGGACACCCAAAAGTTGTTCACTAACCTCCAGTGTGAGCTATGGCACACACATGCCCACAAATATGCCTTCACACAGAAATAAATGTAATAGGAAATTTTTTCAGAGCATAAAGTCGAGCTTAACTGGCCTCAACTAACTCACGTTCTTTCAACATTTCATTAATAAACATCTCAAGAAAAAAAAAAGAAAGTATCTCATGTACAATGCAAATTACCATGCCAAGAATATCTCATCAAGAATACTTTAAATCCTTCAGTGTTCCCCCAACACATTTCATTGTGGAAGTCTGCCCACTTTCGCTGATTAGCAATATCCCTTATAATAAATCCACTAGGGCAGATGACAAGGAGCAATGGGTGTTAAGTGGGAAGCTAGGCTATCTGAAGGTTGGTAAAATACATTTCCTTAATAAGTTCTATATTTGGAATCTTTATAACTTCATCTTTTTTTCCCTCTAAAGTAGTCCAAGCTAAAGATCACATTTAGATGGCTCAGGGGAAGGGACAGAGAAAGCAAGGGCCAGTGCTGGCCTGCCTTACACCAGAAGCAGGCTGGCTGTCCTAGGTTCCTGCTCCACCAGAATGCAAATTCGTCACCTTCCCCAACCCTTGGCCGGCTTGTGCAACCAGATCACCACCCTAAACTGTTTATTCATGATGTGTTTTGCCATGCATTTTTCTCTTAGGCAAAACCCTCTGTGATTTATGGGAAAGTGAAATCATGTGTTTCTGGTTAGTTTAGACTTTAAAGCACCAAAATGCTATTCTGTGAAGCTATTTTAATGTCCAAGGAGCCTTTCAAAGACTTTGTTCCTTGGGATAGAGGTCAACATTTTGCATGGGAAAAACAAACCCCCTACACTAAAGACCAGGTTTAGCAAAGAGCTTAAGTCCCTGATTTTCAGGGCATTCAGGTCAGTAAAGCCAACTTCATTTCTCCAAAGAAATTCCAGAACGCTTCTCCAAGTATCTTCTGTGGAGGTCTGCCATCACCTTCAGGGTGGGCTTCAAAGAGTTTAAGCTTATTCCCAGAGAGGCTATGGGTACTGGCTGTGGGGAATGGCATCCCTAGAGAGCCAATCATTAACAGCTCCTTCTCTGTCCAAACACAGCCTCCTCTGAGTATCCCAGACAACGTATGGAAAGCTGTACTTGAAGATAATGCTGGTTCAGTTTTTAAATTGAAGGTCACAGAATGTTTTGACTTAGGAACACCCTTGAAAGATTTGCATCAAAGAAACAAAGCTTCAATTACATCTGATTAATCCTTTTCTTTTTAAGTTAGAATGTTCTGAGGTTCCGACCCAACTCAAAAAATATTGGGGTACAGTCATAAGTCACTCGATGATGGGGTAGGCTCTTGAGACTGATTGCTGGGTGGCTCTGCTGTGGTTGTGAGAACAACGCAGAACTCACCCATGCCTGAGGGTCTGGATCAGTGACTCTGCATGGCTCTCAGTACAGTCAAGGAAAGCACCAAGCATGTCTTCAGAGGTGGCTGGTGCCACACAGGAAGCAGTAAACTTTTCCCGAGTGGGAATTCATTCTACAACAGTACTAGAAGCACAGCAAAGAAACGCAAGCACGTTCCATAGCGAATCGTTTCCACCATCAGGCAGCGTACCCTGCACATGATTGCATGTGCTGTGCTTTTCCACAGTCTCCAGCACAGCAGGTGTGTTCACGCCACCATCGCTACACAGGTCAGTAATGCGCCATTCTGCGATGGTAGAGAGCTGCAGAGCCGCTAAGCAATGAGGACGAACAGTGTTCTTAGGTGGTCACCACGATGTATGCAGTGTGTCACCAACTGAAACGTCTCCCAGAGACCTCTAAAGAGGAGACATGTTCCTCAGAGGTACACAACGGTGCTCGCTGTCTTAGTGTCCCCGCTTTCCCCACCTGGTTTTCAGATCTACTTTGCCCTGGCCCACTTCCATCAACACAACCCAACACAACTCTCCTTGAGTCACCAGGGCTATCACTATTCCAAGAGGCCACCTTGAAGAAGGTCTACGGCAGCAACCATCACAGTACACAATTATTTGTCACACTTCACAGATAGCAACAATGAGGAGCAAGGTCCTTAATTCATGTCTTCAAGGTCACAGGAGGAGGTGGGGTTGAGACCTAGAAAAGACTGCTCCCAAAGCCCCACCAGCTCCAGGAAATAGTCTGGTTATTAAGGACGTGAGCCAAGGTGAGGCTTGTTCTGTTTCCTAGAAACTGGAGGATATCAGGAAGAAGTGAAGAAAGACATGAGGGTGCTCGAGGGTCTTTCTGCCTCCCGCTGTCTGGCAGGGATTAGCCAAGGCCCAGCCAGCCACGCTTTTATAAAGGAAATGCACACAAAGGAGAGAACTTGGGGTAGTGGGGAGATGGGTCAGCACATTGGGAACTTGACAGGAAACCGTGTCCAGTAGGTCAGAAGGTACCTCAGGGGTGAAGACAGCCTTGTGTAAACAGTAAACACCTAGCATTCCTGGACAAGGCTGAGGGCTGATCTCCATCTACAGCTGAGAGCATATACCACAGAAGCCAAAAGGAGTTTCTTGAAATAAAAACCCTAACTTTCATTCACTATCCTTTTAAGCAAAACTGTTATGCAATCAATTCCCTTTACTATTCAGTGGAAGGCTCAGTGTCCCCATCCAGAGGGGTGACTTGGCTGAGGTTCTCAGGGCACTTGGGCCCTGCTTCTGTATATTCCAGAGCCTAAGAGGCAAGCACCATTCAGGACGCCCCTCCGCATTCATACCCTTCCATCTCCCCATCCTTTGCCTCATCTATGAATCCTGGTGCCACACCAACAGGTACAAAAGAACCTTCGAATTATTCATTTGCTGGTGCCAAAAGGCCCTCACTGAGTCGCTCTGAGTCATAGCCCTTAAGAGCATGGAAGAGCCACCTCCAAGACGGCCAGTCTGCTAGGCTATCATGTTCACTTTCTCACAGAGTCTTTAAGGATCGTGTTTTGTTAAAATATCTCCATTTAATAAGAGAGACATCTGGAGGATGTTCTTCAAACTGTCACTCTGTAAAAACCAACAATTTATTAATTGTAAATACATACAGGAAGGAAAGCAGCGATGCCAGCCATGGCAGTGCATGCCTGTAATCCCAGTCCTCGAGACGCTGAGGCAGAGGGATTGCTTTGAGTTTCCAACCTGAGCTATGAAGTAGACCCTACATGAACCTTCCCATACACAGTCACACACCAGAACCTTAACCAACCAACCGTCTGTCTGGATGGGAAGAAGAACCTCTTCTTCACTCCCCAAATGGAAGGGCACCTATTTTATAGTGGCCGGCACAGGGTAAAGAAGGTCTGAGCAGAAACCTAAAAGCCAGCTCTTTGCCTGTGGCAGGACCTCTAATGAAGGTCACTGAGAATAAACAAGAAGGCCAAGTACACAGGGAGATGGCCAGTGGGAAGAGCCATCTGGGTGGGTCACTTACATAGCACCTACACTTGTGAAGAGATCCACACAGTGAACACTACTGGGCAGCTCTTGTCTGTTACGTCATCAAAGTGCATATGGCTGTGTGTCCGGACATTTGAAATGCAGTGTGCCTGGATCTTCCAGGAAAGCAGGCAAGTGTTAGCTGGATAAATTGAGTAAAAAAGATACATGGATCATGGATCAATCAATAGACCAGATTGTCTGTCACCCAAAACATAGGTGTTACATTTTAAAGCTCACAGGATTAAATAATAAAGACAGGTTAAGAAATTGTCTAACTAATTAAAATTGTAGTTGGACAGATGGCTGGATAGACAGACAGATAAGGAAGGTCAGGTATGGTGGTACACCTGTCGTCTTTGTATTCTGGAGGTAAGGCAGGATGACTTAGAATTTGAGGCCAGCCTGGGTTACACAGCAAGGTTCTTTCTCTCTCCCTCTCTACCCATCCCTGCAACCTACACATGGGGCCAAGGCCAGGGGCATGAATTCAGTTTAAAATCAGCTCACATGATTCCCAGGTCTCAGGAGCAACTAGTCTGAAACCCACAGGGCAGCTACAAGGCTGGAATCCCAGGCAAAGGTTGATGCTGTAGGCTTGAGAGCAAATTCCATCTTCATCTGGTATCCTTGGGTTTTGCTCTTAACACTTTCAACTGATTTGATGAGGCCGCCCACATTATCAGGGTCATATGCTTTAAAATCCACTGATGATGGTTGTTAATCCCATGTACAAAGTACTTTCACGGTGAGGTCTACATTAGCATTTAACCGAGTACCTTGGCATTCTAATCTAGTCAACATGATGCATAAATGTAACTAGCACATGTGGCAATACCATCTTCTTTAAAAAGGAGATACAGGGTGACTCCCACACTGGGAGCCATACCTTGGACAAGGCAAGTGAAGAAATGGAGAAAAAGACTGCGATAAAGTGTGGGCTTTCTTCCAGAAGAAAGCTAGGCCAGGCGTGCAATCCCAGCATTCAGGAGACTGAGACAGAACGGTCTGAAGTTTCAAATTAGGTCACATAGCAAGACTTGAATGAAAAAAAAAAGAAAGAAAGAAAGGGAAAAAGGGACGGAGAGAGGGAGGGAGGGAGGGAGGGAGGGAGGGAGGGAGGGAGGGAGGGAGGGAGGGAGGGAGGAAAGAGGGAAGGACGGAAGGAGGAAAGAAGAGGCAGAGAGAGAAAGGAGATTAAGAATTTGGTGCTGTAAATGCCTTTCTTGGGTCTCAGGGTGACCAAGGCATTTTCTTGGCATTTAACAGATATTCATTTCAAATGACCATGAAAAGTATTGTCCAAGCACAGAGCCGCCTCTTTCACTTTATTCAGAAAGCTGACCTTCTGACCAAGCAATTACATCATGGCCTTTACATTTTCCTTGACAGTATTTTGACCTCCAACTTCTCAGTCCCCTTAATTTTCATCAGAGGCATCAAAGCCAAGGGCCCGTGAAGGGCTGTTTTGTGCAGAAGTCTAGGCTGAGTGCTACCAACACTGGAAGAGCGGGTGGGTGGTGCACGGAGCTGGGGAAACATGCGGGTGCATTTATCCCTTAAAAAATGTGTGAACATTTTCATTCAGTTTAGGCAAACTTAAATAGAAGCTTCTGAAATATATGTATATTATTCCTAAAAAGAAAAGCTGCAGTACAGCGAGAATGCCTTATTATCCCAAATTAGCTGCGAAAATCCCTTCAGAGACTTGACAGGAGGCAAAAAAAAAAAAAAAAAGAGATTTCTCAGAGCACTGCAGAAAAGAAAATCCAAGATAAGAATAGTCATACAATACAGTCTTGTTTCATAACACGTTCACGAAGCCTTTCAATACCTGGCAATTACGGCACAGGAAAAGATGGGACTGCGCTGCTAGAGGAAGATGAAGGGCTGGAGAAAATCCATGCCAACATTTTAAATGTTCTAAAAAGAATGCTACTTAAGATCTCTTGGGAAACTCCCTGGGAACCCAAAGGCTACTCCAGCCAAGGAAGCAAGTAGCCTAACTGCAGGTCTTCCTCTCTCCCTCCTCCCCTCCAAGTTCAATCCCCAGCCTCATCCCCAGCTCTGTAGCAGACCACATGCTGTGTGTGGCCTTCCCTTTCTCTCTGCCCCAACCTCCAGTGGATCACAGAGATCTTCCCTTCCAAATTTCTTCCCCCACCCTACTCACCCCAGCCCCAGCTTGTCCCAGCCCCCAACTCATCACAGTCCCCCCCCCACCTCATCCAAGCCTCCAACTCATCCAAGCCCCAAGCTCCAGCAGACTCCCCCTGAAAACACAAGCAGTTCCAGCTGGGGAAACAGGAAGGCTGACTGTAGGCCTTCCTCTCTCCCTTTCCTTCTCTCTTTTAACTCCACCTGCTGTGACCAGACCCCTGCAGACCTTCTCCTCCAAGCTTCCTCTCCATTCATTGTGTTACCCAAGCCCCTAATTCAAGCAGGCATTCCCTGAGAACAAGCTTTCCAGGGAAGCAAGTAGGCCAGGGAAGCAGGAATACAAGCTTCAGATCTTCACTCTGCCTTCTCTCTTCCATATCCAATCCCCAGCTCTGTCCCGACCACCTGCTGTGGCCTCTCCTTACTCACTGCCTCCATTCCCAGAGGACTAAACAGATTCAGTGGAACCCCCTGCTTTCCTCCTACTTGTGGACCTCCTGAGCCCCTCTCCTAACCCATCCCCATTCCTAAGTATCAATACTAAGTATCTAGGAACACATTTTACTGGGAACCTCCAGAGGCCACACCTATCAGGACCCCAGAATTTCTTATCATGCACCACACAACCACCACACCTTCCTCCTAGGAGAGGTAAATCTGGAAATGAAATATTTAAGAACTTCAGAGGCATGCTTCACCTACAGAATATAAAAATTGAGAGAAACTTAGGCACTAAAGACATGATAGAAGAAATGGACAACTCGGTCAAAGAATATATTAAATCTAAAAAATAAAATCTGGCACAAAGCATACAGAAAATCTGGGACACTATAAAAGACTCGATCTAAGAATACTAGGAATAGAAGGAGGAGGAGAAAACCAGGTCAAAGGCAAGAGAATATTTCCAGCAAAATCATAGAAGAAAATTTTTTCTAACCTAAAGAAGGAGATGCCTATACTGGTACAAGAAGCATACAGAACTCCAAGTAGACTGAATCAGAAAACAAAATCCCTTCTGCACATAACAATCTAAACATTTAGAACAACAACAACAAAAAAAACAAATATTAAAAGCTGCAATGGAAAAAGACCAAGTAACATATAAAGGCAGACCTATAAGAATTACACCTGACTTCTCAATGGAGACTCTAGAAGCCAGAAGATCCTGGACAGATGTCTTGCAGACTCTAAGAGACCACAAATAGTCCAGAATACTATACCCAGCAAAACTATCAATCACAGAAAATAAGTCCTTGCATGATAAAACCGAATTTAAGTAAAACCTATTGACAAACATCACCTTACAGAAGGTGCTAGAAGAAAAACTCCAACCTAAAATAGTTAACCACACCAAAGAAAACACAAGGAATATATAATCCCAGACCAGCACATCAAAAGAGGGGAAACACACACACACCATAATAGCAAAATAATAGGAATCATCAAACACTGCTCACTGATATCTCTCAGCATCAATGGTCTCAATTCCCCAATAGGAAGACACAGACAAGTAGAATGGATGCAGTAACAGGGTCCAGCCTTTTGCTGCATCCAAGTAACACACCTTAGCATCAAGGATAGACATCACCTCAGGACAAACTAATAGAAAAAGATATTCCAAGCAAATGGACCTAAGAAACAAGGCAGCGTAGCCATTTTAACGTCTGACAAAATAGACTTCAAACTAAAACTAATCAGAAGGGATAGAGAAGAACACCACATACTCATCAACAGAAAAATCTACTAAAAGGGCATTGCATCAAACACAAGGGCACCCAAGTTCATAAAAGAAAGACTACTACAGCTCAAATCACATACTGACCCTTACACACTGACAGTGGGCGACTTCAGTATCCCGCTCTCACCGATAGACAGGTCCTCCAAACAAAAACTAAACAGAGGAATGCTGGAGCTAACTGATACCATAAACCAAATGGACCTACCAGGTATTAACAGAACATTTCACCCAAACATAAAAGAATATCTTCTCAGCACCTCATGGAACTTTCTCCAAAACCTACCACATTCTTAGACACAAAGCAAATTTCAGCAGATACAAGTAAACTGAAATAACACCATGCATCCTGTCTGACCACCGTGGATTAAAGTGGGCTATCTACAACAGAAGCAGCAGCGAGCTTACAGATTCATGGAAACTGCCCAATTCTACTGAATGAAAATAGAAATTAAGAAATTAGACCTTCTAGAATTAAATGAAAATGAATACACAACACATCCAAACTTATAGGACACCATGAAGGCTGTTTTAAGAGGCAAATTCATAGCACTAAGTGCATACATGAAAAACTTCGAGAGATTTCATTCTAGCAACTTAACACCACATCTGAAAGCTCCAAAACAAAAGGAAGAAACCACACTCAAAAGGAGTAAACAGCAAGAAATAACCAAACTCAGATCTGAAATCAATAAAACAGAAACCAAAAATAAATAAATAAATAAAAGCAATCAATAAAACTAAGAATTGGTTCTTTGAGAAAATTAGCAAAACTGACAAACCCTTATCCAAATTAAATAAAAGGCAGAGAAAGAATATCCAAAGTAATAAAAGTAGAATGAAAAGAGGGACATAATAACAGACACCAAGGAAATCCACAGAATCATAAGGCCATACCTTAAAACCCTGTACTCCACTAAATTGAGAAATCTGAAAAAATGATGATTTTTTTCTCAATATATAACATTTAGCAAAGTTAAACCAAGATCAGATAAGCAACAGACCTCTAAACCCTAGTGAAACAGAAGCACTGATTAAAATTTTCAAAAAAAAAAAACAAAACTCAGAGACAGATGGTTCTAGCACAGAAGAATTCTACTAGACTTTCAAAGAAGAATTAATATCAATATTCCTCAAATATTCCACAAAATAGAAACAGAAGGAACATTACCCAAGTCATTTTATGAGACCATATATACCCTGGCACCCAAACCACATAAAGATGCAACAAAGAAAGGGAATTACAGACCAATTTCCCTTATAAACATAAATGCAAAAATTCTCAATAAAATATTTACAAACCAAATCCAAGAGCACATCAAAAAGATGATGCGCCATGATCAAGTAGGCTTCATCCTAGACTTGCAGGGATGATTCTACACACGTAATGTAATTTAGCATATAAACCAATTGAAAGACAAAAACCACATGATCATCTCATTAGATGCAAAAAAGGCTTTTGACAAAATCCAACACCACTTCATGATAAACGTCCTAAAGAGATTAGGAATACAAAGGATATCCCTCAATATAATTAAGGTAATTTACAATAACCCATAGCCAACATCAACTTAAATGGAAAGAAACTCAAAGCAATTCTAGTAAAATCAGGAACAAGAAGAGGTTGTCTACTTTCTCTCTACCTATTCAATAGCATAGTGCTTGAAATATTTGCTAAAGTAAAAATACAACGGAAAGAGATCAAGAGAATACAAGCAGAAAGGAAAGAAGTCAAAGTATCTTTATTTGTAAAGATGCAAATAAAGTATTTTTATTTGTAAAGATACAAATAAATTATCTTTATTTGTAGAATACATAAGTGACCTGAAAAATTCCACTAGGAAACTTCTACAGCTGATATACTTTCAGCAAAGTAGTTGGATACAAAATTAACTCACAAAAATCAGTTACACACATCAAAATGGACTGAGAAAGCAGTCAGGGAAACAACACCTTTCACAATAGTCTCAAATAATATAAAATATCTTGGGGGGTAATTCTAACCAAGCAAGTGACAGATTTATATGAGAAAAACTTTAAGACATTGAAGAAAGAAATCAAAGATATTGGAATACAGAAAGATCTCCCATGCTCATGGGTTGGTAGGACTAATATAATAAAAATGGACATTCTACCAAAAGCAATCAACCAATCTAATGTAATTCCCATCAAAATTTCAACTTAATTCTTTACAGATTTTGAGAGGACAATTTTCAGCTTCATAAAAAACAAAAACAAAACAAAAACAAGATAGATAAAACAATCCTGAATTGCAGTGACATTTCAATTGCATTTTTATAAATAAAGACTGTCTGAGGATTTGAGAGTAAAACAATCCCACTGGTCAGCCTTACTGGCCAGATTATGGTAACACACACCTTTAATCTCAGTAGTCACACTAGTAGCCATAGAAACTGGGTGGTGCATGACTCAATGACAGTGGTACATGCCTTTAACCTGAGTCCTAGAGAGGATTATAAAATGGGAGAAAACAGTTCTCAACACAGTCTCATTCTGAGATTCCTGGAGGCAGGATCGCCATTTCAAACTGAGGTCAAGGAAAGAGTCAGTGGCTGGTTGTTTTGTTTTTTGGATCTTCAGGTTGAACCCCAATTTCTGACCCTGAGTTTTTATTAATTTTGCATCACTGAATGATAAAAGAACTGCTATAGCAATCACCAAACCTGATCTTACACTGTACTACAGAGCTACAGAAATAAAACAGCATGGTATTGGCACAAAAACAGACACGTTAATCAATGGAATCAAATTAAAAACTCAGGCATAAACACAGGAAAAGACTTTCTCAACAGAACACTGTTAATGATCTGTTGCACTAAGAATGACAATTAATAAATGGTACTTCATGAAATTGAAAAGTTTCTGTATGGCAAAGGACACCATCATTCAGACAAAATGACAGTCTACAGAATAGGAAAAGTTTTTTTTTTAACCAGTTACACACCCAATAGAGGGCTAATATCCAAAATATATAAAGAACTCAAAACACTAGATATCAAGAAAGCAAACAGCCAAATTTCAGAATGAGGTACAGATCTAAACAAAAAATTCTCAAAAGAAGAAAATCAAATGACTGAAAAACACTTAAAGAAGAGTTAAACTTTCTTAGTCATCAGGGAAATGCAAATCAAAACTAGTTTGAAATTTCATTGTAACATGAGTGGGGCCTGTTTGTTTGTGGGTTTTTCTGTCCTGCCCAGCCCCCCAGCTGTTTAGTCCCAGAGAAAAATCACACACAGATTTCTGTAAGTTATAAAGCTGATTGGCCCATTAGGTCAGGCTTCTTACTGGCTAACTCTCACATCTTGATTAACCCATTTTTCTAATCTATTTTAGCCATGTGGCTCAGTACCTTTTTCAGTGGGGCAGCTCATATCCTGCTGCTTCGGTGATCTGGGCAGGAGTGGGAGGAATCAACTTCCTCCTCCCCAGAATTCTCCTGCTCTCTTTGCATCATTTCCACTTCCTGTCTGGTTTTCCCGCCTACACTTCCTGCCTGGCCAATCAGCATTTATTTAAAACATGATCGACAGAATACAGACAATTCTCCCGCACCATTTCATCTTATACCTGTCAAAACTGCTAAGATCAAAAAACATGTTAGCAAGGATGTGGAGTGAGGGGAACACTCATCCATTGCTAATGGAAATGCAAACTCATACAGACACTATGGTAATCAGTATGGAAGTTCTTCAGAAAGATGTGACTTTATTTTTCTCAAGATTCAGCTCTACCACTCCTGGGCATATGCCTGAAGGATGCTTCATTCTACCACAGAAACACTTGCTCAACCATGTTCATTGCTGATCTGTTAATAATAATAGCCAGAAATTGGAAACAACCTTGATGTTCCTCAAGAGATGAATGGATAAGAAACTATGGAAACTTTAAAAAAATGAAATTTTCAAGTAAATGGATAGAACCAGAAAAAAATGATTCTCAGTGAGGTAACCCAGACTCAGAAACACAGACATAATATATAGCCACTTATGTGTAGTTATTAGCTGTTAAGTTCATGATAACCAAGTTATAATCATTAGGGACTGGAGAGGGGATGGGGAATAAATGTTCCTCCCTAGGAAAGGGAAATAGAATTGGGGGGAAGGTTGTAGCTAGGGGATCAAATGGGTAGGGGTAGGAAATGAGAATAATGGGGAATACAGAGAAAGAAAGTTAAATTAAGGGCCATTTGAGGAGTACTGTGAAAACCTAACACAGTAGAAGCTATGTAAAATATATACAAATATGAGGGGATGTTAATGAAACTGCCAAATAATGGGAAGAGACGAAATTCTATCTGGTCACCTCTTGTCACCAAGCAAAGCTTCAAGGACTGGGATTAGATTAATTGAGTTGTTGGCCAGAAGGAGTTCCATGGGAACCCCCAAACAACCCAGGCTATTGCCAAGACTGTACAGGTTTCTTTCCACAAGCTGACAGCAAGATCCCACCCACAGTGGCTGCAGACAACACCTACCTACACAACTCGCTGGAGATGTCGAACCAGTGCCTACAAAGAGACTTCACCCCTCCATGCTAGCATCTTTGGTACAAAAAGGCACGATGAATGCCACCAAAGAAAAAAAACTTAAACACCAAGCCAGCCAGAAAATCTTGAATCAACAGTGGTGTCCTGCTTGCAAGATGTGTTAAGGCAGTAGTGGCACACAGTTTGTAGGAGTAACCAACTAATATCTGATTTGACTTAAGGCCCACTCCAGGAGATGGACACTGTATGTATATACCTGACACTGGATGGCCAATAACCTAGACTAGATAGCCCCAGCACCTAGGGTAAAACAAAATACTACTCTTCTAGAAATAAGTAAAATTAAACAGATGTAACAATAAAATGACTCCTAAGACGTTCTGCTATACTCATAGACCAGTGCCTCGCTCAGCCATCATCAGAGAAGCTTTCTCCTGCAACAGATGGAAATAAATACAGAAACCCCAAACCAGACAATACACAGACAGCGAGAGTCCTTGGAACACTCAGCCCTGATTGAGATGTCTCTATAAAATCCCTCTCCTCAGAGCTCAGGGAATGCTGCAGAAGAAGAGGTGGAAAGAGTGTCTTTTGAAACAGAGAGATAAGAGAAAGGAAAGAGATATCTTGATTGAGGGAGTCATTATGGGGCTAGCAAGAAATCTGGCACTAGAGAAATTTCCAGGAATCTTCAAGGATGACCCCAGTTAAGACCCTGAGCAATAGAGGAGAGGGTGCATGAACTGGCCTTGCCCTGTAGTCAGATTGATGAATATCTTAAATGTCACCATAGAACCTTCATCCAGCAACTGATGGAAACAGAGACAGAGACCTGCATCAGAGCACTGGACTGAGCTCCCAAAGTCCAGTTGAAGAGGTAGAGAAGTGAAAATATGAGCAGAGAGGTCAAGACCATGATGGGGACACCACTGAAACAGCTTACCTGAGCTAATGGGAGCCTACCAATTCCAGCCAGACAGGGAAAGAACCAGCATAGGACCAAACTAGACCCTCTGAATGTGGGTGACAGCTGCATGACTGGGGCAGACTGGGGGGCCACTGGCAGCAGCACCAGAATTTATCCCTTCTGCTTGTACTGACTTTTTGGAATCCTATTCTCTTTGGATGGATATCTTCTTGCTCAACCTAGATATAATAGCAAGAGCCTTGGACCTTCCTCAAAGCAATGTACCTTACCCTCTCCAAGGAGTGGATGGCAGTTGGGGTGGGGGATAGGTGAAGGGAATGGAAGGAGGGGAAGGAGTAGGAACTGGAATTGGCATGTAAAATAAATAAAAAGACAGTTTGTTTTCTCTTTAAAAAAATAAAATATAATATAAAAAAACTTTTTTTTTAAAAAAAAGAGTGTCCTTTGCTTATATATGGTAGCTTCCAGTTTAGCACTTTTATGTGCTTCCCAAGAGTGCACATAAGCAGGTCTCTATAGCTATTTCTGTTTCACACCTTTCTTTGAGCTCTTTTTGTCCTTCCTTGATATATTAGTTTTTGTTTTATATTTTATATTATACTACCGTCCCATAGAAGCCTGTTTGTTGTTTAATGAGACGGAAAGAGGGTGGATTCAGATGGGAGGGGCATAGGAAAAAACTAGGAGGAGTAGAGGAAGGGAAAACTGTAATCAGGATATATTGTGTGAGGGAAAAAAAGCTATGTTCAATAAAAGGGAATGGGAGCTCTCTTAGGAATCAGATACAAACCGAAGGTCAGCATAGTAAGGTGTTAATAGGATGTGATTTGTGTTAGAAAATGTTCAACATCATACCTTCTTTTAGAAGATGCCATTGGTGGTGGTGTGTGGAAGAATTGTCTGTATTCTGTCAATCATGTTTTAAATAAATGCTGATTGGCCAGGCAGGAAGTATAGGTGGGAAAACTAGACAGGAAGTAGAGGTGATGCAAGGAGAACAGGAGAATTCTGGGAAGGAGGAAACTGATTTCTCCCAGTTCTGCGCAGACCACCGAGGAAACAGGATGTGATCTGCCAGCTGAAAAAGGTACCAAGCCATATGGCTAAAATAGATCAGAATAATGGGTTAATATAAGTCATAAGAGCTAATAAGAAGCCTTAGCTAATGGGCCAATCAGCTTATAACTTATGGAGACCTTTGTGTGATTTTTTGGGGGGATAAACAGCTGTGGGAATCAGGCAAGACAGAAAACCCCAACAAGCAGGCCCCCTCATGTTACACTGGTGTCTCAGTGAACATACTTTAAATGATCCAAAATTGTCCGTGTATGCAAAGCAAAGAAGAGCTGCTGAGGGGGACATTAAAATGAATGGCAAATAGTTGCCACTCTCAAATATCCTCCAACTTAGAAAAAAAAACCATGTGTCTATTTGTTTTCTGGGCTATTTGGTGTTTTTATGGATTCTTTCATCCTGCCCAGAAATTATTTAAGAAAAGAAATGACACATGCAGCATCATAAAACCAGCCCCACACATAGGAGCACTCGGGAATGCTTCACCAGAGCCAATTCAATCCACTTCAAAACCTTAGGGTCATATATCTGAGATGACATTGTGACAGTCTGGGAGATGAGCTAGAAGGAAGCTTAGTCATCAAACTGACTTCACCAACCTTATTTGCTAAAACGGGAGATCAGCAGGCTTGGGAACAGTGGCGAATTAGAAATAGCATAAAATAGGGATGCGGGAGAGCAGTTCACACCAAGATGGGAGACAAGTACAGTTTTCATGGGAAACCGGAAACTACCTGACTGCCATCCTCACTGCCGAAGCGCTGCTGGGGGATACTAATGGGAGGAGTTACTCTCAGACTGAATTTCAATAAATAAAAGGGAACAAAGCAGAAGTTCAGATTCAGAGACAGAGAAAGAGACCAGAAAAGTGGGTAGGGGAGAGCCTGGGTTCTCACATCAGACAGACTCAAACAGTGGCTCTGCCTCCTGCTGGGAATACTCTCTGCCTCAGTTTCCTTCTTAGCGATAGGGAGATAAGAGTGTCCTTGTCAAATGGTAATGTTGGTGGAGTTGTTGTAGACTACCTGACAATAAATTAGTTTCCAACAAGTATTTGTTTAAAAAGTTAAAAATTATATATAGATGCCATGCTGCTAGCTGATGGGTAATTTCTGAATTCGCCAAGTTAAATCTCCTTCAATTCAGCATTCAACGGACCTATGTTATCCGCTTATTCAATAGATGCAGTGTCCACAAATATAGTCACAGCTCACATGTTTCCAAATCTCACAGTCATCTGGAACCTAGCCCCACTATGAGACTTGTGAATTACTATTCCAATGTACATATTAAATCCTTTGAAATTGCTAGGAAGCATCGCCACTCTCTACGGGGCAGTTGGAAGAGGGAACAGGTGTTACAGGCACAGCAAGATGCTTTGTTTTTCATGGAAGCATTGGAGCCAATAAAGACTTTTCCTGCAAGTCCTAGTGATGGTTGTGATCTCTCCCGATCACAGGAGAGCAGGCTGGCTTGGTGGTACATATAGCAGATGAGACCCCTGGACTTTCCAGCTCCAGGCAGCTGCTCATACTTCAATATCCAACAGAACGGGCACTGCAGAAGAAAGAACACTTGACCTAACTGTCTGGAGGCCTCTGCTAGATCAGTTCAGTCTTATCCTAAAACAAATACCTCCAGCTCCCAAATACGTTCTGATACAAAACTGACCATAAAGACTCTAGTGCCTTGACTTCCCAAGAATCCCTAGCAGACAAACCTCTATTGTGGGGGAAGGGGAGAAAGACCAGGGCAAATAAATGTGAAAGATTAAGGGGAATTCAAACTAAATTTTTGTCAGTACTGAGTTTTGAACCCAGGGCCCCTTTGCATGCTAAGCAAGTGTCTCATCAGGGTTACTATTGCTATAATGAAACCCCATGATCAAAGCAAGTTGGGGAAGAAGAGGTTTGTTTGGCTTACACTTCCATAATGCTGTTCATCATTGAAGGAATTCAGGACACAAAGTCAAGCAGGGCAGGAACCTAGAGGCAGGAGCCAATGCAGAGGCCATGGAGGGGTGCTGCTTACTGGCTTGCTCCTCATGACTTGCTCAATCCGCTTTCTTATAGAACCCAGGACCTCCTGCCCAGGAATGGTCCTTCTCACAATGAGCTCATCCCTCCCACATCAATAACTAATTAATGAAATGCCCTACGGGCTTACAAACAGGGCCATCCCTTCCAGTGACTCTAGCTTGTGACGAGTTGACATAAAACTAGCCAGCACAGCAAAATGTGCTCCCACTGAGCTGTGTTGTCAACCCCAGAAATAACTTCAATGTCCCAAATTAGACCCTCACTAGAGAGGTAGCTGCATCCGTGATGTCAGAACAGAATGCTATAGGTGGGAAGAAATCCGGGACGAGGGGGAGATTTTCGAAGTTAGGAAGCAGGATGAATGAACACAAGGTTGGGAGACTGATTAAGCACACTACCTGTAGTTGGCGGTGTGAATGCCAACTTGCCAAAAATTAGAATCACCTGCGTAGAGAGCCTCACCTGGGGAATTGTCATGGTTTTTTTGATCGATGAGGGAGGACCGCCCCATATGTGGGCTGTCCCTTCAGACAGCAACGCCTGCTAAAAGCATATGTGGGGCAAATAAAAGATATCTTGCCTCTAGCTCCCTTGGCCTTCCCTCTTGCTGCTGAGATTCAATTTACCCCTGCTGTTGCTCAGAGGGATACCTTTGCTGATGTCAGAATCAGCATTTTCAGACTTCAAGGGTAGACTAAGAACCAGTGGCCCTCCAGGAACGCACCGGGTTTTCAGCACCAGAGTGGAAATGCTTAGGCTCCTGGCCTTGTGATCTGGGAAACTACTAGTTGTTGCCTCTTTAGACTGAGATGGTGTGGGACTGCTCTGCTGAGGCACTCAGTCTCAAGGACATAGCAAACCAGTCAGCAAAGCTCCTTCGTGAACTCTACCTCAATTCCTGCCTCCAGGGTCCTGCCTTAGCTTCCCCCAGTGAAGGACTTACCTGTAAGTCAAAAAAAAACAAAAAACAAAAACCTCCTTCCTCTCCCAAGTTGTTTTTGGTCAGTGTTTTATGAAAATGACAGAGAAGCAAATAGCACAACACCTACATCTGAGATCTAAAAGACAGGGATAAGGCTGTTATAATAGAGAGTGGGCGTGGCGAATCAGTCTAGGAGTCCGTTCATTGGCTGTTATAATAGAGAGTGGGCGTGGTGATTCGGTCTAGGAGTCCGTTCATTGGCTGTTATAATAGAGAGTGGGCGTGGTGATTCGGTATAGGAGTCCGTTCATTGGCTGTTATAATAGAGAGTGGGCATGGTGATTCCGTCTAGGAGTTCGTTCATCGGCTGTTTCAAGGCCGATGAGAAGCAGAAGAGAAGAAACTGTGGAGTAACTCACTCAAGAAAAAATTCCAGAGATTCTCTCCAGGTATAAAGTGTTCCCATGTGACTACTGTGAGCAAGGACCCGAGTACACTTTTACCACACTTAGGTATATCACAGTGACTCCTAGAATGTCACGGATGAAGAGGAAATTCTATCTGCCTTCATGGAGAGAAAGACAGCACCATGTAGAATAGCCCTCTCCTCAGGACCAGTGAGACCAGAGGTGATGAAGGCTCTGAGGCCCTCTAAGATAACCAGGCTTTCAACTCAGAACCCTAGTCCCATCATTCAAGCAACCCAAAAGAGTGCATTTTACCAAAGGGTAAAATGCAGGCTTCAGAAATGGAAGGTCTTTTATATGGGGGACTTCTCCATAATTCTGGCTACTCAGAAGGCTGAGACAAAACCATTGCTTGAAGACATGAGTTCAAGACCAGAGTGGAAAGCATGGGGGGAAAGCTGATGTGTGTCCCCCTGTGAACACTCACTATATCAGGGTGTTATTTGAGGAGGGATTAGAGGTAGAGAAGACAAAGAGGAACACAGAGAATCAAAGAGGCAGCAAGACTGGTTCAATGAAGCACCAGAGAAAAGTTCAAAGATTTGACAGTGGTAACTGAATGCATAGGCTGGGCGAAGGGGATAAAAATGAAAATTTATAAAGATGAAAACAAACAAACCAAGACAAAAATGGCAACAGCAACTCCAGGGCAAGGCCAGAGATGCAGCTCAGCGGGAGCACATGTGTCCAGACCCAAAGACCTCCATCAAATGCTGAACAAGAAGAAAGGAGGAAGATGGAGGAGAGGAGGGGAGGGAGAGAGAAAGGAAAGAAGTGGGGAGAAGAGAGGGGATGAGAAAAGGGGGATGGATGGAGGAAGAGTTGGAGAAAGGGAAGAAGGGAAAGGGAAAATGGGATGGAGGAGAGAGGAGAGGAGAGGGGAGGAGAGGAGAGGAGAGGAGAGGAGAGGAGAGAAGAGGAGAGGAGAAAGAGAGAAAGGAAAGAAAAAGTGGGGAGAAGAAAGGGAATAAGGAAAGGCAGATGGAAGGAGGAAGAGATGGAGAAAGGGAAGGAGAAAAACCCAAAAAGAACAAAGATAACAAAGACAGGAATGTGATGGGTTCTGCACTGTGGGCAGCACTTATACAGCCAGACTGATGACACCATAGCCTAGGCTCTCCAGAGACACTCAACCTATAGAAAATATACAGGTGTAATATCTATGGCGACAGAGAAAAACGGAGGTCAGGGTTATGTTTTTGGAGTTTTTGTTTTACTTTGTTGGATTGCATTTGATTTGGTTTGACTCACTTTGTTGGACAAGGTCTCGCTACCTACCCTAGAACTCGTTACATGGCCCAAGTTGGCCTCAAACTCACAATCCTCCTGCCTCAGTCTCAATACTGGAATTAGAGGTGTATATGACATGCCTTCTTTATAGATAATAGGGCAGATGAAAAGGGACAGAGGTGGAAAGGAAGAAAGCAAGCTGCTGGGTAACCTGGGCTACACGTAGGGCTGCCCCAGGGGCTTTGGTCTCTGTGGCCACAAAGGGTGTGTTTGACTTGTTGGTCTCTTGAAATTCACAAAACCTTTGGGGCAGGAGTTCTATGTGTTCTTTTCCTGGGCCCTGGTCCTGCAAGCATTGAGCAAGCATTTTCACTAAGGTGACAAGAAACTGGAGTTCTCTTTATAATGCTTAGAATTACTAAAGACTCAGCAGTAAAGGGTTCAAAACATACTGCGACCATGTCAAGACAGAAACCACACCCTCCTCAATCCCATCTCAACAGAGGAATAACAGATGGATATTAGAGATGGCAGAAGAACCAGCTAAGACAAAGAAATGCACTTGTTGTCCTTGAGAAAGATCCTGGAGTCAGGAGGGAGGCGGCCACGGCTTTCTTCCTTTTATCGCAGCTCCCAGCATGATTTGTTGTATTTTTTTAACCTTGCTTAAAAGACTTAATCCAGTTTTGTAAAATTAACATTTAAAGGATAACAAAAAACCTGTAATATAGCAAACCCATATCCTAAAAATGTAGTTTACAAAATAATCCTATAAATCACCTAATTTGACATATAAACTTTTAAATTTAATAGAAACACTATGTGATTGATATCTTACAAGAGAAGGTGACAAGCCCAGAGCGTGTATGACATAGTTTCTGCCCTCGGGGCATCTCTCTTTATATAAATCATGTCATCTCTTCCAAGGGCAAAACTAAATAGAAACGGGAAATTATCAAAGCTGAGCAGCCTACAGTGCTCACATGTTCCCGAAGAGGCTGTTTGTCCGGTTTTTATTCTAGCATTCTTTTCAAAAACTAGGCATATCCAGCAACGAGCATGGCTTTTCAGTACCACATTCTCATTTTGATCAAGGCCTGAGGAAGCCAAGCTCGCAGCCTTGACAGTTGAGGACTGCTGCTCACTTGTCAAAGTCAGAACGGGCAAGGAGCGTCTCAAACCTCAGAGGGCAGTCTGAGCAGGCGGCTTTCTCCACCGGCTCCTAGGAACACCGAGTAATTCACTTTCAGCAAGGCTGACTGGACAATCGTCAGCAAGCTTGGGACAACTGTCAGTTTGCCGATGTAGATACAGGACAAAGGTTTTAGAAGATGGGTATGATGGCGCCAGGAACGCTTCACGCCGTGAACAGGGACACCATGGATGCTACACAGGCCCTTGTGCCTTAGAGGAAAGAGCCATGAGATAGAACCAGCCCCCCTCTGCAAGACAAAAATAACCCCAGGATTTAAGCAAGTCTTAAGAGCATCACAAACTCCATCCCGGCTCCTCCCCTGCAAAAGTTACAAAGAAAATCCTGACACTGAGAATCTTGTTCCGCTAATGGTATAAACTGAAACTTCTTATTTTGCAGACTTTGGGGGCGGTGTTTTCGTAACCTGCCTTCCTGCCAACAGGAGCAAGTTCCCCTACCCGTGAGAAGACTGTCATCGTGGAGGGTGCGGTAGCATCTGTGGAGTTTCAATGTAGCAAATCTCCAGCCCAAATACAGACCCTGAACACGGGGCAGACCAGCGCTTAGGCCATTCTTGACAAACCAAGAGCAGTGAAGAAGGCAAACACTGTGGGCTGCAGTGACCAGAGAAGGGTGGAAATCCCACCACAGCCCAAGGGCAAAGGCGCTAAATGAGAGAAAATACATTTGAGCAGAATAGAAGCTGATAATGAGAGGCTACCTGGTGATGAAAACAATCCTGTCACACTTAAAGGAGTGGTGTGAGAACAGATGACCCCACCCTCAGAGCGGAACCCCCTGAGGGGCACACAGCCTGATGATGGTGCCCAGCACAGTGATGATATGGTGTTTGTGTGGAAGGGAACAGCAAGCCAAAGGGGAGGCAGGCATCGACTGTGTGTGTGAGATTCCAAAGAACAGTGAACACAAAGCCAGCCAAGCAACAGCAGTGACCATAGCCAGACACAGAGGTGGATGTGATGGTTTAGGTGTGTTTCCCCCAAGAGAGTATCAACATTGGGAGGTACGGAGGACTGTTAAGAGGTGGGGCCTAGTGGGAGGCTCTGAGGTCATGGGGGTGTGGGCTTGAGAGTACCCAGTCTTTCATCTTCCTGGGTTCGTTCTTTCTTCTTCCCTCCACCCTTCTTATCTTCCCCTCACTCTCTAGCTCCCTTCCACCCCCCCCTTTCTGTTCCCCCAGCCTGAGATACAACCTTTGTCTGATGGAGACTAAGCCAACAGGGCCGCCTAATATTGAACAAGAGCCACCAGATGGACACTTTTTCCACATACTGGTTGTGGTAGCTCTGGCCACAGAAAGCTCCCTGACATAAAGCAGCCCGCCAGCAAAGGCATCGGTTCACGGGGCCGTTGCAGATGGAAGACTCTAGAAGGCGAGCAGAAGACAGTGTGAGAAATGGATTGCAGTGGGAAATCGGCTTGTTCCATTACCTCCACCCCAAACTGCCGCAATATTAGCTGCTTCTTCTTTTAAAAAACTTTTCATTTTTAAATAATTGCATAAGAGTTGTAAGAATAGTACCAAGAATTACCATACTCTGCTATTCAGATTCATACTTTTAACACTTAGCCACATTTGCTCCAGCATTCCCTCTGATATAGAACATTTTATATATTTTATGTGTTTATGCTATATTTATACAATGTACAGCATTCTATTTTTTCCAAACCCTTTGAGAGTTAGCTGCCTCGTCACCTTAAAACCCTTCAGCATAGATTCCCCAATGACAAGAACTTATTCAGTCACCAAAAAGAATAAAATTCTACCATTCGCAGGAAAGCTGTGTAGCTGAAACTCAAACTAAGCCAATGAAGTCAGACTCAGAGAGACAAATATTGGGTGTCTTCTTTCATGTGTGACTCTTTGATTTCATATAGAACATAAGATTACATGTGCAATTGCGTATGTATGTAGAGCAGAAAAGAAGCAATGTAACGGCTTTGGGACTGACAAGGAACAAGCAGAGAGGAGGGGGAAGCTAAGGTGGGGCTTTCAAAGTACATTATATACCTGTGTAAGAATGCCCTTATGAAACCAGGTACTATGAACAGTGAATGTATATTATTAAAAGAAAGCCAAACCAACAAAACAGAAAAGAACACTATGATAATTGCAAAGTCAGAGAAATTGGCTCTTATTCAATATGGTTGGTATCTACAGTCTACATTCAGGGATCACAATTTGTCTCAATAATGTCCCGTGTCTCCTCCTTACCTCTGGCTCAGCATTTAACCCCAGATCACACGCTGCCATTAGCTGACATGTCTCTTTGATCTCTTCTAATATGGAACAAGGCTTCCACGTTCTCTGGTCACGTGTAACCTTGACAGTTTGAAAGAATTCAAGCCAGATGCCTCCTGGTTTGAACGAGATTGAGTTTAGCCATTTCAGGGGGAGAACATGGTGCTGAAAGCGGGGCTCCTGGGCCCCACTTTTCGAAGGTCCCACCGCCTCGCAGTAGTGTCACCCTGGAGATAAAGCCCTTAACGTGTGGGCCTTTGGGAAACATTCAAGATGCAAACCACAAAGGGCAAAATGATGAGAAACTGAGGTCCAAAGCCAGGCTGCTGCTGGCAGTTTCTTCCCGTCATGCATTCACATTCACTGTGTGGCCCCTTCTCAAGTTTTCTCTTAAGCTTTCAGAAAGGGTTTCTAGTTGGTTATAGGTTATTCAGCAAATCCAGAGAAAATGTTATCCATCTTGGCTCTCCTTTATTTTCAAAGAAATCTCACAGTATGGGTGTGGTGGAGATTATGACCATTTCTGTCATTCTAAAATCCCAGGTGTCATCCACAACGTAAATATTGCAAGTTCAGCTATAGCTGGGCATTTCTTCAACCACATTTGATTTGCCTCTGCATTTGTTAATCTGTGTAGGCTAGCCCAAATGGACCTTCCCTGTACTCTCACGCTACTGGAGGACAGGAACCACTGTTATCAGCCTGGGGCAGCTGCGCCTGCCCTCCCGTAAGTGTTGAATAATCAGGGCGGCCGTTCACAGTTGTGTAGTGCAGAACTGAAAATCACGGGCTGGCATGGCCGGAACTCTGCGATCCGCAGTTTCTACAAATGCCTTCCAGGTTACTCACAGATGTTCTTCAAGCCTCCAACAGCGACCTTCACACCGCCTGGGTCTAGCTCAGGCTGTCACCTTAGCTGCCTGTAGTCCTTTGTCTGTGGCAGGGACCATCTGAGCTTTCTCTCTTCCTTGTTAGTATGGCTGTTGGCGTCGTCCTTGTTCTGGCGTTAAGGCAGTCATGTTGGGATGTTCATGGGTATGGATTCTCTGACATTTCTAGGAGACACAATCTCACAGCAAACTTTCTTTTCCTCTGACTCTTCCCAAATGATCAAGGATCCTTAGGTGCCGAAGCTGTGTTGCGGATTTATCAGTTGGGTCTGGGGTCCACAACTCTGCATTTTGATTAGTTGTGGTTTTTCGTAATGGTCTCATTCTGTTGCGAAGGAAAGTTTACTTAAATAAGGGTTAGAACTACACTTAACTGTAGGTATAAAAACAAATACTTAGAGTGTAGTTAGGGATTAAGATGATTTGGTAAATGGGCAGTTATAGGTTCTCCACCAAGGTCCTTAACTTCATTAAGCCTGGGTAGCCTGCTAGGTTTCCAATGCCAAGCATGATTTCCCTCTTGCTGAAGGAGCCTTAAGTTCATTCAATTCGAGAGCTGTGGGTCATCACCAAGATTTGTGTGCCACCATGGCATCATTACAATTATCATGCCATGCTGGTGGTTCAAAGGCATCACAGCTGGGTCGGACCGTTGGCTGCCTCCCTCCTTTGAGAGCCTGTATGGCACCTTCTGCTCTCATGAAAACTCACCTCGGGGATGGAGGCTTTTGACTTGAATCCAGCTCAGGATTCAAGGGTCCTCTGGGTTCTGAGTCTGAAGTTACTGGTGTCTTCAGCAATAGGAATTTACCCAAGGGCAATAGAAATCAATAGTCTGTAAGGGTTGGGGAATCTCTTGGACAACTCTGACCAAAATGGGGCGTCTCGTGCCTGCTGTTGGCTTTTTGTTTGTCTACAACTCTTGAGAGTATTGTCAGCCCAAATGGGAAATCTCATTTAAACTATATACACAGATGTAGTATATTATTGTTATTTTAGGTAGATAGAAAATAGTATGATTTCTTGAGACTTTCTCAGGCACCCTTGCTGTTATTTTACGCTCATTCCACTTTTTGAGCTTATCTCCCTCCATTTCCCTGATTTAAACCCCCATGTTCTTCCCATTTTCCCTTTCAGATCGCCTGGACCCCTCTATTGCTCTGTTCTCATCTCCCCAACCTCCACCACGGTCCCCTTTTCACCTCCCTGGTTTCTTGGGTTACTGCTCTCAATGTGTCCCAGAGGTTTCATTACGATATGTTTTCATTAGTTCCAGAAATTTATTTTCCTTCTTTATTTCTTCATTGACCCCCTTCATCATTCAATGAGTGGTTTAATATCCATGAATTTATGTGTTTACTAGAGTTTTGTTGTTTGTTTCTTTTTAAGTTTTATTGAATTATAACTTCTTAGTTATTTTTCTATGACTGTGATGAGACACACTTGTAGAAGAAAGAATTCATACGGGACATACAGTTTCAGAGGCTTAGAGACCACAGCCATCATGATGGGGCAGCCTGGCAGAAGGCAGGCAGGCACACGTCCCAAGACAACTACAAAGAAGGAAGACACACTGGGAATGACTCCTGAAACCTCAGTCAACCCCAGTGACATCTCCAACAAGGCCACCTCTTAATCCTTCCCAAACAGTCCAGCAACTGGGAACTAAATATTCAAACATATGAGCCTATGAGAAATTCTCGTTCAAACCACCACATAGTCACATGGGATACACAGAGATATTTCAACCTTTCTGTATTTGCAAACACTGTGTACCAGAATGTGGTCTATTGAGAGAAGCGTCCCATGTGCTGCTAAGTATAATGTATATTCTTTGGCGCTCAGGTAAAATATTCTGCAGATCTATTAAAGACATTTAATCATTTAATAAATAATGTCATTTGATTCTTATGATTCTCTGCTTTTTTTGCCCAGATGATCTATTTATTGGAAGGAGTTGGGTACTAAAACCACCTACTATTAATCGGTTAACATTAATCTGTCTATTTGTATATTTAACTCTAGTGATATAAATTCTATGAAATTGGATGTACCAGGGTTTGGTACATATATGTTTAGGATAGTATTATCATCTCGGATTAGCTGCTCCTTTGACTAATATGGATGTCTCTCTTTATCTCTTCTGATTGGTTTCACTTCTTTGTCTGTTTCATCAGATACTAGCATAGCGACACCTGCTTGCTTCCTGGTCCCATTTGGAGTACTTTTGTCCGACCTTTTACTCTACGGTTGTACCAATCTTTAAAACTAAGGTGTATTTTATGCAGACAACAGATAGATGGATTGTTGTTGCCTGAGTCTCTTGATCAGAAAATTGAAGCAGTTAATATTTAAAGTCATCATTAGAAGGTGCGAGCTTATGGCAGCCACTGGCCTGTTTCCGATGTCACTGTTTGTGTTCTCAGCAGTACTTTGTGTTTTAGTAATTATGGCTTTGCGCTTCTTGCTGTAGTTCTCAGCTCATTCCTTGTCAGTCTGAAGTATTGTTTTCCTGTATTTTCTTTAGGTTTGGTTTGTTGGATATAAAATTTTAGACTATTTATAACATGGAAAGTTTTTCCTTCTCCTTCAACTGTGGCAGATAGCTTTGCTGGATGTATTAGTCTAAGCTGGCCATCATGTCTCTTGGAATGCGTCGCTCCAGGCTCTGTTGACTTTCAAAGTTCCACTGAGAATCAGCTGTTCTTCAGATGTGTTTTCCATTACATGGGACTTGTGTACTTTCTCTTGTAGCTTTCCGCTCTCTTTGGTCTTTATGTCTAATGTTTTAACTACGATATGCTATGGAGATTTTGCTTAATAGCTTTGTCTTTTTGTTGTCCTGTGTGCTTCTTATATCTGTATGGGTGTTATCTTTCCCTAGTTTGGGAATTTTTTCTTCTATGATGTCGTTGAAGATCTCGCCTATGCCACTGACCTAGGATTTTTCTCCCTTATCTATTGCCATAATTTGAATGTTTGGTATTTCATGGTGTTTCCTTATACATGTTTTAGCTTGTTAGTGCTATTTTGTATAAATCATCTACTTTTTCTTCAAACCCTGATATTCCGTCTTCTGTTTTATTAAATTCAGTGACTGGACTTTCCTTTGAGCTCTCTAGTTGTGCTATTGGGTTTTCCAATTTCATCTTCACTTCAGTTTGAGTCCTCATAACCCTTTACACCCTTGCATTGCATTCGGCTCCAAGCCCTGGGTGGTTGCCATCATTTTCACCAGCCTTATGTGTGTGTTTTCTTGGCATTTATGATCTTTAATTTTATTGAGCTGTTTCTTTATGTCTTCTTTAAATTTTTTGAAGTTTTAAGCTTGTCCTGGGGTTCATCTAGGTAATTCTCATTAGCATACACTTCTGTGTGGTAGGAGGATGTGGTAGGAGGATGGGGGGTTGCCGCTGATCATTCGTATTTTTTGTATGTTTGTCATGAAATCTAGATATGTAGACTTCTTTTGTTGGTTCTAAGTCGAATATGGAAAGAGCAGGTTGGGGTAGATAGGAGGATGTACAGATTGGGTTGAGCCTAGAAACTGGATATACCTCAGGTGGAATGAAGTCAGGTGGACACAGGGAACTAGGCTGATGTACAGGATGTATATCCTGGTCCAAACTTGGGGTTTGGGGCAGATTTGTGGGTTGTGGCAGGTGTGTGGAGGAGTAGACTCAGGTAAGTTTACCTAGCTAGACCCCCAGAGAAAGGTATAAATGATCTGGCAGGTGGAGAGGTGGGATATGGCATGAGATGAGGTTGTGGGCAGGCAGGGCAGGTCCTGAAAAAGCCTAGAGTTTGGTAGTAGTTCAGGCAGAGGTGACCAGACTATGGCAGGCACCAATTGTAGGACTTGGGTTAGATCTGAGGGTCGGGCAGCATATGGAGGGCATAAATTTGTTCAGCTTGGCCTGGAAGAAGGATGTCTTGTTGTTTTGGTTTGGTTTGGTTTTTGTTTTGTTTTATTTTGAGACAGGGTCTCACTATTAGCTCCGGCTGGACTGGAACTCACTCTGTAGACCAGGCTGGACTCAGACTCACAGAGATCTGCCTGCCTCTGCCTCCAGAGTACTTGAATCAAAGGTGTGTGCCACCATGCCCAGCTTGTCACAATTGTTTGGGGTTGTTTTGTTTGGGGTTTTGTTTGGTTTGTTTGTTTGTTTTTGAATCACTAAAGAATACATTTGCTTTTATACTCTTGCAAGTTTTTCTATAAAGTTATACTAAACATTTTAGGAATGAAATAAAGAGCAGTGTGGGTTGGTCTTATTCAGTCTCAGACTGGCCACACACTGCAGCAGATGAGCAGAGCTCCTCCGTCATCACAGGCTGTGTGTGAGGTGGACCAAGTCATCAAATATTCTCAGGTGCCTATTACATGCAGCTTTATGAATGTGGGTTAGGTAACACATATTATCATGTCCATGTTTTTATTCGTAATTAACCTGCTGAGGACACATGTTTATAGAATGTACTATGAAAGCCCAGTGCCTGCATAGAGCATGCTTCTTGCACTCCAGACACAACTTTGTGTGTGTGTTGGGGACATTCAGTCTTTTCTACAAGCAATCTTTATCTGTTTGTTTGTATGTTTACTTTCATTGTATGTGTCTAGGTGTTTTGCCTGCGTGTATGTCTGTGCACCATGCATGTGCAGCATCCTCAGAGGCCAGGAGTAGGCATCGGTTTCCCTGGGACTGGGGTGATAGATGGTTGTGAGCTGCCATTGTGGGTGTTAGGAATGGAACCTGGGTCCTCTAGAAGAACAGGCAGGGCTCTTAGCTGCTGAGCCATTCGTCAAGCCATATTTCCTACGAGCGTTTTGAAAAGTACTTAATTGTTGTCAATTCTAGTTATCCTGCTGAGGGACAGAACACCATAGGTGATTCCTCCAACTCAGCTGCACCCCGTGACTCAGTCTCTCTCCTGCCCCACCTCACCTTCGCAGCTTCTGTGGCTGCTGTTACCCTCTCCTCTGCAACAAACATGGTAACGTTGAGAAACTCTTGAGTGTCCCAGCCACAGGCAGGTAGCTGTTGAGTTGCCGTATCCACCTACCTTTTGCAATTCCCACAGCAAGAAACAAACTTCCCCTAGGCCATGCCTCCTTTCTAGTACTAGGAAGTGGTGCCAAGTTCCTTCTACTCTGCACCAGCCAAGGTCCATGTCCCCTCTTCCTGCTGACAAAAGACCATTAGGTGCTTTTCTGGTCTTTTTTCTCATCCAGAGTCCAAATAACACTTTTCCTACTGAATAAATATTTAAGTAATAAACTAACGAATTAATTTATTAATCTCTCAGAAAAAAAAAAAGGTATTCAAACCAGTATGGGTTAATGTCATCCTAATAACTCTTGGCATCACCGTTCCTGCTCATAGAGTCTTGCATAATCCACTAACTACATATTGCTTCCTGCTGTGGGACAATGGTCTGTACCCTGTCACTTGTATTTTAAATAAATGCTGATTGGCCAGTAGCCAGGCAGGAAATAGAGGCGGGGCAACAAGAATTCTGGGAAGAGGGAAGTTTCAGTCTGCAGTCATCACCCAGCCACAGAGGAGGCAAGATGTCACTGCCTTATCAAAAAAGGTACCAAGCCACATGGCTAACACAGACAAGAATAATGGGTTAATGTAAGATGTAAGAATTAATTAATAAGCTTCCTATAGGTATCTTACCACCAGCACAAATCAAACCTTTAAAATGCATATTCGAGCAAAGCAAATACAGCTGGGTGATCACTCTACAAGTAATTGTCAGGACCTTAAACGTTGTCCCATCCCACCCCCTTCATTGGGAACTTTGTCTAGTCCAACTTCTTCCTTTACCCCCACACACATCCCTGCAGAGGGACCAGAGCTGTGCTCATCCTTCCTGTGTCTCCCACTAGGTCTCTACTGTGAATTTTGGAGAGCCATGAGACCCTTTAGACAAAGCACCTGATGGGTAAGTGCACTCCTACGTAGTGACTATTACGATTATATATTTACAACTCAATTCTTGGAGCCCTGTGACATATTTCCAGCTCAGAACCAGAGAATGCACACTCCTACATTGAGTCCTTCATTCAGACTTCAAGACCTGCTTCCTAGTTGTGCTCAGCAAACTTAATGTTTTAAAACACCATCAGCGGATTAGTGCATAGTCCCTCAGCAATGGTTATAGCGGGGGTCTTGTGCTGGCTCTGAAGGAATGATGCTAACCAGACCCCCCCCATGTGCCTGCTGTGCATCTTCATGACACTAGGGTCACAGGTTCAAGAAGACTGCAGACAAGTAGGTGGTCTGTGGGATGGAAGACTAGACAGTGGCTGTCCCAGTGTTGGGCGAATGGATGGAGTCATTCTCCATGGAAAGACTCAGAGGAAGAACTGCTTTAGAGGAATAGCTATCATAGACAGAGGGGTAAGGACCAGTCAAACCCATTTTAAGGCATCCTGCAAATGTCTGAAACAGCCAATAGTACCAAGTATGATTGTTTTAAATGTTCCCAGGAAATTCTCATTCACTTCACAATGATTTCTTGCCTTCATATTATTATAAGCTGAGAATTTAACAAGGATGCAGCCTTGAAAAGCTCTGATAGACTGTGAAGTACAGAAGAAAACAAACCAAAGAAATAACCAAATCATAGTAGGCGTCCTTATCCAATGGGGTCTATGCAAGACATAGTACTGAACCCTCTTTATACTAGCAACTTTGTTGCTATACATCTCTGTGAAGTTTAATTGTAAACCAGACGCAGTGAGAAATTAACAAATTGAAACAATCAGTGTAATATATGCAGGGGCTAGGTGAATGGCTCAGTGAATAAAGTACTTGCCACTCAACACGAGGACCTGAGTTTGATTCCCAGAAGTTAAAAGACAGATATAAGCCAGGCGGTGGTGGCACACACCTTTAATCCCAGCACTCGGGAGGCAGAGGCAGGTAGATCTCTGTGAGTTCAAGGCCAGCCTGATCTACAAGAGCTAGTTCCAGGACAGGCCCCCAAACTACAGAGAAACCCTGTCTCAAAACGAAAGAAAACAAAAACAAAAAAAGGTGGGGGCAGGTATAATGGTGTATCATTGTGCACCACTTCCTGAAGAGATCTAATGTCTACCCAGATGGGGAACTAACAATAAATCAAACAAAAAGTCCAACCTGGTGAACGAGTGCTTTTTATTCCTTACAGGAATGTTGGTGAGAGGTTATTTACAGGAGTTGAAATGACTCAAAAGTAGCTGTATCACCAAAGCCTACTCTAGCACGATTGAGAGCTCACAAAAGCTGGAAACCTGGAGTGTCCTGAACAGCCTGCATACAGTTCAACATGTTGGGGCATCTCCTTTCCAAGGCTCTCCCAGGCAGCTGGGCTGGTCTTTTCTAGACAGCTCCATTGACCGCAGCTTCTTCCAGAATACTCAGCTAGACTGTACTTGTCTGAGAGTGTCCCTTAGCAGTCCTTCAGTTTTATATATACTTGGGGAGGAAGGGGCCTAATGTATTTAATTGGTTTTAGGGACTTCCTGAATCTATTTTGAGTTGTTTACTTTCTAAGCTTAAGGAACTTTCTTGTAGGATGGAATATTTCACCTCCCCTTAGAACAACTTATTGTTTTACCTCACTTATAACACCCCATGTTTTAACCAGCTTCTCCCCCAAATTTAAGATTTAACCTCAGAGGAAACTGATACACAACAGCCTGTAAACCCAGCTCTGGAGAGGTAGAGACAGGCGGATCTAAGACATCTGATGTTGATTTCTGACCTAGAACATCCACACCTGTGCAAGCATACCACATATTCTCAAACTTGTACACACATATCCATACACACACATAGAGAGAGAGAGAGAGACACACACACACATTCATTGTTTATTTCTGAATTTTACCATTTGGTGTGGGAGAATTATCTGTATTCTGTTAATCATGTATTTTAATAAAACGCTGATTGGCCAGGCAGGAAGTATAGGTGAGTCAACCAGACAGGAAGTTTGGTGTTTAGAGGTGGGGCAATGAGAATAGGATAAGGCTAGGGAGGAGGAAGCTCCCCCTGCCATTCCTGCCCAGATCACCGAAGAAGCAACATGTGAGCTGACAGCTGAAAAAGGTACCAAGCTATATGGCTAACATAGATCAGAATAATGGGTTAATATAAGTTACAAGGACTAATAAGAAGCCAGAGCTAAGGGTCAATCAGTTTTTAACCTAATGTAGACTCTGTGTTATTTTTGGGGGGAATTGCCGACTGTGGGGTACCGGGCGGGACAGAAACCCCAACAAGCCGGCCCCCATGTTATAACCATTTAATATTTTCAAACTATTTGATCATGAATAAATTAAACACTAGTAGACAAATTGCAGAAACAGGGGACCACTAGACAGTGAAAAGGCGTCCTGGGCATTGAAACAGACTGTATGAAGCATAGGTGGAATGCTGTTTTATAGAGATTTATAGGCAGTACTGATCAGAAAGGAATCAGAGATGCGCTGGAGCAGGAAGCAGAGTTGGGTGCTGGCTGCCTTGTCTCATTAAGAGAGTAGGTTTTGGGACAGCATCCAGGGTTCAAAACAGGAATAGAGTGTGATGACTCAGATTTCCTGTTGGGGAGGGGATAATGAAGATTAAGGAAATAAAAGCAGCTATGCCAAGAAGCAAGGAGATCTTGGAGGGAAGAAATGGACACACAGAGTTGGAAAGAGCCCAAGTGGAAGGTGGTGTGTTGGTTTGAATGAGAATGGCCCCCAGAGGCTCGTATGTTTGAATACTTGATGCCCAGTTGGTGGAACTGCTTGGGCAGGATGAGGAGGTGTGACTTTGCTGGAGGTCTATCACTAGGGATGGGCTTTGAGGTTTCGAAAGTCCATGCCATCCCCAGTTGACCCTCCCTACCCCCTGCTTGTGGACCAAGTCATAAACTCCTAACCATTCCTTCACTCTACTAGAAAGGACTCTAACCCTCTAAATCCATAAGCCCAAACACTTTCTTTTTTAAGTCATCATGGCCAGGGCATTTTATCACAGCAATAGAAAAGTAACTAAGGAAGAAGTTGGTAATGGAGTGGGCTGTTGCTGTGACATGCCTGACCATGTGGGTTTGGGGAGAATGTGGAAGATTTTGTCATTTTGGGCTAGGAAAGTGGTTGAATACTATAAAAGAGGCCACCCTAGTGGGAGCCTCCGCTCAAAGGGCTTCAAAGGGGAACAAAATTAACAACTGGGCTAGAGACCATTCTTAGGGGATTTTGGCAAAGAATGTGGCTGCTTTCTGCCCTTAAGGCTAAATTGAAGAGTAAAAATTTCCTTGGTAGAGGAGGTTTCAAGACGGCCCATTTGACTGTCATGTGTCTATTAGTGATCACTCTTAGTTCTGAGATGAAAAAGAATAGGTCATAAAGAAATAAAAAGTGCAGTTGGAGGCAAGGGGTTGTGAAGTGAGTGCACTAGGAAGTGTAGTGTTGCAGTCAAGGCAAAGATACACAAACATTAAAGAGGAGCTTAATCTTAAATTGAATAAAGGGAACAGTCCCCTTGGGACAAAGCTCCATCCAGTGAAAATAGAAGACCTAACAAATTTTATGTCCTGAAAAAGCAACAACAAACCAAAGCTTCTACAAATGTGACTCAAGAGTGCCAGTTTGCCCAAAGTTGGTATCCACATGGTTCTGGCTTTAAAGTCATGAATGACACATGAGTAAAAGGTTATAGGATCTTCCTCTACTGTTAAGAAGAGCCGCTGAGTCCAGGCATGGCAATTTGAATGAGGATGGACTTACATAGGCTTATACTTTTAAATGCTTGGTCCCCAGTTAGAAGAATTTGGGAAGAATTAGAGAATATGCTCTTGTTGGAGTGGGTGTGGCCTTGTTGTGGGAGGTGTGTCACTGGGCATGGGCTTTGAGGTTTCAAAAGTAAACTCCTGGCCAAGTCTCTCTCCCTGCCTGCTGCCTTTGGATCAGGATGCAAAGCTCTTGGCTACTGCTCCAGCACCATGCCTCTCTGCTTCCTGCCATAAATGATAATAGAGTAAACCTCTGAAACTGTAAGTAAGCCCGAGTTAGGTGTTTTCTTTTATAAGAATTGTCTTGATCGTGATGTCTTTTGCAGCAATAGAATAACAAGTAAGGCACCAGGAATGTAGAAATGTAGTCCGTACATGGAGGCTCTCAGCAGTCATTTCATGAAACTGTGAAATGAAGCCTGGATTTTTCTGGAGATCCCAAGATGGTAAAGGTGTCAGAGCAATGGGGTATCTGCCCGGGAGAACTGCACACAGAAAGGGGGACCGGCCAAGGGACACGTGTGTGTTGTCAGTTAGCAAAACCTGAAGGAAAGAACAAGCTAAGCTCTTTGACATCAGACATGGAACCACAGAATTTCTCTCTTGCTTTTGGTTCAGTGTTTCCTCCCTGCACTCCCTCTTGGGGAGTTCATGTGTATTCTCTGTCTCTGTATGTTGGAAGTATGTACCTTGTCTTTTGATTTTTACAAGGGGTTACAACGAAGAGACTGCCTTGAGTCTCAGGTGAGACTCTGGACTTCTAAGCTGTATGGATACTGAAAGACTGAGGACTTTGAAAGTTGTGCTAGATGCACTTTGCATTGTGATCCGGTCACAAGTCTATGATACAGGCAGTGGAATGTGGCGGTGTGAGTAGGAATGCCCCCACTCATGTGTTTGCATACTTGGGCTGCAATTGGGAGAAATGTGTGGGGAGGATTGAGAGTTGTGGTCTTGTTGGAGAAGGTGTGTCCACAGGTGGTATCTGGGGTTTCAAAAAGACTCCTGCCATTACCAGTGTGCTCTCTCTCTCTCTTTCTCTCTCTCTATCACTCTCTCTCCCTCCCTCCCTCCCTCCCTCCCTCATGTTTATGAATCAAACTGCAGGCCCTCAGTTATTCCTTTGCTTCACCGTCATAGACTCCAACCCTCTGAAACCGTAAAGCCAAATTAAATGCTTTCTTTTATAAGCTGCTTTGCTGTTTTATTACAGCAATGGGAAGCTAAGGAGATAAACACACACACACACACACACACACACACACACACACACACACATATTTTGCCCATTAATGAAAAGCTTGCCAGGTTGCCCAGAGGGCAGAGTAAATAGACACTCAGGGCATTAGCCAATGAAAACAAGAAAATATTTGAAAGAATTCACATATTCTGCGCATGCGAGCCAAGCAATGACTTCTCCATGAACACCAGTGCTTAGCTGAGCCTTGGTTTTGTTCATGTTGTGATTCAGAATTGCTTGGACTTTCTCATGGGGGAGGAGGCAGTGAGCACAACACTCCCAGCGTCTGGGCTCCCGACTGGGCATGAGGTAGGGTCTTGGGTCAGAGCCGGGCCTAGGGTGATGGTGACATTTCTTGAGCCAAGGAAGGTTCTCCAGGAGGGCCCCAGGTCTTTAGGTCCCTAGCTGGCGTGTATTTGGTGAACTCGTTAATTGAAGGCACGTGATTGGGTGCTGATACATTAATACATTCTTGTTTTAAGTAATAGAAGTTTTGCATTTTAAAAGACATGCATTGGACACTAAGGTCCAACAACATGTAGAAATCTCTTGGTTTCAGGCTCTGAGGTAAATCTCTAAGCAGAGATCTACTTCCCAATCAAGGGAGTTGCTTTTCTGGCAACTTCTAGATCATGCAACATAAGTGGTCCAGTTCTCATGCCTAGCCATATAGGTAAAGTCTCTGAACATCATTCCCCAGTCTTCTGTGGACCTGACACCTTGGACAGCATTCAAACCTCACCCCTCCACCCAATCCCCAAACCGCTTCTGGCTCTTGAAGTGCTAAGACACTTACTAATGTAAAACTGAGATGTTAAAGTCAGGGCCAATTTCACTACAGGAGGAGCAGGCCACTTGTCACCAGGGGCCACAAGCTAGTAGAACACCCCTGAGGTCCATAAAGCTGCTTTCCCATGAGCATTTTCAGTTAAAGCAGGAGGCTCTGTAAACATTCTGTCCTCCGTGGCAATTCATACACTCGGGTATGTTAAAGGAACCGAGCCACTTCCAGTGCAGGGTGTTATTAATAGCCAGGGATTATTTTCTCCCCATTCTCATGTCTGAAAGAGCAAGCAAGGGAGGGTGGGGAATTCTGTTTACCTGCATAGCAAGAGTTACTGCTTAACCAAGCGGCACTCAGTCTGTTTGATAAGAGACCTGAAAGTAAGAAATGTATTTCTTTCCCCGCCCCTGGAAGTTAGCAATTAACTTATGAAAAGCATAGAGATGTGTTGGGCTGATTCCACCAAGGTTCTAGAAGAAACATTTACCTGCTGCTTGCTCCTTGTCAGCAGCTAGCTGTGGTTCACAGAGAACAAGGAAATCTTACTCAAATAATCTCTCAGAAGGCCCAGGTCTTTCTGAGGAAAAAGCCGTCTATCTCTTGGAATGAGAGACACATGGAAAGCTACAGCCAACTAGCAACAATTCTTTCGTCCAAACAAACCTGAAAGACTGCCTTGTTCTGCAGTAACTGCACGTCTCTGCACCTGCCTGAGACTCATTGCTTACTTCCACTGTGGTCAGGCCCCTGAACCCTTCCCAGCAAGGTTGTTTGTGCACTTCCTTGTAGAATCTGGTTTTAGCAAGGATCCTGCTAAGTTTGCCTTCATCAGAACCCTGTCTTGTTATCCGACTGATCAGGTTCTTCATTTCCCATCTCTTGGGGCTATTCCACCACTCAGGCCTATCTCCAGCAAGAATAGACTAGGCTGGCCTAGCTAGGATCTTCTCTTACCCCCGGGGCTTATTTGAATTCTATTTGCATTCTGAGTCCGTCCTGCTCCTGGCCCAAGCTGTGTCCAGTCTACACTGTGGTCTACTCTGTGGTCTCCTCCACCCCGTCTCAACAGGTCTCATGAAGTCTGTTTATGCCAGTTTGCTGTGCAGCCTTGGCTGTTCGGTGCCACACACAGAGGTCCATATGGAAGTTCACAATGAGCTGAGATATGGTGAGCAGAGGAGGGAGAGGGAGAAAGAAGCATCCTTCAGTGACTCAAATCTTCAGCTGCTCCTCTATGGGTAATCAAATCTTTATCTGAGACAAGCATCACACACACACACAAAGCCTACCTCTGGGGGAGATAAAAGAGAATATCCCCTTGGGGTCTGAGCTTTAGGTATCTTGTCGTCTGGTGACCTAAGATGGGAAAGAGAGAGAGACATGAGATGGTTATCGTAACCACTCTCCCAAGGGTGCTCACACCCGCTCGTTTTGAAGAACAACCTGTGAAAATGACAGAAACACATCTCAAGAAACAAAGTTAAGGGGCAGTGGCTCCCAGTGCCCTCCCTGGCCTTTGCTGGCCTCTGCGACCATGCTGGAAGATGTGCGCCTTAAAGGAATTAAACTGGGCTTGGTCTGAGCCGTTGCAAACTGGACTCTTTCCTAAGTATCTTTTCATGATTTTTCTCCCCTCCTGCATTGAAAATGGCTTTTTAAAACCTGCAGTGTTATCTCAGGGGGCCGTGACTCTCCAAACCTCACCATCATCCTTCGATCCGTTTTACTCACATTGAGCATGAGGCTTTAATATGTAACATATTCATTGAGAAAACTGCTTTGTGGGACTGCTTGGGGGCCCCTCGGTCACAGAACTCTACTCCTCTGTTTGTCTAGGTGTGGCTCTTTGTTTCCACATTTATAGAGGGGGAAAAAAAGCTAACTTTTTTTTTTTAAGGGAGTTTCACAAGCTGGGTGTAAAGCCTGGGAAAATCCCTTGCTACATCCAAAAAGCTCTCAATGGGCTGAGGGTAAGAATGGGGGTAAACAAGAAAAGGAATGAAGAAGGGAAGGGATGTAAATTTGTAACCCAGCTTATCTGATCGCGAAAGTTACTCTCTATTTCCGAGGTCTGGCTGGCTGTTCCTTCCGTGTTCCCCTGTTCCCCTCCTCCTCCTCTTCCTGCTCTCCAATACGGCCTGAGGATAAACCAAGACAGTTGGGGATATGGAGATGACAGCTCCTTGGCATTGATCTTGAGAAATCAATCAACACCTTCTGTAAGAAGACACTTGCTCCCCTCCACCAGCGCATACCCCTTGCCGACTCAGCTTGCCCTGGGTTTCTCTGTGTCTGTTCAAAGGGACGAACATCTGTACATCCAGCCTGGCACCTGTCTCGGCTGCCTTCGGTAGTCCCATCCGTTCCTCACCACACTCTATCCACCTCTCCAGACAGTTGACTTGCCTTGGCCCCTAGATCTAAGCTGCATTTCTGCTCTGGGTCCTGGCTCATATTTTCCAGTTAAGTATACCATCCTTGCTCATGTCCCCCTTCCTTTTTCCTTGTCTTGGGCCATGTATTCGTGTGTACCATCTCAGTCTACTGCCTCAGTCAGAGTCCCATAAATTACACAAACATGATCATTCACTTACAAATGCCACCCAGGCTTCCAGGGCTACCTCAGGCTCAGCCTCAGCCCCAGCGTATTCTGGGGTCTCAAGATGATCAGTCAACCATCCCCAAGCTTTTGCTACCATGACTGTTGGGAAACTCCCAATTTATTTTCCAAACTCATTCTCTTTCAAGAAGTTCCAAGTCTTCCTCAGCAACCTACCGTATCTACCCCTTTGCTTGCTCCAGTTCCTGATCCCCCAACATCTCCTATGAGGGTTGGGAAGTCTACAGACAATCCACAAAGTCCCTGCTACTCCCATGACTACAACGGTCTCACAGAGGTGCCAAGCTGTGTGTGCCAAGACTGGCTTGTGTAGAGAATAGTGCAGCCTATGCCAAAGAGTCACTCCTCCCCCTGGCTATCCAACTGCTGCCATCCGGCACCTCCTGTGGCAAGAGAAGCTGTTGCACCCGATGGCCTCAAGAAAAATCACACGGTGCACCCCGTCCCCACCTCCTCCTGCCTTCTCTGGAGCTCATCAGTCATGGCTAACATGCAGCTCTTTAGAGACAGAGGGTCTTAACAAGGCATTCTTCTGGTGCGGAGCGTTTCCTACTGGGCTGGCCCGAATGGTGCAAGATTAAAAGATTCCCTGGATGCCAGGCCACTGGGCACTGAACGGCAGACCCCTAACTGGGCCCAAAGGCAAATACCCTCTTGGTCTTTCTTTAACACAGTCCCAATCGACCGACCATACAAGCCTTGTAGGCAAATTCAGTCCCCTCTGGATGCGCTGGAGAAATGTCCCCTGGGCAACAATTGAACTCCGTGTTGCTCCTGTGTAAGAAAGCTATAGGCCACTCATGTCTGTACCCTTCATCCCAGGTTGTAGAGGCCTTAGTCACAGTCCTTGGGACAAGAAGTGTTTTACATTTGGGATGTTGTTGCTGTTTGCTAGTTTTATAATATTTTCAAAGTACGGGGGGATAAGAACCTGTGTCCGAACATGAATTTCACTTATATTTCATATATACATTACACTTACAGACTGAAGGCATTTTTATACAATGGTTTAAATACTTTTGTGCATGCAATAAAGTTTTAAGATACATAATTTTCCAGCTAGGGAGTCATGTCAGCATTTAAACTTTTTAGATTTGGCACAACTCTGGATTTGGAATTTTGGTTGGTTCGGGACGCTTAACCTGTATTAGATTTTAAAATATGCTTCTAATCTTTAGCACAACTGTTTTCTAAGAGAAAGGGGGTTAAGTAAAAAGTTAACACGGGGAAAGAGGTGGCAATTTGCAAAGGATAGAACCGCTCCAGCACTGACTCAAATGACCTCTGTCACCTCCGTTGACCACTCATCATCTCAGTGAGAATGTGAGCCCTCCCCGCCCTGCCAGTGTCTGTATTGCTGGAAACCGCTGGAGTCTCAGCTAGAGAACAGAGGGCCAGTAAGAGCGCTCAGGGAGCCGTGGGCAAGCACAGGGAAAGCCAGTCGGTGCCTGATACATGTCAGATACCTCTGGGTCCCTCCCACGGGCTGGTTAATTCACACTCTCACCGCACCCTGGGTATAGTTTACAGGTGAAGAAGACCTGCCCCAAAAGATCCCCGAGCCACATAGCTGACAAGTAATGTGGGTCAAGATTCGTGGTCTCCCTGCTTCCAGATGCCACGTCCTTTCCTTAATGCTTTGCTCGGGGTTTACGCAGTGTGTAGATTATCCAGGAAAACGGAAGTAGCCCCAGAAGACTTCAGAGCTCACGGAAGATGTGATAACGACCGCCAGTCTTCCTGTCTATCATCCTGTCTATTCCCGGTGGAACAAAACTCCTAATGCTGGGCACTTTATTTTGAGAGAAGATTTACTTCGCTCACAAGTTTAAAGAGGTTAAAGTACTAAATCGGGTAGCACTCTGGCGGAGGCTTCTCTGTCTCCGCCACCACATGGCAGAAAAACAGAAAGGGACTTGTGACAAACGAATCACAGGAGACAGGAAAGCAGAGGGGTCTGGGGTTCGGCTCACTGATTTTTATAAAAATTAATCCTTTCTTACACTGTATCTTACACTCCCCCTCTACACACACACAATGGCCATACCACCTCCCCCTACGCTCCCCTTCTGTAAAGCTTTCTTTCTTCTCCGTATCACCCCATCGGGGACCAAGTTTCCAACAGAAGAACCTTGAGGGGCATGCTCAAACCATATCTGTAGTAGTATGGCATCAATTAGTGCCTAAAGGATGGATGCCCTTGCCCTTACTGGGTCGATAAGGAGTATTCATCCATACTGGACCTAACGAGAACAAACCCAGGACAAGGACGCTGACGGCTTCTCTCTGAAGTCTTTGGCACCTGGTCACATTACTAAGTCTGAGTCTGATCAGGTAACCTAAGGAAAAGCCCCACAAAAACACATAACGCAGAGAGTAAGCCTTGAGTGAGTGGCCAATTCTTTGCACCTACCACAAAGGGAAACCCAGGTTAATTTTCAAAATGCTTCACTTTGGTAAGAATCTAAGGGATAATCTTGCTGCCACCGCCACGCTTATTCTGGCAGGGATACTTGGACCAGATTCTTGGGTCGCATCCTGCTCTCGTGATTACAGTCTGAATCTTTAGCCTCTGGTCCCACATCCAAAAGTCTAAACGACAATACACTTGGATTTTTCACTCAACTGCTGATTTGATCTGTTCTAGCCTAAACTTATCGGCTAAGTTCTCCAGCTTAAATGCATTCACCAGATAGGATAACAAAGAGCTGCCTGATTCATGGACCCGGGGTGGGGGGAGGTTGGGGGGGGGGGTGGTAACTGAAGTTAGAAAATGTAAGCACTCATTTTTTTCCTATTTACAAATATATAATCCCCATTGTTAAATAACACTAATGATTAATAATTTTAAAGTTGCCCCCTATTTATTAAGTATCGCATGTACTGAGTCTCTATACAAGTACCTAAGGCAGACACATGCAGGGAAAGCTATTTGTCCTTCCTAGAGTCCATATAATATAATCATGCACCTCCAAGAATATTTCTAAATTTAAAATGAACTCCTGTTTCCCCAAAGTCGCGTTTCTTCCACTCCTCCTCCTATCTGAAAGCCTGTCTCGAATCGTTATGCAATCGGTGGGACCTCGTTCAAAGCGGGATGCTGCCAGGATCAGATATGACTCTTCACAGACTTCTGTTTTTCTCATATTAGTCCAATTTCTAATCCCCACTCAGCCAGAGAGCGATAGAGATAGAGGGCCCTGAAGAAAGACTCTATTAAGTTAAGCCCATTCAATTAGACCATTACAGCAACCTCTCAGTTCTCATTTAGCCCTCTCGGAGGCCTTGCCAAGACTAACGCTACAACAAACAAGTATAGATCTTGTTAAAACTTTGCAAAAAGCTGGAATCAAATCCGTGTTTAGTGTAAGCTAAATTCCACATTTCCCTGTTAGACACTGTATAATTCTCTGCATAGATCCTGGCCCTGATCTGAGTCTAGGAAGCAGGGGAATGCTTTCTTCGTTTCCTCCCTCTGCTCAATTTAAACCTTCAACAGCGGAGATTATTGAGATGGTTAAGAGGACAAACTCCGTGCCACGTGTGATGGTGTGGGGCTGTGATCCCAGCACTTGGAAGGCCAAGACAAGGACTATCAGGAGTTCAAGACCACCCTCCACTTCATAGTGAGCTTGAGGCCAGCTTAGGATAAAGATGACCCTGTCTCAAAAATAAACAAACAGCTCGGATTCTGGAGTTAGAACTCTTAGGTCAGAATTCTAGTCATGTGTCTAAGAGTTTTCAAATTACTTGACATGTCTGAGTATCTTTCCTCCCCTATAGAATGGAGATGCCATAGACACCTATCTCACAGGAAGGTAAGAAGACTAAATGAATTAACATTGTTAAAACATCAGGTTTTTTAAAAATAAAGAGAAAAAATGCTACCTTGGTTTTAAATAATCTCCAGCCTTTGGGAAAGTCAGCACCTATTTAGGAATATAAAAATCATGTAGACACAATGCTACATGCTGAGTATCCCTGACTCAGCAAAACCCAAAGTGGAAAATTTCATACCGTGAACTTTCGCTTTATGCACAAAATTATTTAAAATAGTGTATAAAATTATCTACAAGTTATGTGTATAAGGGCATGCATAAAATGTAAATACATTTTGGGTTCAGGCTTGAGTTTTGTCCCCAACATATCTCATTATATATGTGCAAATCATTCCAAAATTTGAAAGACAAATCCCAAAACACAGCACTGCTAGACCCAAACTTTTCAGATGAGGGATGCTCAGTCTGCATGAGGAAACGCATAACAACTATTAAATAATTATTGGCTTTTGATAGTGGCTGTGGGTGTCCAGTGACAGTAGTGTTTACTTTAAAACAGACAAGAGCAATAAAGTCCTTTGAGCTGATAAGGCGAGCTAATATTGACACGGTAAGTCGTAAAGACCAAAGCTATTTTACTCTTGGCAGTGGTTAGATTTAAACTTATATCAAAGCAGGAGAATAATCCACCCTCTCAGTGCTTCCACTTCTGGGTTCCAATCCTGAGCTATCATTTTTACGGCTCAGATGGAAGCTGCGAGCAAATAAGGTTTCTCTCAGTATTTCTGCCTTGCACAAGACAAACCCAAACGGCAAATGTTGTTAAATGTTAAACGGCAATGAGGATGATAGATAACGATGCTCTTGCCTTGAACCTTCAAATAAGTGTCAGGATTGGAAATTCGGCACACTGGAAATCAATGGCGTCTTTATTTTCTCCACTGTTTTCTCAATGGTGAGGATCCAACACAGGGTCCCTCACATGCCAGAAAGTATTTGACCATGGAAGCATATCCTCAGTCCTTCTTAATATTTTAATAAAAATGGAGGTCTATTTTCAAATATCCATTCTTTCCAGGAGCAAATCATGTGTCTGAAATGGGAATGGACATGGAAAAGTATTAAAAAGAACTCAGTGAAAAAATGCAACCCAAAACAAATGACAACCTGCCACTCTTGATAATTTTACGATCACACTGAACAGTGAGGCATACTGACATTTCTGAGACAACCTGAGAATAATATTAATGACATAACAGTGTCAGAACACAGTCCAAGAAAGGAGTTGTGTGGGGAATCTGTGTGTCTGAGAGAAAACGCCAAGAAAATAAGAGTCTTGTGACCTCAGTTTCTTCAGAACACAGAATTGTTCTTGGAGTGTGTTTTTGTGCTTCTCCCAGGTGTGGCGGACAGGAGTGAGTTCACTCCAGCTGAGTTGTTCACGTGCCTCTGTGAGAAAACATGTTTTTGCCATGTGCAGCTTGTCCTTACGAGCGTACACTTAACCCAGGGAAGTCTTCTTAGCCCTTAGAATGTAAATGGTCTCATGCTGCCGCAGGAGACTGTGGTCCGCCTCATGTCCTCCCTGCCCGGCTCCCAGGTTCATGCTGCCAACTAGAACGATAAACAAATGGAGCCATGAGCAGGGACCTGGAGTTGGCTATGAGATAAGAGACCAGGGACCCTCGCACAAGTGAGTGAACGCCACAGGGGAAAAACCAGGGAAGAATTTGCCTGATGTTGGGGCACTTGTATATCATTTCTTTTAAAGAAAGGAAGAACACAAGTATAATCCTTGGTCTCAAAACAAAACTTTAGATGAAGATGAAGAAGTATGGGACAAAGTCTGAACAGGTATTGAAGATGCAAGAATAACAAGGAGGGAAGTTCTCTGTTCAATTTTGGGCCACTTGGGCATTAGTTCAGACTGTTAATAAAATGCATAAGGGAGATAAGGAGGATATTAAGTATGAGGAAGAGATATGGATCTCCTTGAATGTATATAAACTGGATGACCAAACCTCAAAATTGATCTTTAAAAAAAAAAAAAGAGGAGAAGAGGAAGATTTTTCCCACCCAGGCAAAGTCAAAGGCAAAAGCAGCAGCACCAACAACTACGCCGTGACAACTCCCTCAGCTTTCTTCCTGAAGCCTCCTTTCAATATGTGTCCTGCATCGCCTCAAAATGGCTCCGAGGCCTGGGATGAGGAATTTGGTAACCAATCTAACACTCAATTCTCTTCACTTCTGGGTGAGGACTAAGCCTCTGAAAAACCTAATATACAACCTAGGCAAGCTAGGGCCCACAGGGCAAAGGGATTCGTTTCCCAACTTCTCCCTGGCCTCGTGAGCTGTGCTTGGCCTTTCCAGGGCAATTGCAGCAAACTCAGAATGTTTACCTGACTATGCACTAACCAGCTATTAGAAGGAGAGAGACGCTGGACAGTCTTTGTGCAGTATCTCGAGAGGGAAGAAGAGAACCACAGCTATTTGAATCCAGATTAAAAGGAGTATTTGTGTATTGAGTGGATCCTTCACTACCTTTAAATTTATTCCTCCCCTACAAAAATGTCTCCTACAGGAATAGCACAAGAGGATAGACCTTTGGAATGGAGATATTTACACCATAAGAACCATAAAATACTGCTGATCTTACTTTCCTTGTTCAATTAGTAAATCAGGGGAGGATCCGATGTCAACAGTTATATGGGTTTGATCCTTGTTGTACGTATTATATTACCCTTAATTAACGATCGGTTTTTCAGAGCATTATAGCACTCTATTGATTTTCCAATTTGACTTGCAGATGACTAAGGAAGCATAGAAAATTATTACCCAGCTGGCAAGCTATGGGATTCTCTCACACAAATCGAGATTACAAAAATTGTCCGACCTTATCCCATTTCACAGGCTGACACTTATTTTCTCGATGGTTCATCTACTGGTATGTAGCGTTTCATGGTCCAGATATCCAGATGCTCATCAATCTTCTAGGACTTCTTTTTCCTCGGCCCAGCAGGTGGAACTGACTGTTTTGATTCATCTATTACGGCTAATTCATAAGCCCTTAAAGATCGTTTCAGCTTCTGATTAAGTTACGGGATTATTTCCAGCAAGAGACTCACAGGCTTGCACATTCTAACAGCCCTGGTTTTACTGCAGAAGGAGATGGACAAGTTGATGCCTTGACCTGTTTTTACTTCTCTAGAAGGAAATTGGGAAGGAGGATGCATCTGTCATTGCAGATGGAGCCACCGAAACATTATGGATTCCTCTTCAGTGCCTCCATCCTCCAAGCCCCAAACATCAAGGACACCAGTGGAGAGGGCAAGTAGATAGTGGAACTCACCAGAAAGACAGAAACCTCCAGCTAACAGGAAAAAGGAGATCTCAACAATATCATCAGAAATCAAGTCTGACTACCTGGGGCCAAGTTAAGGCCCTGTGCATTAAGGGAGGCATTAATTTCCTAATGACTATGCTTCTGAATGGACTTGGAGACTGTAACAGACTCATTCACTCATCTGGAGGGTGAACTTTAATATTTCCTTGGGATTTAAATCACTTCCTGTTTGCACAGGGCATCAAAAACATTTGTATTCCCATTAAAGGCAATTACGGGCTTAGGTTCTACAAGATACTAGAACAGAATCATATGGGTCTTTTTGCAAGCTAGTCTCTAGAATTTTCTGTTCAATAAAACAATGTAACTCATAGTACTGGACACAGTTTGGATGTCTGTTCTTGGTGGCAGAATATCACACACAATGCTTTCACTGTTCTAATATTATAATTTGCTTGTTTACATGATATGCATGCATCGAATGACAATTAGATTTACCTACATCTCAAATCAAAACCACTTCAGATGTCCCACCATTAAAAAATAAAAAGAGGGGAGATGTCAGAACACAGTCCAAAAATGGAGTCATATGAGGAGAATTCTGGGAGCTTGTGAGAAAACTCCAAGAAAACAAGAATCTTGTGACCTCAGTTTCTTCAAAACACAGAATTGTCCTTAGAATGTGTTTCCATGCTCCCCCCAAGTGTGGCAGATAGTGAGTTTTCTTCAGCTGCCGTTATCCTTATGCCCATATGGAAAGCAGTGTTTTTGCCACGTGTGGCTCGTCTTTGTGGTTGCACAGTTGACTCAGGTGTCTCTTCTTTACCTGCAGAGCATAAACTGACTGGCGCTCTGAATCAGGTTGGCTATTGCCTGAGACAATATTGCCTCCTTATTAGGTCAGGTTCACCGCCAGCGACCAGAAGAGTAAACAACGCTAGAATTTTATTAGGCACTTTTCACTTGCTGTGATAAAATTCCCTGACAAACGTAGGGAAGAAAGAGTTTATTTGGCCCACAGTGTCAGAGGGAGAGAGTCTGTCAAAGCAGCAAAAGTCATGACTGCTGTCAGGGAAGGTATGGTGGCAGTAGGAAGACTGCCAATCACATTTCATCTGCACACAGGAAGTAGAGAGTGAGAACAGAAAATGGAAGCAGGCTATAATACCTCAAAGGCCACCCCCAGTGATGTACCCGCTCCAGCAAGGCAGCACCTCCTAAAAGTTTTGATAACTTCCCAAACAGCACCACAAACAGGGGAACCAAGTATGAAAATACATGAGCCTTTGGGAGGGGAGCACATTTCTTATTTAAACCTCAACATGAATCTTAAGCATAGAGATAAACCTTGGAGTATTAAGAAGGTAAAGTTTCTGGTGGTGGACGGGGAGTTGAAGGGATCTCTAAATTGATTTGGTGGTAAAGTAAGGAATTGTAGTCAACAACATAGAACTGCAAGCTGGAAGCATCCTCAGTACCCGCGGCCAGCATCCTCAGCACCCGCGGCCAGCATCCTTGGCACCCGCGGCCAGCATTCTCGGTACCGGCGACCAGCATCCTCAGTACCCGCGGCCAGCATCCTCAGTACCCGTGACCAGTATCCTCAGCACCCGCAGCTAGCATCCTTAGTACCCGCGGCCAGCATCCTCAGCACCCGTGGCCAGCATCCTCAGTACCCGTGACCAGTATCCTCAGCACCCGCAGCTAGCATCCTCAGCACCTGCGGCCAGCATCCTCAGCACCCGTGGCTAGCATTCTTTGAGAACAAGCTATGTCCTTCTTCACATGCTCTTGGGAAGAGAAAGTCACTTTCATCCTTGCTGTCATGCAGATGCCAACATAAGTTGAGTTTTGGATCTTGGAGCTCATTATCCATATGAGCAATAGGCCATGATAATAACAGAAAACCAGGAGTCAGTATTTGCTCTGAGGCAGGAGTCCTGTCCTGAACTGTGAAACCACGGGTAGGAGTCAGTTCTAGGAAACACAGTGCAGAATTTGGACAAGAATGACCTCCCATGGGGATCACCTGCCCGTGGTCAGAAAAGCAAAGCAATTGTGTGCATTTGCCAGGGGAAAGAGACTGGGGAAGTTGGGGCAGGAGGTGCAAACACTCAGCCCAAAACCTTCGCATGTCAAGATTTACAAAGTTCTTTGCTGGTTTGCAAAGTCAGTTCAGGCAGGGTGTGACATTCTGGGTCACCTCCAGCCTACATAACAAGAGTATAAAACCTATCAGTCAAGAGCAAGACAGGAATAGTTTACTACTGAAACTCAGGAAAGCACCCAAGTCTCCAAAGCAGGCAGCTAGTCCATTACCTAGAACTGTGGTTCTCAACCTATGGGTTGCAACCCCATTGTGGGGTGAAGGACCCCTTCACAGGGGTTGCATATCAGATAACCTGGATATCAGATATTTACATTATGATTTGTAACAGTAGCATAATTTGTTATGAAGTAGCAGCAGAATAAATTTATGGTTGGGGGGTCATCAAAATACAAGGAACTGTATTAAGGGGTTGCAGCATCAGGAAAGTTGAGAACCAATGTTCTAGAAGGTGTCGGAAGGTATCAAGGCACCTGTGCATTTTAGACAAGACCTAGGTAGAAGGGAAAGGAGCTAAGAACTAGGAAAAAAAATCTCTCTGGGGATTCTCACTGGGATTTCCTTTGTTTCTACACAAAGTTGAGTTACTCAAATGTTCTGTTCATTTCCTTTTTAAAATAACAAAACACTTTCTAATGGGAAGTCATGTGTTAATTTTCATTTTGTTTAAATTTTACCTATGCTATATTGTCCCTAGCTCCACGTCAAGCCAGTCCCCAAGGACTGCTGTGACAAACAACAGGAAGTCCCCTCGCTGTACCAGGCATTTTATTTGGGGCCACCAACCAGCTCCTAAATCGTGACACAGAGACTTATTAGCTTTGAATGCTCGCCCCAGCTTAGGCTCATTTCTGGCTAGCTCCTTTAACTTAGATTAACCTGTTTCTCTTTAGTAACCTTTTGCCTTGGGGCTTATTACCTTTCTCCCTTCTATATATCTTACCTTCACTAAGTCTCCTGTCTGGCTGGCAGCTGCCTGGCTTCTTGCCCTAGGCATGTCCCTTGTTCTCTCCTCCTTCTCTTGTTCTTTCCAAATCTAGATTTCTCCTCCTACTTACTCTCTCTAGTTGTCAGCCCTGTCTATCCTTTCTCTGCCTAGCTGTTGACCATCCAGCTCTTTATCAGACCAATCAGGTGTCTTCGTCGAGCAAGGTGAAACAAATGTAACGCAGCTTTACATAGTTAAACAAACGCAGCATAAACAAAAGTAACACACTTTTACACAGTTAAAGTGATATTCTGAAGCATAAACATATGTAGTGCATCTTTGTCTACTTAAAATAATATTCCACAACACCTACCGGAGGATGTGGTACAATGCTTTTCCTGCCTGGTGTTAATACCAACCTATTTGGTGACATTTCTGTCTATCCATCATTAGTTCAATTCCAAATTCTCCCCTCCTCACAACACAGTGAGATAAAATGTGAGTTGTCCCCTTTCCTGGTTCTTACACTTGCTTGACACAGTATTTTCCTGTCTGCTTAGCAGTAGTGTAAGCAGAAAGAGAGCCCCGTGTGTCTCTCCACTGTGTTTACCCAGCAGGATGGAGATCCTCTGTGCTGCTCCCAGGCATCTCTCTGACAGCAGGCTCGCTCAGGATGGGGACTTGAGAGCTACAGTACCACAGTACACAGAAGGGAGATGGTGCTGCCTTCCAGGTGAGAGGTTCATTCTTAGTACCTCTGATTTTATCTCCTCTCTGAGCTAAAATATCTTAAAAGACTCACAAGGGTGAGCTTTGGCCTCCAGGAAGAGAGCCAAGCCCACAGTGGCAGTACCCAGCACCCAGCACTGACTTTGCATTGTTTGCCTTGATTCTCCAGCTGTTTTTTGAGGTGACCTTCACCCCGGTTTCTCTGGGTTGTGTCATTCCTCAGATACCAAATATATGTGTCTACTGTCTTCTTTCTCACAATGTCTGACATTTCATCAAAAATTAATGGGCACATCGATTGCCTGCCCATTTCACAGTAGCTGTGTTCACAGCACTGGGGAATAAAGACAGTACAAATGCTTCTTGATGGATAGATGAAAAAATACACGCAATGGCTTAGTGGCAAACCTTATAACAGAAGAGAATCCTGTCACATGTATTACCTAGGGGAACCCTGAGTACAGTATAGTATAGTGACTATAATAAACTAGATGCATAAAGACACGTGCTATATGTTTCTAGAAAATACTTATTGAATCAAATAATAGGAAGTGGAACAGTAAATTTCCAAGATCTGGGGCAGTGGGTAGGGGTGAGCAGTGGTTACTTAGTATAGAATATAGTGGTTATGAGTATAGAGTATCAGCTTCATAAGGAGTAAGAAGCTCTGTAACTCTGTTGTATAATAGTATTAATACATTATATTGATATGCAAAAAGAATATTATACACATATATATGTATGTATATATGAAATCAACCCAAACTTAGAAGAATATAATTGCAAACAAAGACATAAAAACACTAGCTTAGATGTAGTCTCTGTATTCAACAAGCTAGGGAAAAGGTAAAATAGACTTACTAACAACTGGGAAATATTTTTTAAAATACTAAGTAAAGTTCTAGAATTGAAAATGCACTGATGTAGGTGGGTCATCTGTCTATGTGTTACTTTCATTGGTTAATAAAGAGACTGCCTTGGCCTTTTAAAAGGGCAGAAAATTAGGTGGGCGGAGTAGACAGAACAGAATGCTGGGAAGAAGGCAATGAGGCAGATGCCATGATTCCCCTTCCTGAGACAGACGCTGGCTAGACTCATGCCGGTAAGCCACGACCTCGTGGTGGCATACAGATTATTAGAAATGGGTTAGTCAAGATGTGAGAGGTAGCCAATAAGAGGCTAGATATAATGGGCCTGGCAGTGTTTAAATGAATACAGTTTCTGTGTAATTATTTCGGGTAAAGCGAGCCAGGCAGCGGAAAGGGGCCCACTGCTCCTTTTATAATGCACCATGTGCTATGAGAGACCAACTGGCTTAGCACTGTGTTCTACACTACAAGGGGAAAGTTGATGAACTGGGAGAGACCAAAAAATAAGTAAATAAGTAACCCAATGTGGAAGAAAAAAAGAAACAAAACTTTTAAAATATATAGGAACTTCTCTGCAAGCTATAGAGAGACTTCAAAGATTTATACCCCAGAGGAATAGAGAAAGAGAGAAAGGACAGGAAAAAAAAAGCAGTATGGCTTTGTCATGGCTTGTTGAAAAGTACAAGCATATATATCTAAGATGCTCAACAAACCCCCATCAAAATAAAAATTACGAGAAATGCTGCACCAATGTAATTTGAGCAATTGGATTGCTCAAAACCAGTGAAACAGCCAGAAAAACACCTCACATCTGGAGGAGCAGGGTGAGAACCTCACATCCGGAGGAGCAGGGTGACAACCTCACATCTGAGGAGCAGGGTGACAACCTCACATGAGTAGGGTGAGAACCTCACATCTGGAGGAGCAGAGTGACAACCTCACATCTGAAGGAGCAGGGTGACAACCTCACATGAGTAGGGTGAGAACCTCACATCTGGAGGAGCAGGGTGAGAACCTCACACCTGGAGGAGCAGGGTGAGAACCTCACACCTGGAGGAGCAGGGTGAGAACCTCACACCTGGAGGAGCACGGTGAAAACCTCACACCTGGAGGAGCACGGTGAAAACCTCACATCTGGAGGAGCACGGTGAAAACCTCACATCTGGAGGAGCAAGGTGAGAACCTCACATCTAGAGGAGCAGGGTGAGAATCTCACATCTAGAGGAGCAGGGTGAGAACCTCACATCCGGAGGAGCAGGTTGAGAACCTCACATCCGGAGGAGCAGGGTGAGAACCTCACATCCGGAGGAGCAGGGTGAGAAGGTGGAACTTTCACTGAAAACCAGAAGACAGAGGGGCAAATTTTTTTAAAGCAAAGATGGTCAACCTAGAATTCTCTGTCTAAATAACTTTCCAAAAGGAGGAAAAACATAAAAGACTTTTCAAAGAGAAAAAAGGCAAAATAATCCACTACAGACTTAAACTACAAGATTCAATAAAGTTTCAGGGAGTCCCATTTATTCTTTGTTGTTCTCATTGTATGTGCTACTGGGGTTATACTAGGAAGTGGTCTCCTGTGTCCATGCATTACTGGCTACTTCCCACTTTCTCTTCTGTCAGGTTCAGTGTGGTTGGATTTATATTTAGGTCTTTAATCCATTTGGACTTGAGTTTTGTTCAAGGTGATAGATATGGATCTATCTTCATTCTTCTACAGGTTGACATCCAGTTATGCCAGCACCATTTGTTAAAGATGTTCTCTTTCTTCCATTGTATAATTTTAGTTTCTTTGTCAAAAATCAGGTGTTCATAGGTTTGTGGATTAATATCCAGGTCTTCAATTCTATTCCATTGGTCAATGTCTCTGTTTTTAATGCCAATACCAAGCTGTTTTCATTACTGTAGCTCTGTAATAGAGTTTGATGTCAGGAATGGTAATGCCTCTGGAAGTTCCTATATTGTATAGGATTGTTTTGGCTATCCTGGGTTTTTTGTTTTTCCATATAAAGTTGATTATTGTTCTCTCAAGGTCTGTGAAGAATTTTGTTGAGATATTGATGGGGATTGCACTGAATCTATAGATTGCCTTTGGAAGACTTGTCATTTTTACTATGTTGATCCTACCAATCCAAGAATATGGGAGATCCTTCCATTTTCTGGTATCCTCTTCAATTTTTTTCTTCAAAGACTTAAAGTTCTTATCAAATATATCTTTCACTTCCTTGGTTAGTGTTACCCCAAGATTCTTTATGCTATTTGTGTCTATTGTGAAAAGTGATGTTTCTATGACTTCCCTCTCCACTTTTTTATCCTTTGTGTATAGAAGGGCTACTGATTTTTTGAGTTGATCTTGTATCCCACTACATCACTAAAGGTATTCATCAGCTGTAGGAATTCTCTAGTAGAGTTTTTTGGGTCACTTATGTGTAACATGAGGGGGCCTGCTTGTTGGGGTTCTTGTCCTGCCCTGCCCCCCAGCTATTTAGCCCCAAAGATAATGACACAGAGGACTCTGTAAGTTATAAAGCTGACTGGCCCATTAGGTCATGCTTCTTACTGGCTAACTCTCACATCTTGATTAACCCATTTTTCTGATCTATGTTAGTCATGTGGCTCAGTACCTTTTTCAGTGGGGCAGCTCACATCCTGCTGATTCAGTGATCTGGGCAGGAGTGGGAGGAATCAGCTTCCTCCTTCCCAGAATTCTCCTGCTCTCCTTGCATCATTTCCACTTCCTGTCTGATTTTCCTGCCTACACCTCCTGCCTGGCCAATCAGCGTTTATTTAAAACATGATTGACAGGATACAGACAATTCTCCCACACCACTTATGTTCACTATTATATCATCTGCAAATAATGAAAGTTTGACTTCTTCCTTTCCAATTGAAATCCCCTTGATCTCCGTATATTGTCTTATTGCCATTGGTAGAGCTTCAAGCACTATGTTGAAGAGATATGGAGAGAGTGGACAGCCTTGTCTTGTTCCTGATTTTAGTGGAATCGCTTTGAGTTTCTCTCCATTTAAATTTGAATGGAACCTCCTGAAACTGAGAAGCTTCTGTAAAGCAAAGGACACAGTCATTAAGGCAAAAAGGCAACCTACTGAATGGGAGAAGATCTTCACCAACCCCACATCAGACAAAAGTCTGATCTTCAAAATATAAAAAGAACTCAAGAAACTAGACATTAAAATTCTAAATAACCCCATTAAAAAATAGGGTACTGAACTGAACAGAGAATTCTCAACAGAAGAATTTCAAATGGCCGAAAGATACTTCAAGACATGTTCAACTTCCTTAGCTATCAGGGAAATGCAAATCAAAACAACTTTGAGATACCATCTTACACCTGTCAAAATGGCTAAAATCAAAAACACCAGTGATAACCTCTACTGGAGAGGATGAAGTAAGGAGAACACTCATCCATTGCTGGTGGGAATGCAAACTTGTACAACCACTTTGGAAGTCAGTGTGGTGGTTTCTCAGAAAACTGGGAGTCAACCTACCTCAGGATCCAGTAATACTACTCTTGGGAATATAGCCAAGAGATGCCCAATCATACTACAAAAGCATTTGTTCAACTTTGTTCATAGCAGCATTATTTGTAATAGCCAGAATCTGGAAACAACCTAGATGCCCCTCAATGGAAGAATGGACAAAGAAAGTGTGGCACATCTACACATGCGAGTACTACTCAGTAGTAAAAAAATAAATAAATGAATGAATGAATAAATAAATAGGTAAAAAATAAATAAAAATGTCATCTTGAATTTTTCATGTAAATGGATGGAAATAGAAAACGCTATTCTGAGTGAGATAACCCAGACCTCAAATTATGAATATAGCATGTACTCACTCATTAGTGGAGTCTAGTCATAAACAAAGGACATTGAGCCTATAGTTCGTGATCCTAGAGAAGCTAAGTAATAAGGTGAACCCAAAGAAAAGCATATAGAGATCCTCCTGGATATTGGAAGCAGACAAGATTGCCACGCAAAAGTTGGGAGCATTGGGGTGGGGTGGGGGAAGGGGAAACGGGGAGAGGGGGAGAGAGAAGGGATAAGGGGAGGATTGGGGAGAGCTTGGGGGAGTGGGATGGTTGAGATGGAGGAAGAACAGATATGGGAGCAGGGAAGAAGATATCTTAATTAAGGGAGGCATTGTGGGGTTGACAAGAGGCTTGACTCTAGAGAGGTTCCCAGGTATCCACAGGGATGTTTCCAGCTAGGACCCTGGGAAGTGGAGGAGAGGGTCTTGTCCTGTAGACAGACTGATGATTATCTTGAATATCACCATAGAACCTTCGTCTGACGACAGATGGAGATAGAGACAGAGACCCACATGGGAGCACTGGACTGAGCTTCCAAGGTCCAGGTGAAGAGCGAAAGGAGGGAGAATATGAACAAGGAAGTCAGGACCACGAGGTGTGGGTCCACCCACTGAGACAGTGTGCCTGAGCTAATGAGAGCTCACCAAATCCAGTCGGACTGGGACTGAACGAGCATGGAATCAAACTGGACTCTCTGAATGTGGCTGACAATTGGGGCAGACTGAGAAGCCAATGCTAATGGCACTGGGATTTGTCTCTACTGCATGTACTGGCTTTTTGGGATCCTATTCTATTTGGATGCATACCTTCCTAAGCCTGGATGGAGAGGGGAGGGCCTTGGACTTCCCATAGGGCAAGGTACCCTGACTGCTCTTAGGACTGGAGGTGGAGGAGGGAAGGGTGAGTGGGGGAGCAGGAAGGAAGAGGGAGAAGAGGAGGAAGTGGAAATTTTAAATGATATTATTTATAAAGTAATAAAAAAGAAAAATACCAATGGAAGAAAAAGCAACCTTAATTTATGAAGCCTCATGAAAAAATAAAATATGAACCAATGTACAAAAAAGAAAAAGGAAAAAAAAGACTCAATAAACAAATCTCTTAGGACTTGGGAGAGAGGTCAGGTGCTAAAGTGGTTGCTGTGTAAGCATGGGTACCTGAGTTTGATCCCCAGCCTCCACCTTCAAAAACAAATCAGACAAATCAGAGAAATGCAAATCAAAACAAATCTGAGATTCCATCTTACACCTGTAAGAATGGCCAAGATCCAAAACACTGATGACATCTTCTATTGGAGAGGTTGTGAGGTAAAGGGAACACTTCTGCATTGCTGGTGGGAGTGCAAGCTGGTCCAACCCCTTTGGATGTCATTATAGCGATTTCTCATAAAATTAGGAAACAACCTTCCTCAAGACCCAGTAATACTACTTTTGGGTATATATCCAAAGGATGCTCAATCATACTACAAGAACATGTGCTCAGCTATATTCATAGCAGCTTTGTTTGTCATAGTCAGAACCTGGAAACAACTTAAATGCCCCTCGACCAAAGAATGGATAAGGAAATGTGGTACATTTACACAATGGAGTACTACACAGCAGAAAAAAATAACGACATGTTGAGATTTTCAGGCAAATGGATGGATCTAGAAAACATCATATTGAGTGAGGTAACTCAGATTCAGAAAGACAAACATCATATGTACACACTCATAAGTGGCTTTTAGACATAAAGCAAGGAAAACCAGCCTACAATTCACAATCCCAGGGAACCTAGACAATAATGAGGACACTAAGAGAGACATACATGGAACTAAACTACATGGGAAGTAGAAAAAGACAAGATCTCCTGAGTAAATTGGGAGCTTGGGGACTATAGGAGAGGATAGAAGAGGGGAGAGGAAGGGAGGGGAACAGAGAAAACAGTATAGCTCAATAAAATCAATTTTAAAAAGTTAAAAAAAACAGGCAAGGTGGTTTAGCTTTGATCCCAGGAGGTAGAAATGAGTTGACAACTGGAGTTTGCTGGCCAGCTAGCCGGGCTAGCCTTCCTGGAGAGTTCTAGACTAGAGGGAGACCTTGTCTCAAAATAATAAATCCAGATGGTACCAGAAGAACAATGCCCAAGGTTATCCTCTGATCTCCATGCATGTGCACACACATGTTCACAGATGCCCAAGGTTATCCTCTGTCTCCAAGCATGTGCACACACACATTCACAGATGTCCAGGGTTATCCTCTGGTCTCCATGCATGTGCACACACATGTTCACAGGCACCTGTATAAACAGAAACACACGCACAAAGAAAATCCTTGAACAAGAAGGGAATATGCAAGATACAAATCCTAACACACACACAAAAAGAATAGCATTCAAAAATGACTTTGATGTACTAAAGAATGTACAACTGTATGTAAATACGTGTAACATGTGCACAGCATAAGGGCTGAAAGTGATGAGAGGTTGGAGCATTCTAAGACAAACTGAGAAGGAAACGAATGTGTTGACTAGTGTTATCAGTGAATATGTCTAATGGTATGTAAATTGAGTCTTGAAATCTCAGTAGGGTTTACCAGAAAATGAAAAGAACATTCTCAGCAGATAGAACATTCTGAGCTAAAAGTACCAGGTGTACTGACCGAGGCGGGTGATTGCTCTCAGCCATCATAACATGGCAGGCTGCACTCAGGAATGGACAAGAACTTGCTGAGAACCTTGGTTCTTCGGGGAAAAACTTGAACTTTAGTGGGCAACGGGGATCTGTTGAAGTCTCTTTAAGCAGAAATATTTTCTGTTTTGGTCTTTTGTTTTTTAAAGTAACTTTGATCAAGTGTTAAAGTGCAGATCAGTAAAAGAAGGAAAGAAAGGGGGGAAATAGGTTGATAGAGGACCTGGAGAGATGACTCGGCAGTTAAGAGCACTTGCTGCTCTTACAGAGGACCTGGGTTCTAGTCCCAGTGCCCACAGGGCAGCTCACAACCACCTGTAACTCCAGTTCCAAGGAATTCAACACCTTCATTGCCTTCTGTGGGCACTGGGTACATATAGGGTGCAAATCGCTTCATCTAAGCTCATACATATACAAAAATAAATCTTTTTAAAATTCATATTAAAAAGCCATAAAGAATGGTGGAGAAAGCACAGAGCAATGTGTGGAAAGGTGGGACATGCAGGAGACCACAGAGATGGACTCTGAGGACTTCTATACTAAAGGACAATAGACATGAGCATCCAAGAAGGACCTAGGTTCCCTCAAACCACCAACCTTGGTGGCTGATGTTGTAATGATGGCGGAAGAGGAAAAGTCAATTTGGGGCAGGAGGGAGAATGTTGATTTGGCTTCAGAAATACTGAGTTCTAGAAAATATCCAGGTTAAAGGGGACTGACTTCTTGAGAGAGTAATTGAGACTGGGAGAAATGTCAAGGCTGAAATGGTGATTTGGAAAATACCCCCGCGGTCTAAAGAGCAAGCATCTGAAATGGTGCAGTAGAATCACGTAACTGTCCCTTGGAGAACACCTGATTCCAGATGAGGGCTGGGATGCAGGAAGAAGCAGAAGCCATCAGAGGTAAGAAGAGAGCTGGAAATGTGTCGCATGACAGGGTAAGGAGGTAGAGACCCCACATATGTCTCATAGTCCTCTGAGACTGTCAGGGAAGCTGCCTTGCCTTTGAAGAACCAAGTGAGCCGTCACAGCTGCCTGTTCTTTCTGATTCCCCATGGAGAAAGAGATTGTGTCTCCTTGTATTCCTATTATGCTTGGTGTGCACCTTCATCCCTGCATTTACAGTGTGGCTATACCTGCATGGGATAGGGTATGTCTTGCCCACTAGACTATGAACTAGTGACAATGCAGATCCAACACTTAGCCGACATGCAAGAAAATAAGGATTTGCTGAATAGATGCTATCATTGCACACATAGCTACTAAACCCTTTACAAGAGCCAAGAAGCGATGGTGAAGGAGACAGACAAACACCTCCCTCTTACACGGCTTCTCTTCTGGCTTTGAGGTCAGGAACGCAGAAACAGATAAAGCACTAAGAAAAATTAGTAATAAAGAGCATTTCTTTTATTCTCTGATAAGTGCACTGAAGGAAAGCCAAGTTGGTTGCATCAAAGAGGATTCTTAGATAAAAGCTGAATGCTGCTTGAGGTCGAATAAGATGAGGGCTCGCTGTGAACGTAAAGTCTGCATGGAGACCTCAATACAACGAAGGTGACCATGCTGAGTCCAGTGGCAGGTTCCCAGACAAGGAAAGACAAACACTTTACACAAAAGATGTAAGAGGGATAGAAGGCCGCTTGAGATGGGGCATGTGAGCAGAGGCACACATGAAGGGATACAGTCAGGCGAGCACGGGAATGAGGGACTGAGCTGCTCTTACAGAAACTGGCATTCTCCTACATATCCTGGGAGGCTTCCATGTGATTTCTAGCAACTGACTAAACTGGTCGTGACTTTTATTTTGAAGATGTATGTAGGTTTTGTAAGCAGAATCACATAGATTTAGGGAAATGACTAAAGATGGGCAGGTGGATGGTAGAGGAGTGTATGGGGAACACATGGGTGGGTGTATAGTGGGTGGATTGAAGAAATTTGAGAAGCAAATAAAAGTCCATCAAATAGAAGGACATTGGTGGTTGGGGAGAAGGAGCCTGTACAGAGAGGCAAAGGGTCAGAGATTTTTGTTGGTTTTTTTTAAGAATTACTAACGAGTGACAGGACTACAGGGAGCACAATAAGAGTAATAAAAGAAATGAGAGGAAGGCTGGACTTAGGAAGGGAAAGAGACAGCGGGGGGAATGAGAGGAGCTGGGAGGGATGGCCAACCTCTGAGGCATGGTGGGATGGAATGGAAGTAAGCAGGGCCAGCATCATGGTCCTCAGGATGCTGACTACCAGTCACTCACGTGGAGGCTTATTCTTACTTATGAATGCCTGGTCTTAGCTTTACTTGTTTCTTGACAGCTTTTCTTAACTTTTATTAATCCATCTGCCCTTTGCCTCTGGCCTTTTATCTTTCTCTTACTTCTGTAGAACTTACTTTCACTCCTACTCTGTGGCTGGCTGGGTGGCTGGGTGGCTGGGTGGCTGGGTGGCTGGGTGGCTGGCCCCCTGATGTCTTTACATGATTAAACAAATGCTCCAGCACATAAACAAATGTAACACATCTTAAAATGATATTCTACAACAGATATGTGGGCACATCCAGGGGCAAGGACATCTGGGAGAGTCTGGAGTGGACATGACCAGACTGAGCTGTGCCATGTGAGGAGATAGGGGAGGGGAGAGGAAGAAGGGAGAGGGGGGACCAGGTGCAGCATCTAGTAGTCCCAGAGTAGACTAAAGGGAACAGGTAACCAAAATGGTTGATTATATAGGAAAGGGCAGCTGGGGGAAAGGCAGACCAGCCCCTGGACTAGAGAAGTTTAGGGTAAGAGGTAGGGTATGCCAACCAGGAGGGCCTGAGGGATGCAGGGAGAACCTGGAAGCCAGTGTCCACTCTGTTATGTTAAATCAGCCAACTGTGCTGATTTGAAACCTAACACACAGTCACATCATTGTGATATAAGTGCAAAATCCAGTGGATCACACTCATAGGAGCTGCAAGTTAATAGTCCCCACACAGTGTTTGGTGACACAGACAGTTATGATTCAGATTGTATTCACCTATCTTGGTTACTCCTCTTGTTGCAATGACAAAATACCTGAGGATAGCAACCAGCCAAAGGGTTCATTTTGACTCACGGCCTGAGAGTACAATCCACCATGGTGGGCAGGAGTGGAAGGCCGCTGGTCACATTGCGTCTTCAATGAAGCTGAGAGCCATGAACGCTGGTGCTCAGATCTTTCTCCTCTTCATTTAGTCCAGGGCTCAGTCAACAGGACGGTGCTGCCCACACTCAAAGTAGGTCTTTCTACCCCCAGGTAACTTCTCAGGGAAACATCCTCATAGACATTCCAAGAGGTATGTCTCCTAGGGGATTCTAAAATCCATCAAGCTGACAATCATTCCTATAGTACAGGACTATCCTGTCCTCCGAGCCAAAATTTCATCATCTTTAGGATGGACCTGCTAGACCTGCTCATAAAGGCTCATCATAGGTGAGCCTGTTGACTGTTTACCTTCTCTACTAGAAGGTGGGAACATGAAGGGTCATGGGACCCTCACTAGAGTATTCAGCCACAAACGCCCAGTCTGCCATTCTGTCCTAATTTGGCATGGCCTCTAGATTTGCAGGCGGGTCTAGAGAATATAATTGGGGAAGAATGGAGGGAAGAGATTCCGCCTACATAGCCTTAAGGAAGCCACCATCCCTGATGGCTACAGACCTTCCAGCTAGGCTACTTTAAGGTTGTCTAAGCTCTACCTCATTACTCCTCCCCAGCTGCTCTGTAGGTGAGCCTAATAAACAAATCAGCTCTCCCCTGGGTGAGCTTAGGTGACCTTGGTTTGTCATTGGAACCTTAAAAGGAGAGGTCGACATATTTTTACTTCTCCCCCAAGGAAGATACTTTAGCAGGACTCTCCCAAAGACCTCCGTGTTACATTAAGTCTGTTCATGCTGAGGCAGCATTAGGAAGTAATGGAACACCTATGAGGAGGGGCCTGGTGTAAGGACATTAGGTCTCTGGCCATGCATGCCCCCGAAAGGTGATATTAAGAAGCCTGCACCTTCTTTTTGACTCTAGGCTGCCACGAGGTGAAGAGCTTCCTTCACCATCATTTCCTGTGCCACCACAGGCCCGAAGGCAACAGGGCCAAGTGGCCATTGACTGAAATTCTAAGCCAACATGAACTTTTCCTCTTTCTAATCTGATTGTTTTATTCCGTCACTGTAGCAGGACCAACACACAGTTCAACTCACTGCCATCCTCAAGCACGTTTGACGGCCGGTGACATTTGAAACACAGTCACTGCTCTGAAAACTTGGAGGAGATTGTGTCATTGTCCCACAATGGTCCCCTAACACCTGACGCATTGGATTTTAGTGTTCGTGGTCTAATATAGCAGAGAGAGGGCAATGGCGGGTAAAATATCATAAAATTCTGAGCAACCCAGAAGACTCTGGATTCCACCGTGCATACCTGCACATCTGGGTTTCCAGAAAGCTGCATAGCTCGGATCTCTGGAGGCAGCATCCCAAACCAAGCAAGCAGGAAGCTAGTCTTTTCAACCCGAATCGAACCCGGAGGTCGAGGTCATTTTTGTCGTGAAGGAGGCCCACCATCCTACCTGCCTCTTAGTCCCCAGCCACTCTGTGGTTCAGAGTAGGCACTGGTCACCTGTGGACATAATGACATTTTCAGAAAGAAGATGTTTTTGCATACACTGGAGCCAGGTTATCTAACTCAAATCCTGCTCTACCATGCATAGAGTAACCATAAACGATGCCCAAAGCTTCAGTTTCCTCTTTGATATTATGGGCACGGTAACAGCAACTACCTGGTGGAATTTTACAAGACACTAGGAAGAAAGCCCTTGTCACAGAATCATCACGGAACACATGAAAGTTTTGTCACCCTCACCATCGCTGTGTTCTAACAGTCTCGCTGAACGTCATTTCTGGGCCCCCAGCAGCAAGTCTCCAGGAGCTGTTCGGCCAAAGCTTTCTTCTGACTTCAACAAGTGAGGTGAAAATGGCCTCAGGGTTGTGTGTTTGGAGAAGAATTCTTTGCTCATAGTTCCCAACACCAAAATTATTCTTCAAGGGCTGGCAGCGAGCAGGTGAACTGAATATGTTGCATGCATTCACTTTCCCCTCCGTTGTCTATTTAAAATCACTCTTTATTGAAAAGTTTTACTGCAGGCCCTATGAGAAGCAGTGAACAACATCCCTTAGGCCCTGGACAGTTTCAGACCAGTTGTGATGAAACTGCTGATGCTCTGGTAACCAGCAAATCCTGTCCCCAGGCTTCCCCTACCCATCATTTCATTCTTCCTCAACAATGGCAGAGGAAGCCCTTCAGTTCCCATCTCTCCTCCCTCTTTCTCTCTGGGACCCACCGTAGGGGCTGGAGGATGCCTATCCATATTACAAGGAAGTCTGGCAGAAGCTGTACTGTGCTATGAATTATACTAGAAGCCTGATGCTGTCAACGATAGATGGATTGGAATGTGTGACTCTCGGCTACTCATCTTCCTTGACTTCCAGCCCTGTATTCATGGGATGAAGCCCAGTCCTCAGTTACTGATGGATAAGGCTGCTCCATCAGTGTACCAGAAGAGACTGAGCAAGGCAGGAAGGCACAGTCCAAGGCAGGGTCTGTCACATGCTTCTTTGGAGACATGTTTCTCATGTAGCCCAGACTGGCCTCAGACTAGATGTGTAGCCAAGAATGATCTTGAACTCTTGATCGGCCTGCCACTGCTTCCCAGGTGCTGGAATTACAAGCACATGTCACCATGTCGGGTTTTGCAATGCAAGTGAGCAGACTGGGGGCTGCCTGCATATAGGCAGGTACCCTCTCCACTGTGCTACACCCCAAGCCACTTCAAACATTTTTAAAATGATACTGTTACCCTTTGTTTTCTAATAACTACAAGAAAAAAAGAAAAGAAAGAAAGAAGGAAAGGAGGGAGGGAGAGAGGGAGGGAGGGAGGGAGGGAGGGAGAAAGGGAGAGAGACTGCTTAACATTCACAAGTCTCTGAGTCTGATCCTCGAAATTAAAAAGAGTGACCATCCATCCTTGACCTTGTACGTTCTTCTTCCTTCCAACAGAATCCAATCACCAGTCTCGGGTCAGAAAGAAAAGGCCCGGTGGCAAAGGAAAACGGCCCCCGCGATCTGAAGCAGCGACTAAGGGCCAGGGGCTTGTTAGTTTGCTTGTTTAAAATCGCATGGGTCAGGCATTTGTGAAATTTATACAGACTGAAAGGAGAGCACGGCCCCTCGGCCCCACGTCCACCCGGTCTGCTGTGTTATTATTCTGTTGACTCACGGCATCATCAATCATAAAAATCAAAACTGACTCGTCAGACAAAGGCCAAGGCCTCCCAAAGACCTGTGTGGCATCTGGGATCAGAGCCCTGCTAGGGGACTGAAATCCTGGGTTTCTCCAGGGAGAGACGTCACCTGCGCTCTGCTCCGCCCACATGGCAGTGACCCACTTTCAGTGGGGGGTGAGAGAAAAGCTGGGTTACACAACAGCCCAGATGTTTACTTCCCTCTTAATGACTGCTCAAAATAACACTCCCCGATGGAAACAAGGCTGTCCACAGACCTATGTGCGGCAGTCCGACCTGCACACTCCATGCCAAGCTTAACCAGATGCATAAGTTCGTTATCAGGGACTCTGTGCCCAGGGCACAACCTAGGCAGTGCATGAGCAGGCTAAGTATGTGTGTTCTGTGTCCCCTTAGAGACTTATAAAGGAATTCTACAGTGTGTGTGTGTGTGTGTGTGTGTGTGTGTGTGTGCAACCAGCTGTCATATATTTGGCCCTGGGGATTGGGAGGCGGGCATGGGTGCTGTGGATATTTTTTGCTAGCACCTGATATATGCAAGCATTACACCTGGTGCACGTTCCTGCCCTGTATTGTCTGTCACTTGGACCCCAGACAGTGTTTTTGAGATTAGGGATGGATCAGCCATGATCCCTGCAAATGTGGAAAGGATGAATAATCTATTCATTGGTTCACTGAAAACCTCGGTGTGGTGTGTGTGTGTGTGTGTGTGTGTGTGTGTGTGCACATGTGTATTTTCTGTGCAATCATTCATATGCAGAACGCACAGGACACACAGTGTTAGCATTTGCACCATGTCGCAAGTACAGGATGATGGCATCCTTTACTGGGTGGGTGTACTAGAACTTCAGAATACTGGAGAGGAGTCCTGGGGGAAGGGCAAGCAAGTCAACACAGGAAGTGACTAATAGGATGCCAGAGTTGAGTCTCAAAAAGCAGCCAGGAGCTAACCAGAAACAAGCCAACCAGGCAGAGGTAGTTCCCAGGTATGGCAGCAAGGATATTTGCCACTGATGGACTTCAGAGTTGCTGACAGGCTAGGGACAAGCTGAAAGTCGGGACCTGATTAGACACAAGCAGACAGAGGCCTGAGGAGTTGGCTCAGTGGGCACACTGACAGAAAAAGTCACTCGGTATCAACCTCTGGCCTCCACGTGTGTGTACATAGTCTCTCTCTCTCTCTCTCTCTCTCACACACACACACACACACACACACACACACACACACACACACATAATTTTTAATGTAATGAGAAAAAATCAGAAGAACACTCAGGGGCAGGACAAATTAGTATCTGTACCCTCCTCACACCTCAACTCAGAGGGCAGGGCATTGTGTCCAAGGCAGTGGTCAGATTTGCAATGGAAAGCAATCTTTCCAGAAGAAGAGAGCAAACCAAAGCAGACACAGAAAGAGACGAGAGAATGAGGATCCTGATTCCTAGAGACCATTAGGAAGCCCTGAACCTGGAGACTACAAGCTGAGATGGCTGAAATCCAAGTGTCCTTGGATGAGCTCCTGGGGACTGGGCAGGGTGGAGCAAGCATTCGGGGGAGCACAGAGGTTCACAAATTGTGGAGCAATATCAGAGCAACAAATGATCACGTGCACATCACTGCCTTCCCAACCTAGGAGCTCCCTGCATGGTGTGTGAGGGAGGGAGATGTGACTGAAAACTCCAGGGGTCCCGTTGCCAAGCTCCCACAGGGCACACATGTAAATGCTGCTATTCACTGCATGGCTGCAGCTGCTCCCTCTAGCACCTGGCTCTGTTTGTCACCCTGTCCCAAACTTGCTCCATACTGGCCTCATCTGCAACAGCCATCCCCACATCTCTGCCTGGTAAGTCTCCCCGAACCCCACCATAGGAGTTGCTGAATTTCAGGTGTCCTCATGCCCTGTTTCCTTTGTCCTGTACTGGAATGATATGCGTCCCCCAGCCATGGAATTTCAGATACTGCTTCTCAGTGCTGATGGGGACCAGGATTTGAAGAGCAGAGCCTCACTATCTATGCTGCAGAGGAATGAGGCCTTGCTCAGGTGTGCTCTCCCAGTTGCTGGAATGCATACCATCACACGCATGCGCAACACGAAGCAGACAAAATCCACCTGGAGATGTGAGGCAGAGAGGCACCCATGAGCAGGGAACTGGGCAATGTGACAAGACCAGAACGGCTCACACAACCCCACTTCTAAATATTGAGAGGGAATTTTCAGTGTGGGCCTTTACAGGAACTTTTGAAGGCCTCTGTTAAACCGTGAGTACTTCTCAGTCAGTCCTGATGAGACTTCAGATACTATGGTATCTTAGTTAGGGTCTCTATTGCTGTGAAGAGACACCGTGTCCACGACAACTCCTATTAAAAAAAATAATTGGAGTGACTCTCTTTCAGTTTCAAAGGTTCTGTTCATTATTATCCGACGGGGAGTATGGTAGTGTGCAGTCAGACATGGTGCTGGAGCTGAGATTGCTACATCTTGCAGACGACAGGAAGTCGACTGACTATCACACTGAGGGAAGCTTAAGCAAAAGAGATACGAAAGCTGGCCCCACAGTGACACACTTCTTCCAACAAGGCCACACCTCCTGCTAGTGCCACTCCCTTCAGGGGCCATTTTCTTTCAAACTACCATACACAGAAATCAGCAAACTTTTCCAACCAGGCCTCTCCTCTAGCAAATCACATCACCCACTTGTTCAATACTTATGGTCGAGTCCTCTCCCCCTCCATCTCCGGGACCCACCATGGAGGCTACAGAACACCCACCCACTCTGCAATGGAGTCTGGTAAATGTGCTAAACCATGGGTTATTGAAAACATGATGCTACCAAGAGCGGAGAAGTGGGAAGGTCGGAGTCCTAGCTTCCTGCCTCTCTACTCCCAGGCATTTCGTTTTGAGGGATGAAAGAAGATGCGGTCCTCCGTTACTGACAGTGAACAAGACAAGGATGCTCTACCAGGGCTCCAAAGGAAACTGAGACAAGACAAGAAGACCTGGCCCAAGACAAGGTCTCCATCCTCTGGTACACAGCACTGTGCCTCAGGTTTAGGACCTGACACCTCAGTTTCCTTGTGCGTACGATGGGGGTGCTAATTCCTGCTCACAGACTGTCAGGGAAGAGATGCAATGTGCCCTTGGCATGGCTGTGGCTCCTGCATCTTGTAACGTGACCTTCCCCGTGCCCTAGTGAGAGAAAAACATGGTAATAAGGCTCCTTCAGTTCTCTCATTCCCTGGAACCCCATTTATTTTAACTTCATGGAAATTCTGTAGTCATCAAGGTCCTTGGCAAGACTTAAAACACAGGTTCACACTCTCAAGATAATAGTACCTTATAGGGCTTGACCTCTTTTTAACCATCAATCCCCCACCAAGAACTGTTGCCAGCAGACCCTGGGAAGGCTCGGCTTCCAGTGGCTTGTCACCACAGCCGCTCAAGGTGGTCAGTGTCTGAAGATCTAGGCGGGGTGGGGGTGAGGGGTTGGGATGGGGGTGTCCCTTTATGAAGAGTTTTTTAATGTTGAAATCAGGAGGTCTCCGCAATAAACAGGGTGTGAGCCTCCTCACAGAGTAATGTAAACCCGATAATGCTATTTTTAAAAGGCTTTAAATAACTTTTTCAATGCAAAACAAGCCACTTAAAGCAGACTTAATTCATTTTATGGGCCAGTTCTAAAGCCGAACCGCTAGTGCTCCAAAAGCCACCCTGAACCAAAGGGAGCCATTTCATATGTCATCACCACTGGGCCACTCGTGCTGTGTGACATTAAACCAATAAGTTCCACATGGCTGGACCAAAAGGGGTATTCTCCGTAGGGCTGTCTCTCTCCTGCATTTTGGAATGACAGAGGAGAGTGCCCCAGTAGAATCTCCTGGGCTTCTGACCAGGCCCATTTCATGCAACCAAAATAAATCAAATTAAACTGAAAAGTCCTCATCTGAGCTTTTGGCTCCAAGTGAAGCCCAGGGCTCAACTGGACTGATGTGATTTCCCCGATAAGTTACTGTTACGGGCTTCACAATGCTGGCCTCCAATCCGCACTGCAGTCAACAGCAGTTCAGCCAAGGCACAGAGCTTGATAGCCCATTCGCTGCCTTTTAATTAAAATTCCAAGTTGGTGTTTTGTTTTCAAAGGAAGGATGGCGAGGACCAAGGTCACCTAGTGCAGCCAAGCACGGCGGGGAGGGATGCCCGCTGCCACCGCCACCACCACGGTTTACCACTCCAGCCGCTCGGAGGAGGGCAGGCCGCTGCCACAGGAAGGATCCCTAACAACTTTCAGAATGGCTTCCGGATATAAATAGCAGCGATGGCATGATATATTCTAGCAAGAACGACAAGAATAAAAGTAGGTTACCGACCGGCAGATGCCTGCCTGCCAGTGGGCAGTGGAGCATCGGGACTGGGCTCTTTCCAGCTATATTTAGCATTCGCATTAATGAACTGCTGAACAATGCCCTTTCGGAGAACCACAGAAATCGGAGGAAGAGAGGTGACTAAAATTGATGAAGCAGTCACTATGAGAAACCCCTGGGCACAATCACTGTGATAAATACCTTGCTAAGTCCCCAGCCCATCTCCACCTTATGTTTCCTGTTAACACTAGGGGTCCATTAGTGAACACTGCTACCTCCCAAAGGGGAAGCCATCTGCATTTAGGAGTTAGCAGCAAGCTGGGCCCCCTCCAACCTGACAAACCATTCCTAAAATTAAAAAAGATGAAAGAGACCGCTAAGCAAGTGCCCGGGGGTTTTTAAAGGTACTTTCAGTTTGTGTGTGTGTGTGTGTGTGTGTGCATGTGTGTGTGTGCACGTGTGTGTGTGTGATTTCGTTTTTTTGTTCTATAGCAAAATCATTAAAATACAGACAGGAAGTTTGAGGGTTTGCTCCTTGGCCACACTTTAAACAAATCATAGCACAAGTCTAAGGATAACCTTGCATTTACACAGCCTGGTTCTGGAGTCAGAAAATAAGTATCTGGGTGTGATTTTAACTGTGGTTTTGAAAATGGAAGAGCAGGGGGCCCTCCCCCCCCCAAAAAAAGAGCAAACCAGACTGCCCGACCAGCTCTAGGGTCTCCTGACTCAGGCAGAGCAAAGCATTACCTTGGAAGGATAATTACACCAGTTGATTCTGGTTTTCTTTGGGCAGTGGATTCCACAGAGGGTACAGTGTGTGGCATGAAGAATTCTAACTTCAGCCTGGACTCTTAGAGGCTGGGAGACCTTGGGGGAAACCCTCCAACACCCTCAACCTCTCCTATCATGCCCATGAGATGGGAATGGGATGAGAGAGCCCACCGTGGTTCAGATGTAGTTTGAGTGAGTGTGTTCTCCCCTCCCCCACCACTCCAGCTAAAGTTTGGTCTCCAGTATGGTGGTGGTGAGGCCATCGAAGTTTCAATAGGTAGGACCTCGTGGAAAGTGACACCAGGGACACCAAGAAGTGAACTAAGTCCCAAGCCAGCAGGTTACTATGAAAAAACAAACAAACAAAAAAAAAAACCCTACCTATTTCTTCCTGCTCACCTGCAGTCTCTTCTGCTCACTCTCACAGCCCTGTGATGTCATCTGCCATGAAGTCCCCATTGGAGTTCAATAGATGTCTCTTTTACATAATTAGATCTCCAGTACAGTGATCCAAATGAACATCTCCTTTTTTATAAAGTGCACAGCCTCAGGCATTTTGATACAACAACACAAAAAGCAGATTAACTCCCCCAACAAGAACTGATATAAAAAGAAAACAAGAAAATACAGGTCAAAGTTCTTAGGTTGGTACCTAGCATAGTGTAAGTGCTCAAGACACACCAGTTACTATGATGACCGGAGCTGGTAAGTCTCCAAAGGGACAAACAGAAGATAAATGGAGGATCTGAGAATATTCACTTCTCCCAAAGCCTGGAAGGATGCTTGCAGGTGAGCGTGTGGGACAATGCCCACAGTTTCCCATGGGGAGAGCATCATTTATTCCTGTAAGGACTGAGCTAAGCATGCTGAGAGTAGGGATCGTGAATCGCCCTTGGTCCTCCCTCAGATTGAAGTAAATCCAAGCTGCTAACTGATCCCATTCCCACAGAACAGTCTGTTTTTTCACAGCAATAACGTGGTTGGCTTTCATGGCACACATTTCCAAAAATAACCTGAGCTTGGGGAGATGTCACTGAGATAGACGAAGCAAGGCCTTTCATGTGTTGAACAACACAGAGTCACGGTAAGTTATTTTTGCCTTAAAACCTTAGTGTCTCTTAACCGAGCTGGAGTGCACCGAGAACAAGATGAAGCTGTTAAGTAGAAAAGGCTAAAAACTGATGAGAGAAGAATTTGCTGACTGAAGGTGTGATTTGTACACAGCTGTGCTGAACTCCTCAGTGATGAGGAACAAAGAGGAGCCTTGTCTCTAGGCTGGGGCGGTGACCAGGCTGGCGTGTGAGGAGAGCAAATGGCAGAGGCTACCTCCTTAGCGTGGATACTATGCAGATCACTGAGAATCCCCTCAACCTCTATAAAAGTAAGGATTCAAGAAGCCCTTGGATCGAGGGAAATATGAAAGAAACGGCCTTCTCTTTCCTATGCAGAGTAGGGGATTTACCACAAGGCCTGCCACAGGCTAGCCCAGCTTTCCCCTATGTCCCCTGCCACAGTCTAGCCCAACTATCCCCTGTGTCCCCTGCCACAGGCTAGCCCAGATGTTCCCTGTGTCCCCTGCCACAGACTAGCCCAGCTGTCCTCTCTGTCCCAGTGTCTTCATCCAGATGAACTCAGGTTTCTGGAAACATCAAAGAAGGGTTTCCATTTGACTCCTGCCAGCCCTGAAGATTGTTTTCTTTCAGAGGTTAGTGGCCTTGAGCCCAGGGTTTCCCCCTTCTTTTTGCAGCCACTTCCTGTTTTCTGCTTCCCACAGTAGAATCCTTTGCTTTTTATTTTCTGTTTGTTTGCTTGCTTCCGTGATACAACTGTGTTCTGGATTTCCCTGCCTCTCTGATGCTTTCCCTCCAAGTCTACATTATACACACAATGTTTCCTTCTAAGAGAGGACCTTGTCACCCTCCAGCATTTCTGGACCTCTTCTCTTTCGAAAATTATCTCCCCATCCCCACCAGAAGTCTCATTTATTTTTTTGTCTTCAATTCTCCATTCCTGAACTCCTGGCCCAGAAGTCCTTAACCCCATTGATCATTTCCAGTCCTAGAACAGCAGGTAGAACCTTCAAACCCAGGTAGGCAAGGCCAGAGCTACAGTGGGGGTGAGAGGCGGTGGGAATCACTCACAACCCCACACTGTGGCTATCCAGGTAAGAATGGGCACCCAGGGATTCCTAAATTTCATCTTTCACAAAAGAAGCCAAAAGTGCAGCTTTCTGACTCTGCGTCCTGACTTTCTTATCTGAGTCTGACAGGAAAGCTCCCCACAAAAGATGGGGAGAGTGAAGACGGCCCTGCCATTAGCGAGATGGTTACCTCAGAATATACACTGTCAACATACATAAACAAATTTCCTGAGTGGGCTTGAGAGGTGGAATCTTCGGATGGCCAACGGCATTTGGAAATGTATCATGATGGGGACTCCAGATGTGCCTAAGGCTAAACAAAGTCCTCTGGGTCAAAGGATAAGAGAATGGTTCATCCTTAATCCAAGCGGGGTCATCCAGGGGATGTAACTGAGATGAGGGCTCACCAAACAAGCTCTTATTTGCTCATCTATGTACCCATCGTCACTGAAAACGACCCTTGGCGCCGATGGAGCTGTTGATATTGTGCTGGTTTTGTTTCCATTGCTGTGATAAAAATACCCTGACAAATGCAACTTAAAGGAGACAGGGTCTATCTGGGCTTCCTTCTAGGGGGACCCAGGCCATCACGGCGGAGAGAGCAGGAGAGCAGGGATAAAAAGCAGAGGGTCACATGGCATCAGCAGCCCAGAAGCAGAGCGAGAACAGGAAGTGGGGCGGGGCTATCCATCCTCAACACCCTCCCCAGTGGTGTACTTCCTCGGTCACAGCTCCACCTCCATCACAGCTCCACCTCCATCACAGCTCCACCTCCTGAAGGTTCTACAATCTTCTCAAGCAGCACCACCCCTGTGGCTAAGCTGAGCCTCTGGGGGACATTTCACATTCAAACCACAGTTGTGAATGTTATGAAATCTACACATTATGAATATTTTAATAAGCAGATCGTCTATGAATAACTCAATTCTTAGACACTGTTGAAGTCAACCCCATGCGTTGGTGATCTAATAGCCAAATGTGGTCCATGAGCAATACACTTACTTCTTCTTTCTTGATTCACAACATTAACTACCACTGTTTACCTGATCTGAACATCTTTCTGGAGCCTCAACTTTGACATCTTCAATCCCAGATTAATCTTCCCTCGGCAAGCTCTTTTTCCTGGTATCTGTTATAAAATACAGCCAGCCCCCTTCTCCAAGAACCCTGGTAGGAAAACTGCATCTTTTCTGGCTTTGCTCTGAGTTGAGTAACTCTGTTGCATGTCTTCAGCCCTGCTGCATGTCTGTCTTCAGCTCTGCTGCATGTCTTGTCTTCGGCTCTGCTGCATGTCTTCAGCTCTGCTGTTGCATGTCTTCAGTTCTGCTGCATGTCTTCGCAGTGTGCCCTGGCTCTAGAGCCCCTGTTTTCATCTCACCGACTGTTAATCCCTGCTTCTGTGCTGCACTAGGCTTGCAGTCTCCCCATTTCTCTTTCTCCCAGTGGTAATCCCTACTTCTGACCAGTTAATCTTCCTGAAATACTGCTTTCCCCACAATTCCTTTACTCGGAATCTTCAGAGCTTCCTATAAATCTGAAAGTTTAGTGTATCTACTTCTGAAACTGGCATCTAAAGTCATTGCAATCTGATATGGGCATTACCCATTAATCCTAACTATATTATAGCCTCTCCTTCTGTGGTAACAGGACCTCTGGTGATTTTCTGAAAACACGGACATTTAAATACAAAATTCATTTCCTGAATCTCTTGAAGTGAGGTATGCCTAGGTGACTAAATTCCACTCAATCCAGTTGACACAGGTTTTATGTGATAAATTTCACAAATCTTCCATGAGAGTCATGCCATATACACTCTTGCTTTTCTCTATTTTTGTCCATAATTTTTCTTTGTTGTAATATTTTTAGATAGAATTCACAATGCAGCTTAGGCTGGCCTCGAACTTGCAGACATTCTCTTTCCTTTGCCGCCTAAGTACTGAGATTACAGGCATGATTCACCATATACTCTTTTCTTTGTCCCTTCTTCACCTTAGTGGCTAGACACTTCAGCTGCATTGGTCATGGTTCTCCTGATGGAACAGAAACAAAAACTTCATATATCGATAGACATGGTTTATTATAAGAATTGTCTCACAGTATTATGGGAGCCAAAAAGTCCCTTAACATGCTTTCTGTAAGATGGAGACCAGGAAATTTGTTGATATAATTTGACTCAAGTCTGAAGAGCTGAAAAACAAGAATGCCAATGGTCTGCATCCCACCCCAAGTGGATGCAGCACTGAGTGGAAAGCCAGGAGTTTGATATAAGACCTGAGAATCTGATGTTTAAAAGCGTATAGACAGAGAGGTCTTAATTTTAAAAGACAAAGAGAATTCTCCCTCTCTCTGCCTTTTTGTTCTATCCTGGCCCTCTGCAGACTGGATGATAGACACATGCATCAGTGAGAGCTGATCTTGATCCAGTCCACTGACTCAAATTTAATCCCATTCAGAGTCACCTCACAGGCCAGCCGAGAAATCATTTTATCAGCTCTATGGGACCTCTCGACCCAGTCAAGTTGATGATTAAACTTGACCATTGCAATGATGAGTTGCAGTATTGAACCAACAACTGAAGGCCCACACTGGAATAACAAAGTAGAAGGAACCCAGATCCATGATGAGTCTATTCCAGCCCTGGACCTACTGAGAATGACAAATTTATATCTTAAGTCCTGGTTGCTTTGCATTTTCTTCCTCTTAGCTCCACCTTCACCCCACCAACCAACCCCATTCTAAAAATCTGTTTCCAGGTCCTAACTATGTCTTATCCATCACTCAAGCTACACGTTGACCTCCAAGATTTTTCTGCTTCCCTGCCTTTCTGTTTTCCTGCTAAACCTAGATGCTTTCTCACACTGAAATTGTAACCCTCTTTCGAGACCCATCTCCAGTTTCATATTTCAGTTTCATGAGATCTTCATTAACACCACTTATCATAAAGGAAATCGTTCTTCTCCACACCTCCTTCTACCCTCACTCTCTCTCTTTGCCCTCCTCCCCTAGCATTTTGACGGTTCTTCTCATAGGTTCTTGTGTGGTCTCTATCAACACAGGTCCATATGCACAAACAGCAGCCTGTGTCTCAACATCATCAGCCCTTGATTCTCAAATTCAATGGGTCTGTGATAGAATGTGGAAAAGTCACCTACAGAAAGCAACTGACTCAGGCTGTACCCAAAAGACACCCCCTAGTTCTTGAGATAGCTCAGGGACAAGGCAAGCATTGTGTGCAGCATTCAGGTACACCTGTGAGCTGGGGTGTGCTGCACTAGCTCCTCCATGTCCCTGTTTCAACCTGTGTCATTCTCAGATCCTAGGAATCAAGCCATCACATCAACTCTCCACACCTTTCCCGTGGCTTTCCCCTGCCTTGCTTTTGCCCAGCCAACCCCTAATGAGAACAGCCTTGGTGTGACCCATTTGACCAATGGAACAGTTTGCCTGCATATTCATCACTTGCAATTTCACAGCTCTTGACTTTCACACAACCTCTGCTGTACCCTAGGATCCATGCCTCTTTGCCGCTTTCTCTCTTGGAGCCTTCAGTGAACGACAGTAAGAATAGCGAAACATCCAGGATTACATGGAATATGGCCCTGCTGGATACAGCCCACACAGTGAGATTATCCAGGACTTGTCTCGGTACCGATGAGTTGCTTATCTGAGAGCCTCAATTACCTCTTCTTACCTCTGGGATGATATCTGAATAGAAATAGGAAAGAAAGGCACTGGGAAAGAAGATGGACCATCTCTGGGCCCCCAGACCACGTGGACTGAGTCTGCCGTGATGTCAGATTATCACTTCCGAGTGTCTGCTCAAGTGATATACATTCTCCTAGAAACTGTGGCTCTTTAGCAGCCTGGGCTGGATGTATGTCCCATCCCTGCACACAGAGGCTTCTCATGTGACCTCCATCTCCCCACTGTACATCCAGAACATCCCGAACCCAGCTCAGTGCTGAGGATGACCGTGAGTGGAAGGAAGAGGGAGGGTCGTGCAACTGCCTGGCTGAGCGTGGAGGGAACAAAGGGCAGGCATGGAATTCCGGGAGTTAAAACCCAAGACTCCTCTGAAGCATCCTATGCCAGCAGTCCAGTCTACCCTCTCTCCTCTAGAAGTCTCTAATCTCAGCCATTGATGTTGCTGTCACCACAGACACAGAAAACATTCCTTCAGGCACCTCCAAAAAGCCAATTCAGACAAAGACCTTGGCTTAGACCTTAGGCGTATTTTCCATCCAGAATCTTGCTTTTGCTATTTTTATTTCTATTTTTCTTTTTTTTAATGCTACTTTAGGGAGGGGAGTACTATTATTGTTGTTATTATTGTTGTTGTTGTTCAGTGTGACTTCTTGTTTTTAATGAGGGTAAGATGTGACTGTTTAGGCATCCTTCTAATGCTTAGATCCAGGCTCATCACACCTTTTCTACAAAGGTCCAGACAGTAAACATACTTCAACTTTGCAAGCCATTCAGTCTCTGTGATCACTACTCTCCTGCCCCACAGCAAAAGCAACAGTAAGAGGGAGAAATGTAAGCTAACGAGCATGACTATGTACTAATAAAACTTTATTTACAAAAACACATCACCACAGATTAAGTCCATCAGCTATAGCTTGTCGACTTCTGCCTTAGACACAGAATCAACCCAGATATGGAGTGAATCTAGGGAAACATCCAGAAAGAACAGTGAGGGAATCTATAGCGCTGTTCTTTCGATCTGACACCTGTTTTCATTCCGACCTTCCAGTTTCAGAAGTTAGAATCATAGGAACATTTGCTCACCTTTGAGGCTTATAGTGCACAAAACTTTTGGTTCTCAACAATCAGAAACTCTACCTATCAGACCAGGAACTAGACTATTTCTTTTTCATGCATCTCCATGCTGATCAGAAGCATGCCCTGGGGTTCATCTCTGCCTACTACTACTTCCCATGGCCCATGGAGATTTATGTCCACACAGAGGAATGATGGGATGAAATAACACAGCAGCACAAGTCTAACTCTGGTGTCACAGAGTGGCATGGAGAAGGTGACATGAGAGCAGGGTATTTGTCAGAGAGAGGAGAAAGGTGTATTCATTAGTTTTCTCATCACTGTAACCGAACACTTGGCAAGAAGCAACCTAAGGAAAGACAGCTTGCCTGCGGCCACAGTTCAGGAGAACCAAGAGCCTAGGGAGGCTTGGTGCTGGGCTCAGCTCCTGTCCATGATGGTGGAAGGTTGGCTTGTCACACCTCGGTGAGCAGGGATGCAGAGAGATGAACTGCTGCAGAAGCAGCTGCATAAGGAACTCATCCCCATCCCATACCTGGGCAGCTTCTGCTGTAATATTAAAAAGAGATGAGGGGCAGCAGAAAAGGGGCGGCAGTAGAGGGGTAGGAGTTGGTTAGAATTAAGAGTCAATTAGCCACAGAGTTAAGACGTAGTCAAGTCAGCATTAGATAGCAACAGGGGCCAGAGTTGAGGCTTTTAAAACATGAGTTTTAAAAACATGAGTTCCGGTTTTAAAAACATGAGTTCCGGTTTTAAAAACACGAGTTCCGGTTTTAAAATATGAGTTCCGGTTTTAAAACATGAATCTAAGATTCTCAAAATCAGCAGGGTGGTGGTGGCACACGCCCTTAATCCCAGCACTCAGGAAACAGACAGGTGGACAGGCTCCAAAGCTACAGAGAAACCTTGTTTCAAAAAAAAAAATCTCAAAATCTGTTCTAATCCACTAACTCAAAAACATACTAATTTCTACACTTTTAGTTATTGATTTTTATTTCATTTTATTTATGTGTATGAGTGGTACCTGCATGCATTTTTGTATTCCATGTGCATGTTTGGTTCCTTTAGAAGTCGAAAGGTATCAGATCTCACAGAACTGGAGTTTTTCATGGTTACAAATTGCCAAGTGAGGACTGGAAACTGAACCCAGCTCTTTTTCAAAAGCAGCAAGTGTCCTAACTGCTGTGCCATCTCTCCAGCTCCTACTTTCTACATTTCAATATCTAAATTAGCAAGTACCCTGCAAACATTTCTGTGTGTCTCAGTTAACTGGCTAGATGTCCCATCTACCTTTTATGGAAAGCACAGTAAATTGTCTTCCAATTTGTAGCACCTTGGATTTTAGGGAATACGGTAGTGTACTGAAATTTTTTTTTTTGTAGAAAAACCAAATGATTCATGCTCCTCTAGAGTTCTCTAAACCATTGTTAAGGGCTTGCTAATCAATTAGAAAACTTTAAAGTGTTTAAGAAAGCTTAAAGAGACTCTGGAATGTTTTATTGAAGAAAAGATAACCAGATACTCGTAGGGGGCTCAACACAACAGTTTCTGCAAAGACTGAAAAATGGTGGGTAATTAACTTGGTGGCAGTCAAGCAGCGATGTTCAAGAACACACACAAAAAGAATAAAGTGTTGGTGCACACATTTAAAATTTCATCACTTGAGATTCTGGGCCAGTGGGAATCATAAGTTTCGGGGCAGCTTGGGCTATCTAGTGAACCCCAACTCAGCTGGGATTATGTCACCAGACTGTCTTGTGAAAGAGATTGAAGTCGTTTCTACAACAATTGAGACTGCAATTCTTAAAAAGAAAGGGCAAGAAATGCATCAAGAAACATTATCACTAGTCCTGGGGAATTTAGTTAGGGAATTTAGCAAGCAGGTTAATTCAATAAACAAATTAACTATTTTTAAAAACAACTTGTGACTCATTATCAGCCTTGAGTTCATTCAAATAGGTCTTTTGTTTTTGTTCAAACTGGACCATGTGAGTATCTAATAAACAGAATGTCATGTGAGCCCATTAATTGCCTAACTCTGGGAAAGGGCTAAAATCTTTAAAGGTACCTCAGGATAAGAAGCTAAGGTGCAAGGTGCCCTGTTTTCCTGCTTCCTGGTCACAAATCTAGGTGAATGAAACTAAGTCCTGATAGGAACCAGCCATGGCTTGGACAAGCGTTCCCTTTTCATGACTGAGGCATATGACAGGTGTCCTCCTAAGGTCCATGTGCTGAGTCTTAGCACATGAGGCCTACTGAGAAGAAGTCAGGTCACTGGGTATGTGCTCTTGAGGGAACTCTAGGACCACAGCCCTTCTTCTGTCTCTTTGCTTCCTGGCCACCACGGACAAGTGACTTGACTCCACCACACCTTCATGCCATAGTGTGCTGCCTCACCACAAAAATGGTGATCAACTGACCATGGCCTGATCCCCTGAAACCTAATCGAAAACCAACCTTTCCCTCCTATAAGTTGATTACCTCAGATATTCTGTCCTGGTGACAGAAAGATGACTGATACAAAATCCCTCACTTTAGCCTTATCTCTGTCAACCTCATCACATACCACACCAATTTTTCTCACATGGCTGCTGTGCTCCAGTATCCCTAATGTCTCCTGACTAACTCTCAGTGCTATTAGTAAAACATTTCCTCCTGCCTCGGAAGATCTCTGGTCTAAGATTTAGATGAATGGATGGATGGATGGATGGATGGATGGATGGATGGATGGATGGATAGATGGATGGATCGGTGGATAGATGATGGATGGTGGATGAGTGGGTGGATGGATGGTGGATTGGTGGATGGGTGGATGGGTAAGTGTGTGGATGGATGGGTGGATGAATGAATGGATCTAGATATATAGCTATCTCTATTTCTCATCATTCCTCATCTTTGGATATGGCCTTAGAAACTTATCCCCATTCCAAGCTAAGATATGTTTTTTTCTCTTCCTGTTCATCAAGGTCACACCATTGCATCGTCTTCACCCACTGCCATCCATAGGCCTGTCATACTCTACAACACTCAGAGCTCCATGCAACAGAAACTTTTATGATTCCCCACCCCCACCCTGGGCACTGTGCATACAGCTGTCCCAAGACTCACGTTATGTATATGTGTCCATGTTCTACACAGCCAGATCCTTTGGTCAAACTGGACAAGGATGGACTCCCAACCCAGGTCAGCAGTCACCAGGCTAGCCAACTCCTGATGAGTTGCTAGGCTCAAAATGCTGTTTGAGTGAAAACAGTGAAATAGAACCAGTGGGGTCCTATGTCTTGAACATCTGTGCAAAAGACACAGAAAGAATGCTGACAGGTGAGAGTCATATTGCATAGATAGGGGTGCATACAAAGAAGGACCCTGGGCTCCTGCTGCTACCAGCCCACAAGATTATTCTGACAGTAAAGTCCTTTTGTCATGATGCTCCTTCAGTCTGCTTTCTTATACAACCCATGACCACCTGCCTGGGAATGGTACCACACACAGTGGACTGGGTCCTTGCAAAATCAACCAACAAGCAAGAAAATACCTACAGATCAATCTGATGGAGATATTTTCTCCATTGAAGTCCTTTCTTTTCAGGTGACCCTGGCTTTGATCAAGTCAACAAAATAAAAACAACCAGCATACCATAGGAACTTGGAAATGTGCTAATTCCATAGAGGTATAAGAAATATTTTTCTGATACATCCATTTATTGGATATTGGGACTTAGCTTTGATTTTCATATTGTATCCTTAAGAAAATGATTTGATAACAGAGCCAATAATGGAGCACTTTTAGAAATGATACAATCTTTATAGATTAATAAGGAACAGCTAGCTGAAAAAATTAATACCATTGAAAAGGATAACATTAGTTTGACAGACAAAATTCAATCCATGTCAAAGAGTACTGAGAAATTATCTAAAAGAACTCATACTGTTGAATTTGACAATCAAAATCTGTTAAAAAGTTATGATAGGTTAGCAGATAGAGTATTTCTCCAGGATAGCAAAGTGCAAGCTATTCAAATAATGTCCAAGGATGAGATGTTATCTTTAAAACTTCATACTTTGGAATCGCATGTAGAGAATGAGAACCAGAGGCTAGGAGCTTCAATAAAATCACTAGAAATATATACAGACCAAGAGATTCAGGATTTACAAAAGACAATAGTAAAAAGATTTGAAATGATTGAAGAAATTATCAGAGCTGATGAGTAGGGAGAGAAGGTACAAGGACAAGATTTAACATCACCAGAATGTGCCAGAGCAAGAGCTGACTTACCCACGGTTTTAGATTTCTACCCTGTAATCACCTCTGAAAAAGCATCAAGTTCTAAATGCCCAAAGGGATCCTAAGAATGTAGACAGATACCTATACATATGAACAATCTAAAAGAAATTAAGAAAGCAGAGATATCTTATGACTTGCATTCACCATTTGTTGGGGAGATGGTAAAGATATGGTTTCCGGCAATAAGGCTACCCACATGATTGGCTTCAATTAGTTTCAGCAGTCTTGGAAGACAGGTCATAACTACTATGGAAATGTTATTAGTGAGAAGAGGCAAAAAAATTTAAAACAACAGGGAAAAGCAGAAGGATTTGAGGCTTTTCAAGATCAAATTCTTGGTGAGGGCACCTATGCTAACCCACAGGATCAAGCTCTTTACAACGAACACATCTTATCTCTATGCCACATAGCAGACTTAAATGCTTGGGACAGGATACAAGAATCAGACAAACGAACTGAATCAGGGTTAAACAGGACCAAAAAGAACACATTAGTGACTTTTTACAAAGATTAACTAAGGCTGTACAAATAGGAGTAACTGACCCAGAAGCTATATAAGTACTTATTGAATCTTTGGCGTTTGAAAATTCCAAGTTAGAGTATAAGAAGATATTTGGGCCTTTAAATGTTAGATCATCACCAATGGATGAATAGATCCTGCATACAATGAACATTTGACTATAATACTGAATCTTGGGTAGGAGAAGCAATTTCCAAAGGTATGAGAAGACATCAAAATGTCAAATGTTTTAATTGTGGTAAAATAGGACATCTGAGAAGAGATTGTAGACAAAGAATTCCCAGAAATAATGTCTCCTCTGAGAATGGCAAAAATAGAAAGTCTCAATCTTCTGGATTATGTAGAAAATGTGGCAAAGGCTGGCAATGGACCAATGAATGTAGATCAACAAAAGATAGACAAGGTAACCCAATACCATTGGGAAACTCCTTGGGGGAGGCTCTCACAGGCCCCCAAGTCAAACATGATCCAGTCATTCACACTCACTGTGGAGGATGTATCTTACCAGGAAAATTTCAAAATCCATTGCCTGCTGAAAAAAAAAAACCATACTGTTCTGGCTGATGGAATGATCCTGGAGAATGAATTAAAAACTCCAATAGGAAATAGGAAGTGTATATTTGACAAACTTTTATAAATGATCAAAGAGCAAGGCTAAAAGGCATATAAATAACATTGTCATTGAGGGATTACTAGACACAGGCACCAATGTGACTATGACTACTCTAGAATCTTGACATCCAACTTGACATCTTCAAGAGGAAAATGTTCAATTCCTAGAAATTGGAACCCTATCTCAAGTGAAACAAAGCGCAAGATGGGTTGAATGCATAGGGCCAGAAGGACAAAGAGGAAGACCGAGGCCTTATGTGGTTAATATCACAGTGAATTTATGGGGTTGTGACCTGCTACAGCGATGGAATACCCAGATTAATATTTCTGCAGTCCCATAAACTCAAGGTTCTGGAAAGGATATTATAAGGTATTATACCCCAAAATCACCAGCCATTCAGGCTGTACAAGAACACAAAGCAACTTGCAAACCTTTAGAGGTACCAATGGCCCTACCTTTAAAATGGTTAACTGAGAAGTCAATATGGGCTAAACAATGACCTTTAATGGAAGAACAACTATAGACTGAGCCTTAAGCAGCTTCCTGCTCTGTTTGCTGGTGACAAGCAGTTGAAGCTCCTTTAAGAGGTTTCCTGACTCATCTTTAATGGCAAGAACTGCATGGTTTCTTTAAGGAAAGGCTTCCTGGTTTGTGTTAGTTACAGGAACAGCTCTGGCTCTTTTGGGGACTGATACCTGCCACCCACATCAGGTCCAGATGCTTATGTACCCACTCGGGGTCAGGAGGAAAATAGCTGAGACCATGCCCAGGGTTCAGCACTTTCTGCTTGAGCAGGTGGCGGGATTGGGTCTGTTAGACGTGCACAGGCAGTAGAGCATGGCGGATTCCCACCACCATACACAGAGAGATTTCCAGGCCACATAGTATACTGCATGGTAGGTTAAGCTTTTACTCAGATAAAAGGAGCTTATGCGCTGCATGCCCAGAGTTGAGGTGGTGAGGATGGCTCCCACCCAGCAGTCCCAGAGCAGCTGGTGAACTACCTCCACCATATTAAAACCTGAAAGAGGTAGAGTCAGCATCCAGGACCACTGAGACGAAGCTGCTTGCCATTTTAAAGGCACTCATGGTCAGAACATTATTACAGATATGCAATACACACAAATTCAGATGTAAAAGACCTCTAAATGGGTCACAGTGTTGAATAAATGTGTGTAAGCTTGGGAAAGATAATAGTTTTTTTTAAAAAAAGTAAATGGTTTTTAAAAATAAAACAGTCTTTTTAAAGAGACAGAGTACAGACAGCCATAAATTAAAGGAATAAAAAGAAAACTAAGCCATGTAAAGATGGAATATACACAAAGAATCTGGATTGTGTATATTATTGTGTTTTCTTTGAGTTTTTGACTACAGAGAGATATTTGATTCTGGGGGCTGCTAAGCTAAACCAACATATGTATTTTAAAGGTATCTTGACTTCAAAATTTGGGTCTAAGAATATGTTGCTTTGGAAAAGAGGCTCTTCTTTTGTTTCCACAGAGGATGAGAACCTGTGGGTTGTTTCCAGACTAATGTAGTTTGATGGACCAAGATCCCCTGAAAAATCTCCAATAGGAGCAGGTGCCCCAGATAATTCAACATTTCAGAGAACCTCTATTGGAGTTTTCTCTGAGTTCTACATCCAGAACAGCCTCAAGACTGCTGGTTGAAATGGTCAAGCCTCACATAATATTCCAATCAGGGCTTAAACATAATTATAAATTTTCTTTGGGTCCCCATAAGATTATCAGCACCCCCATTCAGCAGGAAGTAGCCTAGAAAACTCTGCCCACATTCCCAAAAATTGGATTTTGGATATTTGTCTCTGTTTAGAGTGTTAGTTACAAGTTGTTATGAATAATGGTCAGAAAAAAAACGTAACAAAGGAGATTAGATTTAGAGTTCTTGCTTTGAAAAAAGAGGGGGAGTGCTGTGGGACAATGGTCTTGTACCCTGTAAAGATTTGTCACATGTATTAGTTTAATAAAATGCTGATTGGCCAGTAACCAGGCAGGAGAATTCTAGGAAGAAGAGGAAAGGCTTAGTCTGCAGTCATCACCCAGACACAGAGGACACAAGATGAGAATGCCTCATGGATAAAAGGTACCAAGCCACGTGGCTAACACAGACATGAATTATGGGTTAATGTAAGATATAAGAGTTAATAAGAAGCCTGAGCTAATAGGTAAAACAATTTAAAATTAGTATAAGCCTCTGTGTGTTTCTTTGGGACTGAGTGGGACAGAAACCTCTGTCAACAGAAATCTACACACACACACACACACACACACACACACACACACACACACACACCCTGACCTTCATCAGTTCTGGTCCAGAACATATACAGAGTTCCAGCTTAAAGTGTGCACTTTTACATTTGCTCAGGGGTTTTCTAAAGGTTCCTGAGTTTGCCTATGCTTTAATTTTGCTTCCCAGCAAATTATAAGCAGAGATGTCGCTCATGTTTCTTTTTACCTTTTCTATCCTGATGGCCTTGGATCAATTACTCAACCTCCCCAAGCAACAGCATTCTCATTTTCAGCACTGGAGTAAGAACTTTAGTTACTTTACAGGATAATTATGAAGAATAAAAAATAATAGGTCTGCAAAGCACTTGGCATAGTGCCTGATGCACCATGTGTGCCCAGTAAGTGTTGATGATAGTGGTGATTGGTAGTGATGGTGGTGATGGTGGCAAAGGCGGTGATAGTGATAGACATGTTGATGGTGGCAATGATGGTAGTAATGGTAATGGTAGCAACAGGGGTAGTGATGGCGATGGTAGTGATAGTGCTGATGGCATCATACGGTCCTCTCAGTACATAGCAGGTAGCTTAGGAATGCTTACTGACACATGAGTGGTTTGGAAGAAGGAAAATAAGAGGTAGATAAACATTAAAGTAAATCTGAGACTAATGAGATGACTCAATGGGTAAAAAGCACTTGGGCCAAGCCTGATTAACTGAGTCCAACCAAGTGACCTACATAGTGAAACAAGAGAACTGACTCCCACAAGTTGCTCTCCAACCTCCACACATGTGCCATGGCGTGTACACACATAGGTAAGTAGTTAGGAAGGTAGGTATATAGGTAGGTAGGTAGGTAGGTAGGTAGGTAGGTAGGTAGGTAGGCAGGCAGGCAGATAAACAGATAGCTAGGTGGACTTTTTATGTTAAAGGGACTAGGAAAGTTTCTCAGCAGTTGAGAGTACTTATTGCTCTTACAGAGGACCTGGGTTCAGTTTCCAACACCCACATCAGGCAGCTAGCAACCACCTGCCACTTTTGGCCAACGAGATCTAACTAGTCTCTGTCGGTACCTGCACACATGTTATACACATAAAAACAATCATCAAATTATAAAAGTTTCCATTTCCGCCCCCCTCCCAACACCCTCCCACTCCCCCCACTCCCCCCTCCTTCCCCTCCATCCCCCAGGGCAGTCAGGGTTTCCTGCCCTGTGGGAAGCTCCAGCTCCCTCCCCCTCCCTCCAGGTCCAGGAAGGCGAGCGTCCAAACAGACTGGATCCCCAAAATCCAGCATATGCAGAGGAAACAGGTCCCAGTGTCATAGTCAATGGCTTTTCAGAAAGACTCCGGGCCAGCCACAGTCAGAGAATCCGGCCAAATTCCGAGAATCTGGCTAGATCACGTCCTCGTTCAGTCCCAGTCCGACTGGCCCTGGTAAACTCTCATCAGATCCGTTCCCTTGTATCAGTGGGTGATAGCATCCCTCGCAGTACTGATTTCGTCTTTCATGTTCCTCCTCCTTCCGCTCCCCCTCCGGACCTCGGGGGGCTCAATCTGGTGCTCCAATGTGGGCCTCCGACTGCATAGCCGTCCTTATAAAATTTACTAAAAAAAAAAAAAAAAAAAAAAAAAAAAAAAAAAAAAGATAAAAATACATAAAGATGCATGCATAAAATAACCAATTTTTAATAAATTTTGTCATTCTTAAAAATTTAAAAAAAAACAATCATCAAGGTAACAAAGTTGACTTACTGTATCTAAACATTGATATTTTAAAAAGGAGGACACACACGGTAAGGTGTCACAGAGTGGTCCTATTGCCGGAGCTGACAAGAGTCCATTAAATCCCATCAGCAGTATCCTGGAACATTCAAGTCCTTGGGTTTAAAATATTTGGATCCTGTCTCTGTTCGGTAGGAATCTGTCTGTCTGAGCTTTGTTTTCTTCTTTTAGTCTCAATAAATTCTGACACTCAGCTGCAGGTAGTGGCATTCAGGGATGGAGGGATGCAGACCCTCACTGAGCATCATCTACCACACCCCAGCAAATCACTCTTAGATTTAAAGTGGTCCTCTAAGGAGTGCATCATCTCAGGTTGTAGCAACGAGGCCGAGAATCTGAGCTAACACTAAACTCAAACGTCATCCCTTGCTGTGTGCCACCCAAGTCTCAGTGATGCATATGTTTATAGCCAAGATAGCCTAGATTTGAACCCTACTACGCTACCTCTAGCTTCTTGCTTAATACCTCTGGCCTAATGTGCCTTAGCCTATAGGACAATTTACAGGAATGTCTCAGCACAGAGTCCAGGACAGTCAGCCCTCGACACACAATAACAATTACTGATTATATTATTCATTATAGTTTAGCTCTTGGCTTCCCAAAGGCCACGTGTTGCATTGAAGGCTTGGTTGCTAGCCTGTCACATTATTAGGCAGTAGTGGGACCTTAGAAGAAAGGAACCTAAATGAAAGAAGTTGGGCCACTAGGGACATGGCTTTGGAGGAGACATCGGAACCCCTGTTTGTACTCTTCCTCTCTCTCTTCCCCCTCTTCCTCCTTACCCACCACCATGAACTAAGCCACACTCACTGCCACACACTCCCACCATGATGCTCTGTGTCACCATAAGCCCAAAGGCAGCGGAACCAATCAATCATGGACTGAAACATCTTAGATTGTGAGCCAAAACAACCTTTCTTCTCTTTAAACTGATTGCCTCTGATACCTGTTGTAAGAGAAAGCTGAATCGCTGAATAGATTTCTTCTGTTAGTTTCTGTTCTTAACTTTTCTCCCTTCTCATTCTTGATGCTAAATGCTCACTCAAAGCTAAAAAGAAAAAAAAATCAGGAAAATTCACCGTTAAAAAAAATACTATGCCCATTTCTCTGCATGAAGCAAAACACCCAGGCTGTGTGGAAGAGCTGGCACGGTAGCGGTGAGAAGAAAGCTAGATGTGGGTAGTAGAACTGATAGAGCAGCAGGTCAGCTAATGTCATTCTGGGCTCTGTTCCCAGGAGCTCCATCAGCAGAGCACAGAGGTGAGTCTCATTTCAACCGCCTTTCACAAATGGCTCCTGGAAAATTAAATTAAATTCTGAGCACTTCAATACCATAAAGATGCAAAAAAGGCTAAAGAGAGTTCAGAGACGAGTGATAAAAATGGCGAGAGACTGGGAAACGTGATTGAATAACTGACTGCGTGCAGCATGCCTGGATGGGGATGGTTGAAAAGCTGCAAGAGAATCCTAGTAGCCTATAAATGACAGGTGTGTAAGCAGTCAGGAAGAGTTACCTAGCATAGCCCAAGGAGACACGAGCAAGAGATGGGGGGGAGACAGGAATGGACAGGCGAAGCCATGTCATCTGGCTTGGTGAGTTCGAGGCCAGCCTAGTCTACAAGAGCTAGTCCCAAGACAGCCAGGGCTGTTACACAGAGAAACCCTGTCTCAAAAAACAATAAATAAATAAATAAATACATATATAAATAAATACATAAATAAATAAATGGAGTCCTACCACTTGTGGCCCTGTGAATGGTCCTGGGGATCACGATGCTACACAAAATGACAGAGAAAGACAGCTGTGGCCTGGTTCCAGTGGAAGAAGCATCAAAGAATAGAAAGCTTGGGGAACCACTGGCATGTCAGCGGGTGCAGGGAGGAGGGGAACAGTGAATGAAGAAGATACACACACTGTGGCCCCTGAGAGGTCATATTAGAATTTGTTCCGCAAGCCAAGGGGACCCTAACATTTCTGAAAACAGGTCAGGTCATCTGGTGGCATAACCCCAAGTACTCTGGAGGTCAAGGCAGGAAAGTCTCCTGCTCAAGGTCTGCTTGTGCTCCAGAGTGAGTTCATTCTGGTGCCAGCTTGGCAATTTAGTGAGGTTCTGTCTCAAAATAGAAAGGAAAAAGAGTGCTGTGTATAAGCTGCGGACAGGGCACTCACCTAACATGTGTCGGCACTGGGTTCCACCTCAGTACCACAAAAAAAGAAAGAAAGAAAATTTAAATTAGAAAGTTCCTAAAGCCGATTATGCAACACAGGCCTGCTGAAGCTAAATCAAAGATGCCCAATTAAAAGAAAAAATCCAAAACTGCAATAGCTGATTAATAACGCATTTGGCAAGTAAGTCAGACTCGATCTGAATCTAGGTCTTATGCCAAACTCAGATGTGTTGATCAGAAGGGTGAGTAGATAGTCTTTATCTACTTGCTGTGATCAATCTTCTGAACAGAAACAGGCATGCGACGAAACGTGAGACGTTACCCCACTGGCGACATCCTCTGATGTACAGTATGCCTGCCATGTCACAAACACAGCAGCCCCCTTGCAGCCCTGTGCTGCCCTGTTGACTCTGGGAAGGATGACTAGGGGGCCATGACTTGAGATTGAGAGTCTAGTATTAATAAGAAAAAGGCTCAACAGTTTGGTGTGGCAGGGGGAATAGAAAAAAAAAATAATTCCAAAATAATCTGGAAACAAATTAGTACAATTTAGTAACTAGGAGGGAGCTGGAGGGATGGAGGGACAAGGACTTGATATTGTTCTCTTGAGTCCTGGGATGGATGGTGCTACCATCATTGGAGTGACGCTCTGACAGAATGGAGCAAGTTCAGGGCCTGGCATATCAGCTCGACCCCAAGTGTGCCAGTTGGAAGCATCAGGGCAACTTCTAGATCAAGCTATCCACCAGAGACTGATAGTCACACAGTAGCTCCCAGGATGTTCTTGGCAAGAACAGTGATAATTAAAATGTCATAGATAGATCTTGGGCCAAAGAAGAAGGAGGGGTGGACAAGAGTGTAATCCAGAATGCCTTTCTTCTGGGCAAGAAGAGAAACAGAAAACCCACCCAAACTCTCCAGCAGGTCCCTAGACAAAGTCTGCCATGCACTGAGACAAGTGGCAGAAAACAAAGAGGCTCTTGGTCACCCGCTGTGCTGGCTGGGTTTTCTGTCCACTTGACACAAGCTAGAGTCATCTGAGAAGAGGGAACTCCATTAAGAAAATGCTTCCATCAGACTGACCCTCAGCTAAGCCTGTGGGGACATCCTAACTGAAGAGGGATGTGGAAGAGCACGGTCCACTATGGGTACCATCTTTGGGCAAGTCTTGGGACATATACGAAATCAATTTCAATGAGTAGCATTCCTTCACAGCCTCCATTGCAGTTCCTTCTTTAAGTTCCAGCCCTGTCTTCCCTGACGGTGGACATCTGCAAGTCAAATACGCCCTCTCCATCCCAAGTTGGTTTTGGTAGTGGTGGTCTAACACATGAAGACCCCTGGATATATCTCCCTGCCTCTGTCATACGCAAAGCTGGGCACTCCCAGTCAGCCAGATTGCAATAAGAACACCTCTCCTTCGGGCCATGTGGAAATAATTCCCGTCTTCCTTTAATTCCAAGGAGACAAATCAGAGGAGTCTCAGGATAGTCACTCAAGCATCTTCCTGAAAGAAAATGAGGCTACACAGTTGTCCTTGGCTTCTTGAATTTAGAGGATTTTATTTTTCACACTGTTGTGATTATATGTGAACTTATATATCTTTAAGTGGTTGAGGAGTCCTGTGATCTCTACTGGCCCTTTCTTAGGAATAGGGACCCTGGATGCTGCCATCCTGCAACCTCCTCTCTCTGCACTTCTGAAGTAACTGAAGAAGTCATTTCCAAAATGTAGACAAAGTCACCAAATCTCAAACAGAAGGGAAGGGGGAAAGACAGTATACCAGCTAAGAGTCTCAGATGAGCCAGCTCCATGGGAACAAGTAGCTTGACCAATGACAATAAGCCATTTTCTTTTGATGTTGTTGGGTTTGGTTTTGTCTATTGAGACAGGTTTCTTAGCCTGGCTTCCAACTCTCTGTGTAACTGTGGTGGTTTGAATAGGTGTGGTCCCCATAGACTCGTGTGTTTAAATGCTTGTCCTATAGGAAGAGCCACTATTAGGAGGTCTGGCTTTGTTGGAGGAAGTATGTCACTGTGGGGGCGGGCTTTGAGGTCTCACTATGGGCATGCTTAAGCTATGCCCAGTGTGGTAGACAATTCACTTCCTGCTGCCTGTGGATCAAGGTGTAGCACTCTCAGCTCCTTCTCCAGCACCATGCCTGCCTGCCTGCCACCATGTTTCCTACCATGACAAAGATAGACTAAATCTCTAAAACTGAAAAATAGCCTAAATTGAAAGTTTTCCTTTATAAAAGCTGCCATGGTCATCGTGTCTCTTTACAGCAACTGAAACGCTAGCTAAGATAGTAGCTAATGGTGAGCTGGAACTTCTGCTCCCCCTTCCTCCAGCTCTGATGTGCTGATTATACAATGCTAGAGGTCAAACCCAGGGCTTGGGACTTGCTTGATAAGTGAACTCTAACTAAGCTACATCTTCAGCCTCCTAAAGTCGTTTTCTAGTACGCAAAATTTTACTGCCCAGTAAGGCTAGACCTGCAACCCTGTTCAAGGTCTACACTTTGACTTTGTATTTGGGTTTTCTTACTCATTTAAAGCAGGCAAAATATGCTGGGATGTACTTTCCTGGACTATGCAAGGTCCTGAGTTTAGTCCCCAATATCAGAAGGAAAGAGAACTCTTGTGAACAAACCTTGTCCTGCTGCTGTGATAAAACACTGACCAAAAGCAACCTGGGAGGAGAGGGTTTATTTACACCCTACATCACAGTCCATCATGGGTGAAGTTGGGGCAGGAGCCCAAGGCAGCAACCTCGAAGCAGGAACTGAAACAGAGACCCAAAGAATGTCTGGCCCTCCTACATCAATCAATAATTAAGGAAACACTTTGAAGACCTGCCAACAAGACAATCTTACGAAGGCATTTTCCCAGTCGAGGCTCCTCTCTGCAGATAATCTGAGCTCGTATCAAGCTGACAACCAGCTAACCAGCACAAGCCTCACAGAGCTGCCAGCTTATATATGAATATATGCCAACTTGTCGTCCTTTAAATGGTAGGGTGAGATGTCACATGGTCTAAGCTGCAGAACCTACTCTTCCATCTCAAATAGGAGAAAAAGGAAAGAGGAAATAAAAGGACTCAATAGTGCGGTCTCAATATTTAGGATTTGTAAGGGGGGTATTATTTACTTGTTTGTATGGGTATGGTGTGTACATGAGTGTGTGTGTGTGTGTGTGTGTGTGTGTATTTGTTCATGTGAATGTGGATGTGGGCATGCCATAGTCCATGTGTGGTGGTCAGAAAACAACCTCTGGAGTTGAACCTTGCCTTCTACCTTGTTTGAGACAGGCTTTCTCTGCTGTCTTTCTGCTGCGTGTACCAGCTGTCCCTTAAGATGCTGAGGATTCTCCCGCCTCTGCCTCCCATCTCTCAGAACATCTAGGGTTACAGACACTTTAGATATAAGTCCAGCTTTTCCATGGGTTCTGGGGATTTGAACTTAGGTCCTCCCACTTGTGCAGCAAGCACTTTACCCACTGAGCCATTCTCCCTGCCCCATCATTTTTTTAATTGACAAATAAAAATATGCATTTTAAAATGTGATTTTGAACTATGTATGCGTTGCAGAAGAGTTCAGTCAAGCTCATTAACACAGGCACAGCCTTGGTTGTTTAGTGACGAGAACTCTCCCCTTATCCTCCCCTGCCGTTTTCAAGCACACAATGCATTGGCAACTACAGTCACCTCCCAAGAGATTTCTTGAACTCCTTCATCTTTATAACTGAAATTTTGTATCCTCCCACAACAGCGCCCCCATTCCTCTCCCTAAGCCTCTGGCAATTACATTCTGCTCCCTACTTCTGCATTTGCTATGTCTATGTCAGTGTTTGTTTCTCTCCTTTGAGCCCAGAGCAGCTCGGTTGGACGCTGCATCACACATGGGCTCCCTCAAATACTCAGTTGTAGATGCAAAACTTTGATCAGAATGCCACACTTTTGCACATAACTCTTTTGGGGAGTGTTTTGAACTTTTGAGTTTAGCCCTCCAGTCCTAAAGATGGCTACCAAACCACCGCATCATCTATTGTACCGATTCTCACCGCCCCTCACCTCCGCAGCAAGTGTCTGGGTGCTTGCCCTTGCTTCCAATGCTTAGTGCCTAAGACTGATTGAATGGTGTGTAATTTGTTCCTACACTTGTTACACGACCCTTAATATAGTTCCTTGAGTATGCTCGGAACCATGGGGTGTGGCTCCCGATTTAGCCTCCTGACAGTCACGTGTTTCTGAGATAAAAACAGCTAACTGGGCATTTTAAAACTTAACTGCTGCTCTGCACTAAAAATATGGAACTATTACAAAGCATTTCCGAGATGTCCTACTTGACATCTCACAAGTGGCTTCTCTCCTCGTTCGATTTTCCTCCCGCTTCCACACATCTGTTACCCCATGCTGGACACCAAGCCACTGTATCCTGTGCAAGGGCTGTGTTAGTCTTCTTGCTGTCGAGACCAAATACACAACCAAGAACAAATCCAGGAAGGGAGGGGTTAATTTGTCTCGCATTTTGAAAGGGCACAGTCCAGTGTGGAGAGAACGGCACCAGGTGGGCAGCTGGGGTCCCTTGCCTGTCCCCTTCTTAGCAGAACAGTAAACAACCTTGGCAAGGGAAGTGGGGTCAGGAACAAGGCCCACTGCTGTAGCAGGCTTTCTTTTTGATCACCAGCCAGCTCCCAAATCAAGACACAGAAACTTAATATAAGTTATGGATGTTCAACCTTATTTTATGTTTGTCCCACTAGCTCTTATACTTAATTTAAACTAATTCTCTTCATCTACATTTTGCCTTGGGGCTTTTTAACTTTTCTTTTGTTTTATTCTGTACGTCCTACCCCATGTCTGCCTGGTGGGCAGCTGCCTGGTTGGCTGGCCCCAGATGTCCTCTTCCTCTCCCTCCTTCTCTCTCTCTCCTAGATTCCTTCTCCTATTTATTCTCTCTGCCTGACAGCCCAGCCTATTCCTCTCCTGCTTTTTATTAGAGCAATCCAATTAGGAGCCTTAGGCAGGCAAGGTAAGAAGAGCAACACATCTTTACATAGTTAAACAAATGCAATACATCTTTTCACAGTTAAAGTGACAGTCTACTCTACAACACACCCCAACTGACTCATTTCTACCAGTGAGTCTCCACCTCCGAAAGGATCCTCAATCACCTGACACACCAGAAGTTAAGGTTCAAACATGAGCCAATGGAAGATGTTCACATTTAAACCGTATGACTCAGCTTCCCAGAAGGCAGGTTGCACTGGAATCTGGGTAAGGATGTCAGCAATGACTCTCACTTGGCCCTGCTCATCCTATCTTCTGTCAGACTTCCCTGGTCTGCAAAGGCAAAGTGCAAGAAAGAGCCCTCAGAGGTGGGCATCCTACTAATATCATGTCCTTCCTCTGGCTCCTCCCTTTCACTTCTCCTTAGCAAACCTCAGGGAAGATCCCATAATAGAAAACACAAGGCTGTAGTCATTAGGAAATGGAGATCACCGCTACCCAGATTCCCTGACACACCAGATCCCATGAGCATCCATTGCCTCGTCCACATGATGGCTCCAGGTACTTGATCTTGGTTGGTTTTGTTGCTTCTGTTTCAGTCATTTTATACCATATTTTTCTGATTTGTTCTCAGGGCATAAACTGGCATTCAATAAACTGTACATGAACATGCAACTTGATGGACATGATATATTTATCTACCTGATAAATCAAAATTCAAGCATCCACACCACCAGCAATCTTCCCTCTCCCCTCAGGGGACCCTTTCTCCTGCCCACCCTGCTTGCCCCCAGGAAACTGCTGGTCTTTTGAGAACTCTATATTGGCTTATAAAACAGACAGTGTCCTCTTTTTTGCCTGGATTTTTCCTTCATCACAATTGTGTGAAATGTTGTCTCTGTTAAGCTGTGTTGAACTGTGCAGGTACACTGAGGTTTCCCATTCTTCTGCATGAAGTTCACGCGGGGTTCTTGTAGTTTCTGCCTATTACAAAGAAAGCCTCACCTTTGTATGGCCCAGGCTTTGGACTCTATTAGGTACATATGTAGGAGTGTTGTGGCTGAATCATTTTGGAGTCTTAAGACTCTGTCAGATGTCTTCTGAAGAAGTTGTTCGTTTTCTACTCCCACCAGCTGTGTGAGAGCGCCCGCTTCTGATCCACACACTTAGTAGAGTCAAGGTTTTTAGTTTTAGCTGTTTTCCTGACTGTGACTTGATTTGTATTCCCCCCCCCCGTGAGGCTGAGTGCCTTTCGATGCCTCGGGCCCTTGGATTTTCCTTAGAGAAGCATCTGTTCAAACTTCTGTCCCAGGTTTTAACAGATTTCTTGTTTTCTTGAGTTCAGAGAGCTTTACAAACACTCTGAATATAAGCCTTTATCAGATTCCACACCCACTACAACTCAGACTTCTTTGGGAAATCTAGGTTGACTTGGGTTCTGTTTGACTGGGTTTTGTTGTTGTTTTAGGCTATTCTAGAACTGTATTTCCATATGAATTCAATAATCAGAATTTTTATTTACAACACTGCTTGGCCAATGACTCAGGCATATTTCTAGCTAGCTCTTACAACTTAAATCAACCCATTTCTATTAATCTGTGTACTGTAAAGGTTCTAGGCATCTGTCTTCTTTGGCAGCTACATGGCATCTCTCTGACTCTGCCTACTCTATCTTTGTTCTGATTTCCTACCTGGGTTGGCTCTGCTAAGTCATTGGCTAAAACAGTTTTAAGAATCAGAATTTTCCTTTATTTATTTATTATTTTATGTTTGTGGGAGGAATTCACTCATGCCACCACATTCCTGTGGAGGTTAGAAAACAACTTTCAGGTGTCAGTTCTCTCATCCACCTCAGGGTGGTTATTTCATAAGCAGCTGGAGGGACCCGGTGGGTGGGGATAAACCAGTTCAGGACTGCTGGATGGAGAAAAATCTCCATCAACACTTAAGGATCAAAGTCAGGTCCTTGGGCTAGCCAGCAAGCCTTTGCCTAATGAGCCATCTTGCTGGCTCAGAATCTGTCTTTTTTAAGCTCCAGAAATTGAGATGGGGTGGAAGAGGAGGGGATGGGATGGGTAGGAGCAAATGGGATGGATGGCATGGGACAGGAGAGGGATGGGAGGAATGGGATGGGAAAGGAGAGGAAGGGATGGGATGAAATGGAATAGGCTGGAAAATTCTTGTGAGTGTTAGCCTGGGATTGCCTTGGGTCTTGGTTTGTGGGATGCTAATACTACAGCCACCTGTGAGTGTTGACTATGCAGTACACTGGCCTTGAATATTGTCAATTTCGTCCCTAAGCACTTCATATTTTTCATCTTACTAAATGATATTCTAATGGCGGTATGGGACACTGAGGTGCACCTTATTAACTCAACACTTTTGCACCTGGCTTCTGCACCCTGCAACCTTGATGAACTCATCTGTCAATCATGACAGCTCCTCTGCAGATTTGGTCATGTTTTCTGTAGCCATCTGCTAGGACGGCTCTTCTTCACACTTTCTGCAGTTTCCTTAGTCAGTGTCCTGCTAGACTGGATGGGGGCATCTCCAGCTAAGCAGCAGTGTTGAGAGTAGCCATCCTGTCTTGTTCCTGAGGTTTGCACTGGGACCCTCAGCATTTTCTAATTATGATGTCATAATTATAATTATAATTGCCATAGTCTGCTCACAGATGCCTTTATGGGTTACAGAAGCTTTTTTCTATTCCTAATCTATGGGAGTTTTATCAGAACTTAGTTGAATTGTATTGAATGCTTTTTACATCTTTGCTGTGATGATAATATGGTATTTTTTAGTAAGAAAGCAAATTATATTAATTTTTATTAAGCCAATGGTAAATTCTTAAGATAACTCCCATTTGGATTTTTTTCTTCTCTGTAAATATTGTTAGACTATATTATGTACAGAATCTTTATATCTATGTGTCTTAACTATGGTGGAATATGGTTTTCTAATTTTACAATGTCTCATTTAATTTAAAAAATATTCTCTTAAATTTTCTGAGTTTATCTTAAAAGAACATTTTTAAAAATTTTTTTACTTCTATTTTATTTTATGCATATGAATATCTATGCCTGAATGTGTATCTGTGCACCATGCACATGCCCGGAGCCTGAAGAGTCCGGAAAATGGTGCCAGCTCCCCAGCAACCCCAGTTACAGTGCTATGTGGGTGCTGGGAATGGAACCCGGAGCCTCTGAAACAGCAGCCAGTGCTCTTAACCTCTGAGCTGTCCCTCCAGCCAACCATTTCTTTACCTTAAATGTTTAGAAAATGTTACCAGTATTGCCTTCTAAACTTAGAGGAGTTTGGGGGGATTATTTTAATTAAAATTTGATTCTGTAATAAAAATACTTTGATATTTTTTATTCATATTACCACTTCTCTTTGAATGAGCTTTGGTATTTGTTAATTTGTGGGTTTTGAAGAGATCTCCGTTTATCCAATTTGTAAACTGCTAAATATGATACATGGGTGTCAGTTACCCTTCATTTTTCTTTATTCTTACATCTTACATCAGATCATCGCCTCTGGTTTTGTTTTGTAGTTGTAATATGTGTCTTCTTGTTTTCCTAATCAATATGTGGGAATTACCCATCTACCTTTCTGATCATTGAATTCTGTTGTCAAGACCTGAATCCCTTTCAATATGTTGCAAGGTGTGTTATGGCTCACAGTGTGTTGGCAAATGTTTTGCCTTCACTTGGTGGAACGCTCTAGAAATGTTAGGTGGGTGATGTCTCTGACAGAACTGTGCAAGCCTTCTATATTCTTAATGATTTGTTATTCTCTCCTCATTCTAGCAACTCCTGGAAGGTTATGAAATCTTAAAGTTTACCTATTCCTGTTTGTTGGGTACATCTGCTGAGCATAGCCATGTACCACCACAAATCACCTTGCTTACTCATGGTAATGCTTTCGCCATGAAATCAACCACGTTTGTGTTACTATAGCCACAGCTGCTCTCTTTGGATGGATGCTAACGTGTCTCTCACCCTTTCACAATGAAATGATCAGTGTATTTAGATTTGAAGTGTCATCTCTCTTTCATTCTCTCCCTCTCTCTTCTTTCTTTTCCTGGGGGCTCAAATTACATATACATTAAGTCACTTGAAGTTAATATCACTTGTTGAGTTCTGTTCTGTCCCACAGAAATTCATTTTCTCTGTGTCTTTTCATTTTACATAGTGTATTGTTGAAATTTTGAGAACATTCTGCTTTCTTATACTACATCTAAATTGCTGATGATCTCTTCTAGTCTTTCTTTTTCCTCTTTATCTCTCTCTCTCACACACACACACACACATGCACACACATGCACATGTGCATACACACATGTGCACAGGCACGTGCACACACTCACACACACATGCACATGCACATACACACACGTGCGTGCGAGCGCACACACACACATGCACTTACGCGCACGTGTGCGCGCGCACACACACACACACACACACACACTGGTTCTCATCTCTAGAAATCTAACTTGGATCTGTTCCTGGAGTTTTGTACCTCTGATACTTTAGAAACGTGAAATGCACTTGGTTCTGTTTTTATGCTTTTTTTTTTTCTGCTTATTCTAACGTGTTTGTAGTTGTAAGTCAGGTTGGATTGACTTCTGGTGTTTGTGTCTGTTCCTCATTGTGGTTTGTGTTTTCTTATCTCTTTGCATGGCTGGTAACTTTTTACTGGATGCCAGACTGTGTGTTCTTGTGTGCCTCCTGGGTGCTGTGTATCTTTTGATTTCTATAAATATTATTGAGCTTTGTTTGAAGATGAATATGTGACTTCAAAATAGTTTGATCTTTTTTAGTATGGCTTTAAAAATACCTTCGGTGAGACTGCCACAGGGCTCAGTCTAGGGCTGATGACACCCCACAGCTGGGGCATGACCTCCCCTCCACCCAGTACTCTGTGACTTTTGAAGTTTCCCAACCCGTCTGGTAGGAACGGGAACTATTCCTGGACGACGGTTCTGTCTCAATCCTCAGACGCTTTTATAATAGTCACACACCAATCACTACACAGCCCCTTTCTAGAAAGTAGTTAACTAATCAAACATATTTATAAATTGCCAGACATTTGTCACGTGTTCCCTAATATAGCCCTTGGAGTATGCTTTGGGCCACGGGGTGTGGTGCCCGAAAAGACAGCCTCATGACAAGCTGTCACAAGTTTCTGGGATAAAAACAGTCACACAGGAATCCTAAAACTTTACTGCTGTTCTGAACTAAAAATATAGAGCCAATCATTACAAATACCAGAAAGGTAAAGCACACCACGCTGACTTCATGGATGCTCCATTTGTCAGAGAAGTATTACAACTCGAAGTCCAGCCAAGAAGTACTTCTTGGGGACAAGCAGCACACACTCAGTTGAATGACAACCCAAAGAAGACTGCCAAAGGGCCAAGACCGTCTTTCAGGATCGTCCTCTGACTGGGATTGCTAGACTTTAAATCATACTCCAGGCCAGGACTGTGCCAGGACAGCAGTGGACTTAGCGTAAAAGAGACAGGAAACTCATGATGTTAGCTCCTGATACTTCCACAGGAGGTCGGCACAAGTCATGTGCATGAGTGGATATTGACATTGCATTGAAAATAAATTTAATAATTTTTTTTACTTTCATAATACTTGAGTGTAAAGTGTGTGTGTAAGCATGTGTGTGTGTGTGTATTTCTTGCTAAACAAAATAAATTTTAACAAAAACTTCCCTTTACTTGATTTTTGATCTGAATATAAGCCATACATTAAAAATAATATACATGTTGGGTAATGATCTAATCCAATCCCTAAGACTCAGTTATTGATGAATTTTAATGTAATGTGTCAAAAAAGGTAATAAATAACTACAAATAATTATTTTCATTATCCAAGTTTCAGTAAAATGTTATTTGTAGTTTATTTATTATTATTAGTGTGTAAGAGAGACACAGGAGAGAGAGGGCAGAGATGGAGGGAGTGGGTGTGCCACTGTACATACGTGAAGGTCAGAGGAAAACTCTGTAGTTGGTTCTCTCCTCCCAACTTTACATGGTGTGGTGGTCTGAATGAGAACAGCCCCATAGGTTCATAGTTTGAATGCTTGGTCCCCAGCTGGTGGAACTGTTTGGGAAGGATTAGGAGGTGTGGCCTTGTTGGGGGAGGTTGGGGAAGAGATTGAAGGTTTCAAAAGGCTTCTGCTATTCTCAATGTGCTCTCTCTGCCTCCTACTTTTAGATCATGATATGAGTTCTCAGATGTTCTTCCACCATAGCTTTGCCCTACCATCATGGACTCTAACCTCCCAATCAAACACTTTGTTTTGTAAGACACTTTGGTTATGGTGTTTTATCACAGCGATGGAGAAGTAGCTAAGACACATGGGTTCCAGAGATCAAATTCAGATCACTAGGCTCATGGAGCAAGCATTGTTACCCACTGGGTAATGATCTCACCACCCTGTATTTCATTTTATATTTTCTTATAAGTTGAGGATCTTATGTTTAATTTTATGCAAGATTTTATGTATATGGTCTGCTGAAACTAGCTCCTTAGGCAGCAAAAAAAAAAAATGAAATCCGTGCTGGCCATGCCAAGGCAGTGACCCACTTGAAACACATTTAGAACCACATGAGATACAGAGTAGGATTGAACACTGAAATATCTTCATGGGGATCTAGATATAGAATAGATGGGATTAGACTGTACCTACAGGAACATTTGTTAATGTCCTTCAACAGGTAGATGGCAGATACAGTTCTCCCATTCAGAAAATCTATCTAGCAAGAATATGCAGTTTACATCTGCAATAAGAGAAAGGCAATGACGTGGGAACAGGAGAATTCAGCCTGCTTGTGTGGGGAATATGTCAAGAGAAAGAAACAGGAAGTGTCTATTTAGACACAATACATAAAATATGACATTGTGGCCTCAAAGTGAATCACCAATAGTGGCATGGCTTCTAACTGTGGACTCACTTCCCAATGGTCACCATAGTCCTTATCCATCCTTGGATGGCACTTGAGATTATGATGGGTATGGGCTCATGAGTATTACACACAAACACATGCGCACACACACACATATACACATACATACACACACACACACACACACAGCAGACTCCCCCAATCAGGCTCCATCATGAAAGACACAAAACTTTCTTATTTGCAAGTATGTTCTTCCCTGACCACTGCTCTAAATCAATTAGCTCTCATTTCTCAGACAAATTCAAGATCCTAAAGCTCTCCTGAGGGAACCGCAGAAACCATCCACCACACTGTGCCCATTCTGCTAATTCTGTAATAGATGCCCAAATGTATTTGTCCTTTCGAAGTGGGGTATGGGGAAGAGAGCCCCAAGAGTGTGGGAATTTGCGGTACCCCTTGAACTATAAAAGAAAAGTAAAGAGAAAGAGAAACTGATCAAACACAGATTTGTAATTCTGGTGAAACAGACAAAATGAATGGTTTTGTCCCTAAAATCCAGACGTGCAATTTTATCTCTCCAGTATTAGAGTTACGCGCCTGCCCATTTGTGTTCTCGTGAGATAAGGGCCTGTTCGAGCTTTGTCATTTCAGGTCAACAAGTTGTATGGCTCTAACATCCTCAGAGAGCATCACAAATCTACACTAAAGAAAGTTCTGGAAGTCCATTGCCTTTTCCCTTTGGGTCTTCCAAGGAGGAGGAGGGGGAACAGGATGGTCTCCATTCCTCTGATTTCTAAAGGAACTACCCTCTAAGAAAGAGCCCACCTACCCAACAGTCTAGATCATTCTATTGGAGGACAGCCTCTCCAAATGTACCAGTGAAAGTGGCAGAGCTTGAACAGAGCTGCTCCTGGGTTGCCACGAGTCAATGCAAATTAAAGACATCGTTGAAGGAGAATGAGTTCTGGGAAATGATTGCTGTTGTTGTAATTGCCCCGTCCTGGGGGCCTCCCAGTCTAACGTGTCTAGCCACAAAGCAGAGTCCAGCTGGGCATCTCTGTGTCTGCTCAGAAGGCTGTTTGGCTCTTTTGTTGTTGGGGGATGTTTTAAGATTTTATTTTTATTTTATGTATGTCTCTATTTCTCTCTGTGTCTCTCTGTCTCTGCCCCCACCCGTGTGTGTGTGTGTGTGTGCACGCATATGCATGTGTGTGAATGTGTGCGCTCTGCACATATGTGCAATTGCCTGCAGAGGCCAAAGACAATGTCGGATCTAATGAGAGTTTACCAAGGGCAGTTGGACTGCGACTGAACGAGCATGTGATCCAACCAGATTCTCTGAATGTGGCCGGATTCTCTGAATGTGGCTGGCCCGGAGTCTTTCTGAAAAGCCATTGACAATGATACTGGGACTAGTTTCCTCTGCATATACTGGATTTTTGGGATCCAGTCTGTTTGGATACTCACCTTCCTGGACCTGGAGGGAGGGGGGAGGAACTTGGACTTCCCACAGGGCAGGAAACCCTGACTGCCCTTAGGGACAAAGAGGGAGGAGGAGGGGGAGGGAGAGAGTAAGAGGGTGTTGGGAAGAGGGGCATAAATGGAAACTTTTATAATTTAATAAAATTACTTTAAAAAAAAAAACAATGTCGTATCTCCTGAAGCTAGAGTTACAGATAGCTGTGAACCACCCAGGAAAGGTACTGGGAACATAACCTGGGTCCTCTGGGAAAAAAGCAAGGACTCTGAATCACCGAGCCAATTCTCCAGCCCTTGGGTGTTTTGTTTTTTTTTAATTACATTAGTTTGTGTGTATGTATATGTATGTGTGTGGTCATGAACATGCCACCATATACTTGTGGAGGTCAGATGACAACAGGAGGAAGCTGGTTCTCTCCTTCCATCATTTCAGTCCCAGGGACCAAACTCAGGGTTTCAGGCTTTGCGGCAAGTGACTTTACCCACTGAGCCACCTCTGGCAAGTGACTTTACCCACTGAGCCACCTCACCGGCCCTTGAGGTTTGAGGCTTTTTGTCTGCTTATTGTCTGGGTTTTTCTAATAGTTATTTCATGGATTTGGTTTTTATTTTGAGAGTTTTGAGGCAGTCTCGTGATATAGTCAAGACTATCCTGGAACTCATTAGCCCAGGCTGGCCTCTAGCTGACAGAAATCCTCTTGCTTCAGCCTCGAGGGCACTGCAGTGGCAGGTAAAATCCAGGCACAAGACCCAGCCTGTTCTTGTCTTCCATCCCCTGTACCACACTATATCATGCAGCTATTACCCAATGTGTATTTAAAGAATGGACCGAATATCTGAAAGACGGTGCTATATCTTCACCTCTCTTGTTTTAAGTCTTTTTTGTATTGCAATTCTTCCTGTGATAGTAAGTCAACGTGAGAAGAAATTTTAAGTGAGTATTGATCAGTATAGTTGAAGGGACTACCTTTGGATAGAATCCATAAGTAACAAATTAACACCAAGAATGAGAGATATAGCTAAGTCCTGGAGGTGGGGATGGTCAGAGGCCAACACTGGGGCCTCTTCGTCTCCAGGAATCCAGTCCTCCTCAAGACTGATGAAACCCTGTGAGAGTCCCCAACTCAGCCACTGTGTATCAGGAAGCAGTGCGACCAGCCCCTGTTCCCAACAGACAAGGTACCTTTGCAACATAAGACACAAGAGAACATGCAGCGACCTCTTCTGTAACTCCTGCTCAGGCCTCACATTTTACCTTTGACCTTACTATCCAGGAGGCCTCTAGGTCTGGATCATGTGCACTTCACTGTTCACTGTCCTGAACCTCCCTTATCCCAGGATTCAGAACAAACGCCGTGCCGTGGTCTTTTCTTAGTCTCTGCGGTCGCCATCAGTGACTGCGTCTTATCCCCGGTGCCACTTCGCAGAACGGCAAGATGAGAGTGAGGGAGAAGAGCGGAAGGGAAGAAAATTGGAGGGAGACAGAGTTTCTCAGCTGGAGAGCACAGGAACATTTGGAGTATTGCTTGCCTCTGAAAGAGCAGGACAGCAGCCTCACAGACAAGGAAAAGCCCCTAGTGGTAAGCAGAAGAAATCACACAAAGCTGCCGTATGTCGGGGCTAGACGCCAGAGGCAATGGCCAGGTGGAGCCTACAGAATGTTTTTGCAACATCCCAGAAAAATGGTTAGGAAAGAGCCTGCATAAATGCTCAAAAAAAAAAAATAGGTCCCTCCAATGTAAGCCATGAGCATTATCAATAAAGCTGTCCTTCCCTGTGTGAGGAGGGAAAAGCAGCCCTTGAGTTCTAGATGCTCTCATTATACAATCTATTGTTTTAACTCCTCAGCTCCTGCCGGCTGGTTTTCCTGCCGAAGTCCACACATTGCAAGGGGAACCAACCATAACCACAAACATAATTTAAAGATTTCAGGGGAGTACACAGGACAGAGGCCAACTCCAACCACGATTTGCCACTGGCTTTTCAGATATTCAGTAAGTATTCCTAATTTGAATTGTAACATTTTTTTTTTTTTGCAATGCAAGCTGAGATACAGCTGGAGAACAACGGGAATTCTTAGAATGCCCTAACTATTAACCAAAATAGCCAAGAAGGCTCACCACCACATGTCTGACCCAAGGGCGGTCCAGCCGTCTCATGACCTGACAGCCATGACCGTGGACCTTGTTAGGATGGTTACCGCCACTCTCTTCCCAAAGGAAAATATAGCGGGATCTAATTTTCTGCTGCTGTTGTTGTTGTTTCTGTAGCTTCTTTCCTCGTGAAGATTAGGTCGCATTGTCAAATATCTTTCTAAAGATCTAAGGGCAAGACAGAAGTATGCTAGAAGGTTTGTTGTTTTAAGTGGGGGGATGTAAAAATCAGTTTTGAGAGTCTGTTCATACGTTTTCAGCCTAACTTTCTGTGATCGGGGTCCACTCTACAAGCCTGAATCCCTGGATTTTGGGTTGTCTCCTGGAGAAGGCAGAGACTGTGTTGTTACGATTCTTCCCCACTCTACTTTCAGGTATAAATTATCAGTCCCCGCAGGTATGCAGAGCGCACAGGCACACACACACACACCAAAGGCGGGGCCTTTGGTGGCTCACACATCCTTTGAACTCAGCTGGCATTTTGCCCACCCACCCACCTCCCCCACTTCATTGCTCTTCTGCGCACGTGACCACAGGCAGTGCAAATCTAAATCTGGCACATTTCAAGGTCAAGTGATGCAGTGAACAGAATCTAACCTCGAACAATCACCCAATCACCATTGTCCACTTATCTGTCCAAAACAAAACAAAACAAAAAAAAAAAAAACGTGCAGGCACGCTGCCTATACTCACTCCGAGTTCATATTCACCCAGGAAGATTCCTGGCTGTTTCATCAATTGCTCACAGGGTGGGGATGGGAGGAATTGAATGTGTTTTTTTTTTTTCCTCCCCGCTCTCCACACTCCCCCAACCCTTCAATTCATTTTCACCGCATAAGCAAGCTGTAAAGGCAGAGAGACTGTTAAACTTTCTCTGGCTCACACAGGCAAAGAATCTGAGGCACCTCCCAAATGGACATCAAGTAAAAACTACCAGTTTTCCAAAGTCTGAAATGATGTATTTACACAGAGTACACAATCCTGCATGTGCTTACATACAATTACAGATTATCGCGTAAATAACACAATATCGTCGTGTTAATGAGATGAAATAGTGAAAAATGCCACCAACTGAAGCCATATTTTATCCACAAAGCAGGACCTGGCAGGGCAGGTTCCCCAGTGCTGACCTGGCATGTCCTTCAATACTGCATTGGGACATTTGCATGACAGATGGGAAGGTGGTTCAGTCCACCCTGGCTAAGTCTTTGACCATGATGCCAGTGTTGGCACCAACAAGAGAATCGTTTGGCTATCTGAGCATCTGTTTGTGGGCTGGAATCACCCAGCCCACGGTGGCTTGGGGCTGCCATCCAACAGGCTTTGCAGCTCCTATAGCAGGAACCAAACAGGAGGCGAACCCAACACTGGGAATGATTTGTCTACTTCCCAGGATCGTACTCACATAGAAACCCTGAGCCATCTTCTCTCCCACAGTGCCTATTGACATAAATTGCATACATCAATATTTATTTATTTACAGACCATTACAGTTTATTGTACTGGTTACCAAAAGCACACAATAGTTTGCTTTAAAAAAAAAAAAAGTACCAAAACAAAGTTCAAAAATAGACATTAGAGTAGCGTTTGCTGGGAATGCATATAAATTTTCAGTTTTTGCACAATTATTTATTTTTCTTCTGAGCTGATTTTCTGGAACGCCTACTAGGGTGTGGCTATTAATGGCTCTCTTTTAAAATCTCTTCAGATATTACAGCCATGACTTCCTGTGAACCTCGTTCTTTCCTGTGGTCAAAACACTGAATCCTTTTCAGCAAAAATAAAATAAATGCTTTTGGAAAATGGAAGTCTGAATATGTATACATCTTAGCAGCAAAGAATTAAATAACAAAGAAGAACACTGCTCAAAACTCAATACAGCACCTGTTTAGAAACTGAAAGGGGGATCCAGAGAGTGTGCGTAAGGAGGACCTTCTGCTCTTTATCCTATCAGCTACCTCACAGAGCTTCAGGGTCCTCTCTCTGAGATGCCTTTTAGTTCCAAAGACCTTCAGCTCTTCCCTGATGCTTGCCAGCAGGGTCCGTCACCACGTGTTCCTGCTTGGACCACAGAGGGCTACATGGATTTGCTCACGACAGGAAGTCAGGAGTTCACAACAGCTCCGGCTTGCCAGTGACATGCTTTCACGTCCCATCGAGAATGTGCATCCAAGCAAAACAAAGCCAGGATATCGCATCTTAAAATTAGCTGCAGAAATTCGAACACATTTTTGAACTGTCACTTTCAATTTCCCAATGTCAGCTGGCTGGAAAGTGAAAGTGTGTTATAGGTTTCTTTTTCTTAAATATCGCTTTAAGAATTTGGCTCATTTCACCTTCGTACAGAGTGAGAAATGGTCTCCCTTGCCCAACAGTGAGTTCTAGAATGTTCACTCTCAAATAAAGCTGCATTCTCAAGCTTTTCAGTATAGAATGTAAGAAAAGGTTTTGTAAACAGTGTTCTACACAGCAACCTCCTCTCTGAGCACTCTTGAAGACCGATTCAGAAAAGAAAGCACAGGCAATGAGTACAGTACCCCTCTAATGTCATTACTGATAAAGATTTATTGGTTTCATGTTGCAAGTTTTACTTGAAGGGTACTAGCCCTGTGTAATTATGACAGTTCATACCATATGCAATCTCCATAAAAGATGTTGTAATGGGCCCTAAGGTCCTTGTATAATTCCATATTTGATAGCCAAGACACAAATAAAAAGTTTACAAGAATGATCCTGTTCATCTGACTTTTGCCTCAAAAGAGAGAGAGAGGAAGAGGAGGAGGAGGAGGAAGAAGAAAAAAAAAATCTGTACTACGTAAATGTTTTTCCACTCCCTTGGTAATTTTAAATCAGTGCCATGTTTGATGTTAGTCTTGTTGTCGTGGACGTGGTCTGAAATTAAAAGGCATAGTTATTGCTTAGCTTTGGTACCCTCTGCAATAGATTGAAACAAGTAAGGCATACGCCAGCCTTCGTACGCTCCAAGCCCCAGTTACAGTGAGTTACGAGAGAGGAAAATTACAGACACGGAATGAAGGGTTGAGACCCAGTTTATCTTTAATCCTCTGGAGTAAGCTATGAAACAAGCGATCTGAAGAGTGAATACTCAGTGTCGTGAGCGATGTGCAGAAGTTTACAATAATATGGGCACAAAATAGATTGTCGCCTTTAGTACATTAGGGCCATTAGAATTTCTTGGATACCTACTTGCATGAAGTTACCACAGGTTCATAGCCGACTTTGCCATTTAACACCTACAGAGCCTAAAGCTTCCAAAATGCCTATCTGGCCTGTACATATTTCATTAAAAATAAACTCTATATAATAAATAAATATATAAAATAAATAAAATGTTGCCTTTGGAATCTCTATAAATAAATTTAACCTTTTTTCTTTTTTTCTTTTTTTTCTTTTTTTCTTTTCTTCTTTCTTTTTTTTTTCTTTTAAACTAAGAGGTCTTTGCTTTGAGTTCACTGTATGATATCAGTGAGAATGAACTGACAGTCTTTTCAGTGAGACTGCGCCCTCCACGCCTGTGGAAAGACGTGCTCCCTTGAGCAGGCCACCAGCCAAAAATCCTGATGAGTTGAAGTATGGCAGCTGTGCTGATATAGGATGAAGTTCAACTGATCAAAAATGTAAAAGCATGTCTATTTCCCAGCATGCATCAGGCCGCTGTCCTCTTGGCGCGCTGCTGTCCCCCTCGCCTCCCCCGCTCAGGTACTCACACCCTCTCACGCAGCCTCTCCCCTGCTTTCACAATAAATCAAGCAAGTGGCCCCAGGCAGCCCTCCAGGAGGACCAGCCCATAAGTGCAGAGCAAATCAGCAAGTCCCCATCCAAGCTTCCATCATACATATGCATGCGACAAAGTTTGGCAACAGTGGAGCTGAGGTGACGGCCCTGCTAATCAATAAGAACCCACCGCAGGAAAGCATTGATAGTGGTTATGTTTTAAGGGCTCAAGTGAAGACACTGTCTTTGTCAACTTTGGCTTAGAATATCCTTATATAGTTCAGGTACTTTGTCAGGGTCCACTGGTCTAGGTAAAAAATGTGTAAATTTCTGGTGCCGTTTAGTCCTGGTCCCTTCTCTTGGAGTCCCATCCTTATTTAATGCAACATAGTATCTCCTTCCGGTGTCCACGTGCTTGTACAGGTTGGAAGAATAGGTGTTGTACCAATTCTCTTCAAACTGTTCTCGGAACACACACTCTTGTGTTAGTTTTTCCTGTCAAGGAAAGAGGAAAGGAGATAAATACATTGTAAAATGTAGCTGCCTTGTCAGAAAGCAATAGTCCCCACTGTTATACACAGGTTCAACCCCGTTGATCCTAGAAACTTTACACCAGAATACTTTTAAGCTTCCTTTCTTTTGGATTTTGAAATATCTGCATATGCAAAATGAGATGTGTAGGCTAGGGGACCCATATCTAAACGCTAAATTCACTTATGTTGCAAATATACCATCTATGCACATCCCAAAGGTAACTTTACATCATATGTTTTCACTAAAATTCTCACAATATGGAATTTTCCACTTGGGACGTCTTGTTAGTGCTGAAAAGAAATGTTTACATGTGGGGATATTTCAGAGTTCAGACTTCCAAACCAAAGATGCTTGAGCCATGTAAGCCTTATAAGAAAATCATTTTTTCTTTTAAACTTTATTATTTAAAAAATTGAAAGAAAAAAATCACACATGGAAACTGACAATTGAAAAACTACATGATTCCGTGAACTTCTATACGGTTAGATTTACTGTCAGTATGGAAGCTACGTGGTCTCACACTGGATTTTATACTTCTACTATCAAATAAAATTTATATACTTCACCACCACCAGAAACAAAAAATTCATTTTAACTACTTCAATGCATTTTTCAAAAACTGTTTTAACTCTGTCAGGTTAATGACATTTGAATTTCTTATTCAAGATGGCGAAACCGCAAAAGAGTCTAAACATTTTGGAGATTGGGAGAAAAATCATAATGCTGAAATTTTTTTTAGACAATATTCACACTAATTTTTCACAATTCAATGGAGAAACATCAAGGACAAAGTCAAGAAGAAGGCAGCACGTGGAGGAACATGAAAACATCCAATCTGCTGACAACATCCGGCCGACGCTCTTGTGGGTCCCTTCCACGGCAGTCATATGTTCAAAGGACAACCGGCCCAGTGAGCCATTCTCATTTTCGCCACAGGATTTGGGTAGTAACCTCTCTGGTAGGGAACTGCCCGAGTGGAGACTCTAAGAGCCACCTCGCTGTCAATACACTTTTATAAAGTACTCACCATAGCCAACGATGCCTGCAGTGTTAACAGTAAGTGACACCGTGGGCACCCTGTTGCACGGATTACTCTCTACGGCCTCGCGTCCCCCTCCAGCTTCAGTGTGCAGTACATTCCCGAGAATGCATTATCGAAGCCTCTACCCTTTAACATTATGAGCTCAAAATTTACAGAACAGCTGTTTCTAAAATCCCTAGGAGAGCCAGGCAGGGGGAGTGTGCCTTTAATCCTAGACTCTGTAGGCAGAGGCAAGTGGATCTCTGAGTTCAAGTTCAGCCTGGTCTACAGAGTAAGCTCCAAGACAGCCACGGCTACACAGAGAAACCCTGTCTTAAAAACAAACAGACAGACAGACAAATCCCTGGGAGAATTTGGAAAGGATTGGCTTCAAGACGCTTCACCAAATCTGTGATTATTCAAGTCCCTTCACATAAAAACAATGTGCTTGCCTAGAACCTGCCATACCCTCCCTCAGACTTTAAACTATCTTCGGCTAGCTAATGATACCTGATACAGAGTAAATGCAGTGTAAGCAGTTTCACAGCATCTTCAGAGACGCAGATTCTTAAGCTATGGGGTGTGGTCCCATTGGGATTGTGCAACTGAACATGGGGGTCACAAAAAGAATTGGCAACCAGAGGAGGTCTCCAAATGTGCAACAACCAAGACTAATTGAAACTCAAATTCAAATTAAATCTGAGGCACTTCTGGCAGCGCTCGCCCACGTTGCGTCATGGGGCTTCACTGCAGCCTTGCGCTGAACAACATATCACGCATGCTCTGTACTGCTCATTCTGTTAGCCACACAGTCAGCCAGCATGGCCTGAAGCACCTTGGCTCAGACTTGAGACTGTTAAGTACAATGAATTGTAATGTTTTCACCACACATAAAAACTTTTCTGCTCTTGTAAAAGCAAAACCATTTAATTATGAGAAACAAAGACTTTTCATATTTTCCGCCTTAACGTGTAAGTTTTTCAAATTAGAACATCTTTGGATCATATTATATTATATTAGAATGATTGATTTTACAAATTGTTTATTTGAGTTTCATAAAACCTGAGTTGCTGACCTGAGTTTTATTAAAAGATCAATTTTGGCTTGAGATTAGAATAGAATTTCCAACCATTTGTGAAATGGTCTAAACATACTTCTGAGATTTTGTACTATATATTTATGCAAGCAGCATTCTGAGCACAGACCATTAAAAACCAAAATCTTGGTCAACTCTGAAAAGCACTGAAAGTTCACTGTCTGCAACAAATATTCAGTCAAGATTTAATTCTCTGCGCAAACATAAATAAGCTCTTCCACTTAGCTGGCACACAAACTGGTTTCATCTTGACATACAGGCCAAAGAACTGTTTCAAAATGTCTTGTGATATATTATTAGCAAGTGCTTGACTGGTGCACCTGTTTTATCTACCTGTATACCCAGGAGCAAAAGGCATCCATGAGTGGGGCAAGTGGAAAGCCCTGGTTCAGGGAACAGAGACAAGAGGAATGTGTGTGGAGGGTTTTCAGTACACGGTGGGGAGATCTTCAGAAGTGCCCTGAGGGTCAGGAGGGACCGCCATAAGGCTTTCTGTCTTGATGAGGAGAATACTTCCAAACACAGTAGAATAAAAACAAATCCCCTAGCCCCCTAGTTCTTGAATTTAAGTAGGAGAAGCACACCCTTTTTCATAAGCCAGGCTCAGGTGCAGAGATGCCAAGATGAAAGCTAGTCTCAGTTTTACGTTCCCACCCTAAGGAAAGCTCTCTGCCTTCTTCAGTATCTTCCCCTTCCTCTCCCCCTGAGCTCTGTGGCCTCACAATGAGGAGATCATGCTCTCAGGTCAGCCATGACCAGAAATGATGCACCCATCACCTCCTACAGGTATGACCACACTCTGGACTGAAGTGTGTGTACCAAGGCTGTTCCTGGTAAAGGGAGGAAAAGGGACTGTCCACCTCTGGCACCTAACACCCCACGACTGAAACCTTCCAGATCAACACCTTTCTAGCTAGTTATTTTAAAACTAAGAGTGCTCTTCCATCCATTCTGCTGGGCATCTGCTGGCTGCTGCCCAAGTGGGAAAGCGGCGCTGGTCCTGGCTGGACACTACTCCAGATGCAGCACTGTCATGGTGAAGAATAGTAATGATGGCACCTCAGACTCTCCCTACAGCAACACTCTGGTTGCTGGAATTGACTGCTACCTCACCAAACTGACAGGTGCATGGGCAAGAAGGAAACCACCAAAGGTCAAAGATGAAAGTTTTCATGAAAACGTATGACCACCATCGCCTCATACCTCCCCCGGAGAACCATGCAACTGTCTCCTTGGACAAAATTGTCACCACAAGGATGTCTTCAGAGACCAGCTCTGAAACGCAAGACCAGACAGGAGGCCAAGGTCAACTCTGAGACACAAGATGGGCAGGAACAAATAGTTCTTCCAGAAGCATAAGTTTTAGGGATATTTCTGTTTCCATCATTAAAAATAGACAAGAGAGCCACCTCAGTTTCGAGGTTTTAACAACGTATCACACCCCATTAGACAAACATGTATTGTCTAAGTTGATGCAAGGGAGTAAAAGGAAAGGGTCAACCCACCCACACGGGATTCAAAGAGACAAAATGAACGGCAGGAAGTGAGCCCGCAATACCACCTGCACATGGGCTGCTCCCCCTAGCGCAGCAAAGGACAATCCACCACCCTCTGCCTGGAACTCCAGAAGGGGCTACTGGGCAAAGGCAGTACTGAGGAGAGGGCCTGAGTCTGATGGCTGCCCACTCATCTCTATGAAAGTCCTTGAGACACAACCAAAGGGTGAGTCCAAGCCCTCAGTCACTAGTTCAGGCTTGACTTCCCTCTGTGGAACACTGTGCTCACAAGCAAGTTAATCCCTGGCTAAAAACAAATTCAGGGAATTTTCTAAACAATTATGTGATTTGTTGTTGTTGTTGTTGTTGTTGTTGTTGTTGTTGACAAAACCGAAATAAAAATGTAGAACTGGATGCCAAGACTCCAGTTTTGGAAAAGATGGCACGGGGAGATGGGAGGTATAGATTCAGATGAAGGGTTCTTTCCCTCCACTGGAAATTATACACCAGAGCAATATTGCGAAATAAATCTTTATTTTAAAAATATAGGATGATTTCTCCTTGTTGGAAGCGAGGATTCAGGAGCAGCTCCTGCCCCCTTTGCCCTTGGGCATATGGGCAAAGCCTTCTTATGGCAGAGACGGGTCAGCTGCTAAGGGTGGTTGACACCCCAGGAGAAGGCTTGTCTCATACCTCAACTTCACCCCTCACTCACTAAGGAGACACGGACAGTCACTGATGTTCTTCCCAAGTCTCGTGGCCTTGTCTTTCAAAGGTTAGGCCAAAATAGAAAGCCCTAACTGAAAATCTAACATGCTTCTAGTGCCTGAATTTTGGGGAGATGGTGTTGGCCCTCATGAAGTTTCATATTTCAGAATGTTTCATACTTTCTCACTAGGAATGCTCCACTGACCAGGTGTGGCAGTGTGCACCTTTAATCCCAGCACTAGGGAGGCAGAGACAGGAGGATCTCTATGAGTTCAAGGCCAGCCTGGTCTACAGGTGAGTTCCATGACAGCCAAAGCTTTTACACAGTGAAACACTGTCTCAGAAAAAAAAGGAAAGAAAGAAAGAAATCTCTACAAATACTCCACAAAAACTTTTGACCCTAAGAATTTCGAACACTTATTAAAGATGCTCAATCTATAGTGAGGACCCTGGAGACCAAGAGCCTCCCTGATGTTATGAGAAACCTCTCATCAGAACCTCTCAGAAATGGAGCAAATAGAACACAGCTTGTGTGATTTTCCAGTTAAATGTGTGGGGGCAGTAAGTCCAAAGATGGGGTGATGCATCCCCTTCTGGACCATGGTCTTGTCACTATGGTGGTGAAGGCATGGACGCAGGACATTTCCAGAAGCCCTACTCAGCCACTTCCTACTCAGGACCTGGTTCTGCTTCTTGCTGACAGCCAGGGGCTCCCCTAGTTTTGTTCACCCATGAGACATGGAGTGCCATTACCCAAAAGGCCACCAACCACTAAGGATGTCACCTGAGGAAAGAGCTAGCGGCATCAGGCTGTGTTCAGGAATGGAGTACCTGAAAAGAAATGCAAGGTAAGCTAAGAAGAGGAGCTGACATTTACACAGCTGAGACGGCGTGGCTCTCTCCCTCACAGGCTGCTTAGTGTTGTTTATATACACAGAACTTTCTGGGCAACCCAGAAAACATGGTGTTTGCTCAACTTTAAAACAGTCCAACCCCTCAGACAACATTTCCTGGTGGTCAGATCAGCAGTATCTTCAGCTAAGTGACAGAAGTTGTACTGACCCTAAACTAACACCAGCAGTGCACCCTGACTTCTGTAATCGCACTGGCTATACCCCTCTATCAAGCAGCTTTCCATCAAAATTAAGATTTCCATTGAAAATAAAAGACTACGGCACTTCTCTATGCCACGTACATATCACAAATGGCTTCTCCCTTTCAGCGGGGATTATGTCACTGTGCGATCTTTGTTTTAGACAGACTAGCAAGATTTACAGTTCATTTCTTCATGAGCACACTTCACTTCTAAGTGAGGAATCTTTAGCTGAGGCAAATATTTTAAGCTATGCATTTCTATTCCAAAATTATCTTTAATTAAAAATAGATAAACAAATGCAAATTGGAACACTAGGGAAAAAAAATGTATTAACCTGTCTTTTTATGTGTGCGCAGAAGGGGAGCGTGGGCCTTCAAATAAACTATACACTTTTTAGAATTATAGAACGCAGATGTTTTAGAGCTCACCACATGTTTCCAATGCAGACAGTTTATAGAGTATTCCACTATAAAGTGATCAATTCTTGTTTTATTGTATTTCCATGTTTTAAATTTTTTTAGATTATTTAACTATAGCTGTTTATGGCATACCTATCTTTGAACTATTGGATTTTATCACTGGACTTGGGTGGAGAATGTGGATTTAATTCAAAAGTCTACTAAAGTCCATGCTTTGGAACAAAATCTGGTGAATGTTAGCAGCTATGGAAACCTCTTTTCATTTTATGTCATCAAATTCTGAGCAATGGGAAAAAACTAAAATTAAAACTTCAAAACTTTTACCATTCCTGTTTAACGCAAAGCATGAGAGAGATACCAGAGTGAAAACCATAGCCCAGCCTAGAGAAGCCTAAGCACCTTTAAGACAGAGGCTTATCTCGAGACCACTCTAAAAAAAATTAGACACCGTGAAGCTAGGTAACCCACATAGCATTACTCCGCTCACATCCATGCGGCTTTAAAAGAGAGAGAGAGCAAGATGTTACAGCATTTGAAACAGAATAATAGCTCTTGTTGCAAATAGACAGACTTGCCTCGCGTTGTGCTATTTTAAAACATGGTTTCCACATGAATGTATGGCATAGCCTTATCCACGCTATGTAAATGACGGCATTTACTCAACTCGCTAGTCCCTTAAACAGCTGGCTCCTAGGATATAAACCACCAGAGCAGGGAAATGCATGACAAGGACTTAATTGCACAGCTCCTGAACGTTTCCGGAGTTAATGACTTAGCTGTAGTCATTCATTCTCATATCTACTGTTTGTTACAGTCGAGGTATTTAAACCTCCCCTAACCACAATGACTCTTTCTCATTAATAATACAGCAGTAAAGCCTTAATGGGAGCTGTTGCAAGGACCGGGGTGATTAAATATAATGACACAAGGATCATTAATAAGAAGCCAGGTCTTTTAACTGTTCTCTCCTGGGACAAATCCCCAACCAGAAAGAAAGCAACACGCAGAAGGAAGAGTGGGAGGGTACCTCCTCTTAGTCAGATGCTCCGATTCAGATCCAACCCATTGTGCCTACAACACACCTCACCCTAAGTCTAGTTTCTCAAAACCTCTAAATCCCCACCATTCTGGATGGACCTGCCTGGACCATATTCCTGACCATCTCTGTTACCTCTGGAATTAGGGGAACAGCAGACTGGGTGGCATGCAGGTCAACGTAAAGAGCCAATTTTTCATTTTGCCTTATCAAAATAGAACAGAAATATATGAGGAAGGAGAAGAATGGGGAGATTGTTGACCAATGAGTATAAACCACAGACAGGTAGAAAGAAGGCTATGTACAGTCAGGTGGTCAGACAGTCCAAATATACTGTAGATTTCAAAATGCAAGAAGCAAGGGTCTTGATGTTTTACCACCAGAAATGATCATGCTTGAGATACATGTTTGTTTGACCTGATTTAAATACTGCAGAACAACAGTCTAGAGAGAAAGTACAGTGAGGGAGTGCTTACTTAGCATGTACAAAGTCCTGGGTTTAAATTCAATTACACACAAAAAAATAATAAAACAGCACACAATATATTCATGGTAACCCTTAAATGTGTCCAATTTTTATTCTTTTATTTATTGATTAAAATATAAATTTAAACCAAGCACAGGGGTCTACACCTACAATGACAGTCACTTGGGAAACAACTGAGGTGAAGGCATGGCTTCCTCCAAAGAGTTTTAGGTCAACCTGGACAATACAATGAGAGTCCCATCTCAAAGCATTTAATTAAAGCTTAATTAAGTAAAAGATTCATGTGTTTTAATTCTATTAGATACATATAGAATTAAAAATTACTATGATCTTTGCATTCTTCCCATACTAAAAAAAAAAAAAAAGAAAGAACGAAAAAGGTAGCAAAACCTTGTACTGTCCAGCATTAAACTCTCCAGAGAATCAAGCAGAAAGCCCCACGCTGACCAAGAAGCTATTTGCAATTGGTACCTACTGGGAGAGGGAAACCAGTTTTCTCCAATGAAGTGAACCTAGGTACAACAACCACCGTCCAGGGCAGCAGGCCCCATGTCCATAAGCAGTTTCCCAATACAAAACAGACTCCATGATTTCTGTGTGTCTTTCTTTCTTTCTTTTTGCTATGGTTTGATTTATTTTTGTCTTGTGGGGTTTTGGGTTTTGTTTGACTTTGCTTTCTTTGTTTTTCTGGGATGTGATGAGAGAAAGAGGTAAGGAAGTCTGTAGGATCTGGAATGATTTGGGGGAGGGGAAAGAATACGATCAGAACATATTTTATGAAATTTTAAAATGTAATTTTAAAAAATAAAACAAAACCAAAAATAAGCCTTCTCCTCAGAATCAAGTTACTCCAGTATTTCGGAAGCAATCAAGGTCCTAGTCTGAATCTGGATACAAGCACCCATGTATACAGAGACACTGAACGCACATACGCACACAAACACACACTCATCTTCCATGTGTCGGGCTCGCCCGCCATGTGGCAATAAATAAGCTGCCAAGGACAGATCTGCTCTGCCAAATAGGATGAGTGAGACTGTTCAGGGGCCTTCCTTGGGAGCTGCTTATAAAAATGAATCTTTGTTTAGCAAATCACACAGCTCATAAACTTTCAGCACATTTTCGAGGAGGTGTTCGCACAGAGAAAGCCTTGCTCCACACAGAAGAGAGTATGAATTTAGAAATTTTAGATTTTGCTTTAAGGAGCATTTAGATTTAAGTGAATGCACAGCGGATGCTATCCTAATTCTTCTATAAACACGCCTGTAGAAAAAGTTGATCAATTTTTTTTAAAAGATCTTTGAACACTAAGTTGAAAAACAAATCACAGGACACATTCTTCATGGGGACTACACCAGGTTTGAGGAATGACATCATTCAGTGACCACTTAAAACACACAAAAGATATGTAAACGCTACACACACATCAATGAAATGCTCTTGGTGAGAAGTGAGCCCAGGTGCCCTTGCAGGGCCAGGTTGATGGACAAGGAAGAAAAACACAGCTAAGAGGCTGAGAGGTGAATGAAAGACTCAAGGAGGACACGAGACAAAGACAGATGAATCCAACAACTACTTGGTTTCTGTGATAACCATCAGATATTTTGCTGGAAGGTGAACTCAAAAAATGAAAAATGGAGAGGCCTTCCAAGATAAACAAAGCAGTTTAAATTCAGCACACAGTCTGCAGAAATAAAAGGAAAGGGGTTGAAAGATCAGCAGATTTAATGACAATGTAAGCCCGAAGATAAATTCTGAAGAACTAAAAAATACACAGAATTTCCCCCAGCAGAGGCATGTACCTTCCAGAAACATACTGGCATAGAGCTGACCAATGAGGCTTCAACTTATTTCTCTGTAAAAGACAGGCATTGTGCAAAGAAATGTCTACTGGGGATGGAAGCCAGTGCCTCCCAGAATGCTAGGTTGCATGATCCATCAGCCATACCTACACCCCAGCTCAGAAAGACCCCTCTAAGACTCGAATGATGGGGTCTTAGGAACATCAGAATGCTTTCACGTTATGCAGGTCATTCTGCAGGATCCCCATGGGACGCTTGGATTTTCCAACACCTCTACCTGGAGACTGGGCACCTCTGGCACTGGAGACTGGGCACCTCAACCATACTCACAGAGAATCCTCCTCAGACCGGAAGGGAAGGGAGCCTGCACCCGGCATTCTCTCCACTCCTTGAATCCCTAACTCCTCATTTCCATAGTGTTCAGATTCCTTTGGAACCAAATCCTTCTACCCAGCCTCATTTCGTGACGTATAAATGGCTGTCCTTATCTCCGCACTTGCAGGGCTGTGTCTGATTCTCGTGGGACCCCCTCTGTCTTCTATAGAATAACTAAGCCTACATCCAGATCTGGCTGGTGCTCCCAACAGTAACCAGTCACCCAATCGTTCCAAGACCCAAACACATACTCTCACAGGGACCGTATCACAGTTCATCATCAAAGACAGACAGGACAGTGACTCAATCAGGGACGGAACCTGGAGACAGGAAGTGATGCAGAGCCCAAGGAGGAAGGAGCACTGGGCACTGGCCTGCTCCTCAAGGCTTTCTCAGACTACTTTTTTTATTTAAAAAAAAAAATTACTCTTCTCTCGCACAACATATCCCAACCACAGTTTCCACTCCCTCCACTCCTAATTTCCCACCACACACCTCACCTCTTCCCCCAGATCCACTCCTCTGTTTCCTTTGAGAAAAAAGCAGGCCTCCTCCCCGAAACATGGTATAACAAGTTACATCAAGACTGGGCATAAATTCTCATATCAATGCTGGGCAAGGCAGCCCAGTGGGAGGAAAAGGGTCCGGAGAGCAGGCAAAAGAGTCAGGAACACCCTTCTCCCACTGTTAGGAAGCCACAGGGGCCTTTTTAATATGTGCTGTGCTGAGCAATGTTGTGAGATATTTGATTACACTGTGTAAAGATACATCACTCTGGCTGGTTTAACAAAAAGCTGAACGTTTAGTAGCTAGGCAGCATTTCAAGGCACAGAGGATGCTGGAAAGGGAGAAGACGCCAGGGGACACAGAGGAAGCAGGATAGGCAATACCACGTAGAGGTAACTGAGCCATGTAAAAGAATGTAGATTTTAAAACATGGGTTTAGGGGCTGGAGAAATGGCTCAGTGGTTAAGAGCACTGACTGCTCTTCCAGAGGATGCGGGTTCAATTCCCAGCACCCACATGGCAGCTCACAACTGTCTGAAGATCCAGTTGCAGGGGATCTGACACCTTCACACCAATACACATAAGATAAAGTTAAATAAACCATAAAAAATAAAAAAATAAAACATGGGTTTATTTAAGTTATAAGAGCTAGTTAGAAACAAGCCTAAGTTATTGGGCAAGCTTTCATAGTTGATAGTATATCTCTGTGTCAATATTTGTGAGCTAGTGCCCTCCCCCCAAAAAAACTTTATCTAAAGAGCAAGGTGCCTATAATTCCAACACTTGAGAGGCGGGAAGATTGTTATGTGTTTCAAGTTAATATGTCTCAAAACAAATAAGTAAATAAATAAAAAATTTTAAATAAATTAAACAGTACTTTAACCCAGAAAAAAACATTCTGGTTACTCTGGGAGTCCAGTGTCTTCACCGGCACATAAATATTTTTAAAATATGACAAAGAAATTTACAAAGTAAATAAAATCCCTAATGAAAGAAATGTCTTTATTTAAGTAGATAAAATAACAATAGCTACATATGAGAATAAACTATTGGGCAAGGTAGATGACTTAGTTGATAAAAGTTCTTATCATGTAAGCATGAGAACCTGAGTTCAGTCCCCAGCACGCATGTGGCAGGCAGGCACGACGCATGCCTGTTACCCCAGCACCGCAAAGACAGAAAGAGAAGGACCCCTGATGCTTGCTGGGTAGCCATCCAGCCAAATCACCGAGGTCCAAGTTCAATGAGAGATCCTGTCTACAAACTAAAATAGAAATCAACGAAGACGACACCAGATGTCAAACTGTGTGTGTGTGTGTGTGTGTGTGTGCGTGTGCGTGTGTGTGTACATTATTAAACTAACATTCCTTAAAAATTGCCGTTTAGAACATCTTTAAACACTGGTGTTATGGCTGATGTTTAAGGAATAATTTGACTAAGTCATGAGTCTTAACTTCAGAATTCAACTTTTGAGAAACACAAGGTATCTATCATGTCTTCCTTGCAGCCAGAAGCATCAAAGGGCACAGACACAGTACTGTCACATGGTTCTTAAGGGGCATTAGTGAACAAGTGCTAGGCTGGTCACATCACAGGCCTTATCTCTTCCCATGGTCAAAACAGTGGTATAGAGTCACTATCATCAGCCCTTGTCATAGGCCTCAGCTCAGGCTAAGAACATTGCCTAGGAGTTACTGGACAGTTGACAGTTGCTGGGACAGCGGGAGTCAATTTCTCCAGGGGAATAGCCACTGGGAGGAGGTCATGCTTCAGTGAATGAGTCCCATCCATGCTCACACAACTAACTCCACTAAACTTGGGAGGTCACGTAAAATATGGGCATAAGAAAGAAACACGTTGGGGAAGAGAAAGAGTTCAACAGAGTGGAAGGGGAACAGGAGAGGATAATGGGATAAATATGATCAGACATGTTATATGCACGCGTGAAACTGTCAAAGAGTGAATGAATGGACAAATGAATGAATGAATGAATGAATAATAGAACATGACCCATATTTGCACAGCTGGTGAGTAGCAACACTAAGACCCTAAACCTTAGGTTTCCATTCCTCTAAGCTTAGTATCCATATTCTAAACGCCCATTAATGAAAGCAAAGAAAGGCCACAGTCTCCCATAAAGCACAGCAAAGAGAAATCCGTTTGAACGATATAAACAAGAAAGAAACAAGTCCACTTAACATAACTGGGCTACAGTATGTGTAACACTAATGTGGAAAATGAAAGAATGAAAGAATGGCAGGAACAGGAAGGAAGGGATGGGGAGACAAGGAAGGAGGTGGGAGAACGAGGAGAAACCCAGAGCTTCCTTCAGGGGGCTGGAGGTGGCATGAGGAAGGCCAGTGCCACAGGGCAGCCGGGCAGGCTGCAGTCACCTGGCAATCACATGTGCCACAAGGACAGGGATGTCCTTGGAATGACCTTGGCCAGCCAGTTCTTTGAATACTGGATTGACTTTCTAGTACTTCCCTACAAAGGACACGCATTGGGTATTTCAGTGAATAATTTTTCCAAAACTGATTAAGAGAGAATCAACTGCTGTCTGGATTTTAAGCATTTATAGAAAGTAAATAAAGATGACAGCTCTAAGTACACCCTTTATAGCCAATGTCATAACCCTGCGGTCCTGGGGAACCCTCCGCAGCAAGGGCTGTCGTGAATGCAGGCTTTTTTTTTTTTCAGTCGGCTGTCACAGTGCCTCTGAGGCACACCAGGCAAACAGGCTGACAAACGATGTTTTCTCACCACTTCAAGGTGGTTCTTCCTCGAGACATGTGGCCCAGCACTTCAGAGGCCACCCCAGGGCAATGGCTCCCACTTGACTCTAGTGGAGTTAATTTTTTGTAAGGCTTGAAGGTGTTCCCTAGAGGGACCACAGAATCACACAGAGGCAACATTCTTCAAGTAACTGTGATGCTGACAGGGAGGACCATCCAAAATGCAACACAGAAGCCTCCGGCACCAGCTGAGATATGCGGAGAGAGGAATCGGGGTGCAGTGGGCAGCCGTTATTTCCAATTCCTACAGCCAAGTCCTTCGCCTCTGCTAGGAACGCTTGTTTCTCCCAACCTCCTCTGCCACATCTCCTCCTGCAGCTAAACCTCCTCCTGCAAACTGCAGGAGCTTTTACACCCAACTGTATCAGAACACTTAGCATCCCAAAGCATAATTCTTTTTGGTTTTGTTAGTTTGGTGTAGTTATTTTGTGGGCCGGAACCTGAGGGACATACATGTGCTGTCTCATGGGTGTGGAGGTCAGAGAACAACATGTAGGAGTCGGTTCTCTCCTGCCCTGCATGCTCCAGGGATTAAACGCCGTCAGCGAGGCTTGCCAGCAAGTGCCTTTCCCAGCTGACCCATCTCGCCAGCCCATACACTCTTGGTTTACATGTCGGTTTCCTGAGCAAAGTTGTAGGTTCTGCCGGTCACCCACACGACAAAGTACAAACATGGCCACACTCGTGATCTGGACTTAGTGTCTGTAAGGCCTCCCAGAACATTGAACCACTGCTCCTGGGGAAACACAGGGGGAGGTTCCCATGAGCCTCCCGCCACATCGCTTCTGTCAGCGACCAACACATGCTATATGTGTTTCTATTTGGGGCACTTACTTAATGTGCACTGTAGCTTCGTGACCACCTGACCCAGACGATGTCACCAAAATCGAGCCTCAAGGAAACTGCTCTGAAGCACACGTTTGCTTCACGGAACATATCATACACAGCCGTGAGCACGAGGCAGCTCCTCGGCCCTTGCTAGGGACATTTTATGAGGCCAAAAATCATCAACGAAAGGCCCAGAATAAAAAAATGCACAACACTAAACAGATGCCCTGAAGAGAGGCCTGTGGCAAGGAGGCAGGACTTGACCTTTGACCTCAGCTGGGACTGGAGTGTAGAAGAGACTTGCTGCGTTTCCTCCTGCTCTGTACACACCTACAAACAAGCGTGAAGTGACACAAATGTAGATTTGGGGTTATAAGCAAAATTCAGTGATTATGCCAGGTCTACTGAAGTAGCAGGCATGCATGTGTCAGCAGGGACAGGCCGTCAATAATGCTTACTGAGTGTTGAAAGAGAGCCAGAAGGGAGGTGAGAAAGTGCAACCAATGTGTGCAGTGTGCAGCCGAGCTTTGCACACTGGTGAATGTGTGTAAGTAAAGAGAAATGTGTGAATGGAAGAGAGAACATAGGATGGAGGAAGGAAAAGAGGGAGGGAGGGAGGAAGGAAGGAAGGAGGGGGAGGGAGCGATGGAAAGGGGGAAGAAGGGAGGAAGGATGGAGAGAGGGAGGGAAAGGGGAAGGGAGGAAGGGAGGAAGGGAGGGGGGATGTGAATAGGAGAAGATGTGTGAATGGAAGAGAGAACATAGGATGGAGGAAGGAAAAGAGGGAGGGAGGGAGGAAGGAAGGAAGGAGGGGGAGGGAGCGATGGAAAGGGGGAAGAAGGGAGGAAGGATGGAGAGAGGGAGGGAAAGGGGAAGGGAGGAAGGGAGGAAGGGAGGGGGGATGTGAATAGGAGAAGATACGCATGGACTGTGAATGCAATGCACTCCTCACTTGCACACTTAGTCAACACTATCCAGAAAAGACTCTTGCATTCAAATACTGTGTCAACTCTTTTAGTTCCAAACAGCTACTTAGAAACTAAATGCCAGGAAGAAAGGGAGGAAGTGCAGGAAGGTAAAAAGAAGGAAGGGATAAGAAAGAAAAGAAAAATGTTCAGTAATACACACCCAAGTTTTGTCCTGACCTCCTACAAATGTTTTTCTTGTCATCACTCCTTAAATAGTAACAGTGCACCAGCTATTCTCACAGTTCGTACACTGTGGTATTTGTCACAAGCCATCTAGAGATGGCTTAAAATTGCAATGTCTGTAGGTCCTGTCCAAATGCTAGGCCATTTTATCTAAAGGACCTGAACATCCAAGGATTCTGGCATCCATGGAAGGTCCTGGAACCAACCCCCATGAAAAGGTTGAAGGACTGTATGTGCATCCAAAATGACCTCCAGAACTATAAGGTACTGCTCCCAGGACAGGACAAATAGGGAAAGGAAAGGACCTACTCGGTCCACCACGGTGGGTTTGCATGAAGAGAACACGAGAGAACATCAGTGGGTCTCAGAATAATTCAAATGGGAAGAGATTTGGGAGGAAAATTAGAGCCCATCTCCACCACCTCAAGTGAAACAGCAAGGCTGAACCAGGGCTGACAAGGACTTAGCCACAGTGAAAAAACGTCACTGAAGTAACATCAGCCATACCATGAAGCCAACCACACCAGCTTGGGTCCTACTGTTGTCACGGGTCTATTTTAACATAAAGACATCTTGGATTTCAGTTGTCACAGAGGTGTAAGTATAAGGTATGCATACCTAGTTTCATGGTTGCATGTACAGATGTAAAAATAAAGTCAATATGGGTTTCTTAGGATCTGAGATATAGTCATCCCTCAGTACCCAGGTTCACATCTGTAGCCAAGTAATCACAGATCAATTTTGTTGTTGTTGTTGTTGTTTGTTTTATTTTTGTTTTTCAAGACAGGGTTTCTCAGTAGCTTTGGAGCCTGTCCTGTAACTAGCTCTTGTAGACCAGGCTGGCCTCGAACTCACAGAGATCCATCTGCCTCTGCCCCTGGAATCCAGGGTTCCCTACACTGATCCTATAATATGGAAATATCACACAATAAATTATCTGGTCCATATGTCTCTATTCAGAATCAACAAGCCCCCAGCTGGAATATATTCAATTAAAAGAACATGCAGGCTCATTGAAATCAATCGTACCTTCGTTACAGATTATACGAATTCTAAAAGCCCAGGGTCCAGCTGTATCCCTGTAAATATAACCAAAGAAACTAGCAAACACTGTCTCAACAATCTCCTGTGTCAGGATGCTGTAGGAATAGCCTCAAGGTGCTGGCCTGAGTCCTCAGTGCACCTACAAATTCTGGACCTAAGAGCAATTGAGGTAGATTCTCTTGATTTAAGTTTGATACTTAAAAGAGGTGGCTGCCCTGGAAACCCTGGATATTATAAGTGCAACCATCGCCTGATGCTCCAGCACACTAGGCTCTGTGTGTGAGGCTGGAGCAGGCTAAGAAATTGGGTCAGTGAACATTCACTACATGCCAACTGCACACACTGTGCGTGGCTGAGCCTCTGGGAAACAGAATGCTGATGGAGAGTCTCTGACTTCAAAATCTTCATCTAGTAAAAGACCAAGAAGAATGAAACGTGAAGCCAGATATAAGCCAGGAACGCCAGCCTTTCTCAGTCTGGTGCTGTCCCCTGGCTCACAGCTGCACACCCACACAGTAGCTTCCTACATCAGCAGTTTAGGGAGTGCTACCTTTTTCCTCATGAGAAGCTCAGACACTTCCAGGCGTCTTGGAGCAGACCCATTTTTTTTCACCACGTTCTATACGAATAGACCCTTGCTCCAGTCTGTTATTCCTGAGACTTAATGCCCCTTCATAATAACCAGATACGTTAGATCAAAGCCCTGAAATAGTACCGGAGCCACAGCTTCAGTCTCTTCGAGATAAATAAAAATGACAAGGGAAAACTCATATTCCTAGTTGTCTAGTTATATTGGGGCACATGTATACACATGCATGTAATCTAATGGCCTCTCTAAATTTCAATCAGACAGGATTTTCTGATCTCAGGTGCTATATGCCCTAACCTGTCATCCCACCCTTTGCTGAGACTTCTAGCCATCCCTCAAAATCCACTTTAAATGCTACAATACACATCTCCAAAGTCATTCTTTAAATGCCCCTCTGTGCCTCCAAGATATCTGAGCCTTCTTCAGTCACAGCAAATCTCACATTGCACCAAACTATTTACAAAGATGTTTCTCCTGCCAGATTCTGAGAGTCACTTCACAGTTGTGCACCTCATCACAGGACTAGACACCGGGTTGATATGAATGTCTATGAAGGACATGAGTGGAAGGGACACACATAAATACAGGCTTGAGTACAATATCCAAGAAATATCCAGAGTGAGAATTATTTAAATTCCCCTTTTAACTGAATGACGACACATTAGCAATACGGTTTTTTAGATTTTTTTTTCTGGCTTCTAAATTATCATAATAGAATCCTTTCTATTTTTGTAAGAAGTCTCACACATCCGCCTCTGTCCTAAGGTGAGCCTAAAACCAGAGAGGAGAGGAGAGAGATGGGGAAAGGGCAGATAACCCCAAACACAAAAGGACATCACTACATGTCACAGTAACTCGTTTAACAAAAGTGACTCCTGTGTCCCGACCTATTCACCTTCCTTCCTGATGAGGACCCATCTTTTCAAAGCTTTTCTAACAACATCATTACCTGTTTCTTTTCTTTCCTTCCTCTTGGTAACCTGAATAGGCATTTTGGTCATTTCTCATTCCTGTGGCCACAGGGGTCAGAATAACCACAAAACCTAATGGAAACCACGAGAGGGCCCAAAGGGAGCACTCCCTCTCCCTCACTCTCCAGAGCTCCCATATGAGGTATGGACCAAAGGGAAAACTCTGCTGCCCAGGGAGGTTGCCTCCCAGCTCTGCCCAGTGGAGGAGAAAAGATCTTGCTGCATAAACATTTTGTGTGGGGAATGAAAGCATCAGAGGCAAGACAGAGAAGGCCTAGGGAGTACAAACTCCAGGATTCTGGAGGTCCATCTAGAGAGCAAGCCTCAACCAAGCACCAAGCTCATGTTCTCCTGGTGTGAGAGAATTGGCTGTATTCTGTCAATCATGTTTTAAATAAACGCTGATTGGTCAGGCAGAAGGTGTAGGTGGGTAAACCAGACAGGAAGTGGAAATGATGCAAGGAGAGCAGGAGAATTCTGGGGAGGAGGAAGTTGATTCCTCCCACTCCTGCCCAGATCACCGAAGCAGCAGGATGTGATCTGCCAGCTGGAAAAGGTACTGAGCCACATGGCTAACATAGATCAGAAAAATGGGTTAATCAAGATGTGAGAGTTAGCTAATAAGTAGCCTGACCTAATGTGCCAATCAGTTTTATAACTTATAGAGATCTCTGTGTGATTTTTATTGGGACTGAATGGCTGGGGGACCGGGTGGGACAGAAACCCCAACTAACAGCCCCCCTCATGTTACACTCTCCTTCTCAGAGAGGAGGCAAACAAGCACTGGGTTGCTCAGGAGCAGAAGCAGAACAGGAGCCTGACCATGTCTTCACCTCTAGTTTTGCTCCAACTATGGCTGCATCCCCTTTGGGCTATACGCACCAGGACAACACAGGCATGGTGCAATGAGGCATAAGAATGAGAGCAAGATTCCTCCCACAGCTATAATCTCGAGGACATGCTGACCACACAGGTGGAATTATAAGATCTACACCTGCACAGCTTGTAGGAGAGACAGACACTAATCACAATGCTACCCGTTTCGCTCTGAGGAGCATTTACTGAGCGCCTCCTACCTCAAGGGCCACTACTATGCAATAGGTAACACTAGGAAGTAAAATATGTTTAGGCCCTTTGGATCCCCGAAAGGAAACACACTGAACCATCCTATAAATTGTACTGTTGCTTGTGTAATGATGGAATCATAAACTAAAAAAAAAAAAAAAAAAAAAAAAAAAAAAAAAAAAAAAAAAAAAAACAAGACACCCAACTAGAATAAGCAGAACTACAATGGGAGTGTGAGGAAGGTTTTACACAAGAGGGAATATTTCCACTGGTCCTTAAAGAATGCTATGTCATCAAGATGAGAAGGGATCCCAGAAAAGAATTAACTTTCCCACACACATAAGTGACACTTGATGACACATCTGGGGAACAATGAAGAGATTCAAATGACACGCAGAAATTGATACCAAAGATGGCACCAGAGAGCAAAGTACTCAGTGAAAATCACAGGAGACAAAAGGCAGCAGGCTTCAAGGTATGCCCTGGAGTGATCTCGGGGAGGGGACCCTAAGATCAAGGTGTGAAGGTAATTCCACCATCACTGTGGAGAAGGGGTAATGCTGGGAGGTGCTGGGGCAGAAGCACTCTGTCTTAAGGGCAGTCTCCAAACCTGAAGATACCTGATCTAGGAGATGGTATGTGGCCCTTGCTTTTCCCTCACTGGGATTGATAATTGGGGCTGTCAGCTGACTGTGGCCACAGCGAGGGTGGGTAGAAGTCTACTGTTTAGTTTGTTTAAATTTTGGTTTGGGTTCTTGTTGTTTACAGATAGAGTCTCACTGTGTAGCCCTGTCTAACCTGGAACTGTAAACCTCAAATTCACAGTCTGAATGCTGGGATTAAAGGTGTGTGCCATCATACCCAGCTAGTGCTTGGGGTTTGTTTTGGTTGGTTTGGGGTTTTGGTTTCATGTTTTGTTGGACTGTTTGTTTTTTGTTTGTTTGTTTTTTAATAAAAGAAAGGGTTTAATTGGGCTTACAGCTCCAGAAGATTGGAGTCCATGATAGTGAACCGAAGGTATCTTTGGAGGAACACCTGAGAAAGTACAACTCAATAACATGATCTGTCTATGTAGATCAGGTGGGCCTCCAAGTTGCAACAACCCTCTTGCCTCGCCCTTCTGAGGGCTGGGATTATCGGTATATGCTAGCACATCCAACAAACCTACTTCTAACCACTTACTGTATGTCTGCCCTAGAGGAGGCAGCTGGGATTGACAAAGCTTTCACAGTCTGGGCTCAATTTCCTGTAGTATTGTCCTATTCAGAGTACTTCCCACCCTGTTCCAGGCTCTGTACTAGCACTAGGGTGCATGCAGGCAAGGAGACAACCACAGTGAGAGAGAATGACTCCAGAATGTCACGGAAAACACCCAGATGAAAACTCGAGCCAGAGCAAAATCCTGCAGGCAACATTGTTGAACATGGAGTTAGATGTGCTCCTCCTTGTCAGCCAATAAACCTCAAGAGCGTCAATCATACTGGCCAAGTCATCTGACAGTCTAGTCATTGGTCAGCTGGGGAGGACATTCCAGAGAGGCATACAAGGCAATCCTTGGAGCAAGGATCAAATGGTACAGCCTAGACATGAACTAATTCATTCATTACATTCTGCAGAAATACTTTCTTGGATGTATATTTTATGCTAGGGTATATATAAACTATAACTTCTATATATACCCTAAAATAATGTAAAATTCATATCTTGAGATGAATACGCGTTGAAGGAAAAGCTACCTTTTTAGGTAGGAATGTGTGCTCAGAGAAGTCTGGAGACCATTGCAATGACACAGGACCCACCAGGGGTTGTGTTTCATACCTCTAATCTCAGTGCTCAGGAAGACACTGCAGGACTGCCACATGTTCCAGGCTATCCCGGACTACATAATGAGACCCTGTCTCCACTTAAACAGATAACAATAAAGAAATAAACCTATAGCTCCTTCAACCCATTTAAGGGCAGAATTTCCCTTATATATGCAACAAAAAATGCACTGTATTGTATCCAACTGGGATTGACATAATTAATTCTAGTGGCATGTCGAAACTGAAAACAATAAAAGCATGTCAAATGAAGAATGTCATTTTGCAACTTTTTATTTTAAAACTTTTTATATCTACGTGTTACATATATATCTTTGTTAAAGTACTAACAAAACTCATTCAGAAAATAAGCAATTTTACCTATATCAAGAGCTGAATTTCAAAAGCTAAATTAAATTTATATCTAACAAACACTTTTAAATAATTTATTTTCTTTTTCGAGAAGCACTTCTAAAAAGTATTTAAATATCTAAACCAATTAACCTGTAGTGGGAAATTCTTCCAAAATAGAATAATATCACATCCTATGATATTAAAAAATGGGTTATTAGCAGCCAAGACATAGAACCAGCCTCATCAACATATGCATGGACAGAGCAAATGAGGCACATATTCACAATGGAGTTATTTAGCTAGAAAGAAGCATTGATGTGTCATTTGCAGGAAAACAGATAGATCTGAAAATCATGCTAAACTAAATAAGGCAAACTTAGATAAAGATCATATTTTCTCATATGTAGAACATAGAGTCATGTGTGTGTGCGTATATGTGTGTACATGTGTTATGTGAGTGCATGTGTGTATATATAGTGTATACATGCATGCATGTATGTGTGTGCTGTGTGCATGCTTACATGTGTGCATGTTTGTATGTGCATGTGTATGTGTTGTGTGCATGCATGTGTGTATGTGTATTGCATGCATGCATGGACATAAGTATGTGCGTGTGTGTGCTCGCATGTGTGTGTATATGATATATGTCATGAAGCTGAAGAGATCTAAAGAGAAAGAGACAAAGAGATAATGCAGAGGAAAAAAGACAAGTAGCGCATGATTTCTCTTGCATACAGAATCTAGATTTAGCCGTATTTATCATACACACCTGTGTATGACAGGAGACCTATGTAAGGGAAGAGAGGGAGTGAGAAGGGGAAAGACAAGGAAGGGTAATGAAGGGGACATAAGCGAGGTTTAACACATATAAAAATATAATAAGGAAACGTTCTTTTGTACACTAAAAATTAATTCTAAAAACTTTTAAACGCGTAATATATTCAAATCATACAGGGCATGATAATCTTGTCATTTGTAATACTGGGGTAAAACTTTGCACTACATGTGTGTACACATATTTTAAAAACAGGGAATGGGGCTAGAGAAATGGCTCGGCAGTTAAGAGCACTTGCTGATTTACAACTATCTGTAACTCCAGTTCCAGAGGATCTGACACCCTTTTCAAATCTCCGAAGTCATTGCATACACATGGTGTACATACACACATGCAGACAAAACATTTATACAAAAAGTAAAAAAAAAAATCTAAAAGACAAAACTAGGATATGGACAATAAAGAAGCATATCTAGGGAAAGGTTGTCTTTCAATTGTATCAGCTGAGAATCTCAGAACTTCTCCTCTTCTGGGTTTCCTTTAAATCTCAACTTTTTGTAAGCATCAATCCAAGTTTTCATAGCTCAAGTAACTTGGATTAAATGATCAAACCAACAATTACAATGAAAAACTCAAGGCGATTTTGTTCAAAGCATTACTGTTGAACTTAGTTCCACATGGTAACTATAGCCTCTCCACCATATTCCTATGTTCAGGAAAAGCTAAACCCTGACTATTCCATGCACTGTGATGAACTAAAGAGATACAAGAGGGTAAAACCAACCAGCTTCCTGTGGAGCAGAACCAGGGACAGCTATACCCCAGGACCAGGCCCAGTTCCCATCAACTGGCAGATTACAGCAAATGCTCCATCACCATCATGACCTTCTGAGTTAGTAAGGATGGAAAGTCAGACTAGAGAGAAAGGAATTCATAATGCTCGCAAATAACCACAATGCTGCTGGATCCTGTTCGCACACAAGACTGTCCGACAATAATTTCCACCTCCATCTCTCCTGCATAATGAAAATCTTATGTTATTCAGAGAAAGGGTTTAGACTCTCGCTGCACGGCCTATTTCTAGTTTTAATTACAATGCTTGGCAAAGCTTGGGGACCATTTCAATTCATTTCAAAAATAGCTCCCCATTCAATACAAGAAGATGGATTTTTCACACTTGTGAATCTTTATTTACTTGATAATGAAGATGGCTTGGCATATAAATAAAGCTTTTTCCTGGCAAATTTGGTCTGGTGAAGATGCGGAATTGTAATGAAAGAGCACGCCTCAGAGATTAAAAACTCCCATTTGACGTCCAGACTCAGTTTCTCTTTTTAGTCAACCTAGCAAACATACAGCTCAAATCGAAGGTGGGACACGGGGACTAACAAAGCGTCTGCTGCCACTTACTGATCCGTACAGCTCTCCCTTCTCATTCATGCCGAGGTAGAGTCCACTGTCCACGCCACGAATGCTGACCAGGCCAACTGCTATACTGATAAATTCCAGAATGCCTGTGAGACCAAGAGCAGACAGAGGAGAGTTAGAGCCCAGAGTATGTCCCCAGAGCCACAGCATCCCCAGGGGCTCCAGACAGGAAACTGGGCCCAGCTTCCGACTTGGAGCATTTCATACAAGTTAAGACTTGTATGATGTTCCAACTAAATGCTATCTTATCATCTTCAGACACTAAATTATTATCATAGTGGAACATGACTTACATAATAACTAATACAGCTTAAGAATTTTAGAATTAATAACTGTATAAACATTGCAAATGATAAGTCTAATGAAAACAATATAATGAGCTAAGAGTGTACTTGGAGAGGGAAATGACATATTTCCATTGTACATATGTAAAATTAAGTAATTATATGTAGTTATCTTGCATTTGAACTTACCATCCTCTGGGGTTGGGAGAAAGAGACACATGCAATATGAATATTGTATATATAAGTGTGTGTATGTTAATATGTAAGTGTATATGTGCACAAATAATTTTTTAAAATTCTATTGTCTATGTCTCTAAAGATAATAGTGTGGAATGCTAATTAAAGTCTTCATTGGGATTGCAGAGAATGATCTGGCTCTCAATTGTATAACCTTATTGAGCTCCATTTGAAAAACTACGGTACCATACACGCACGCACACCTAAAATATTTGGGCTTCAACAGAGTATTCTTTTTCTGTTATTATCTAAACCTCAAAGAAATAGTTAAACAATTAAAATAGCCTAATATTCTGGAAGGGAAAATGTTGGTTAAAAAAAATGCTTCTGATTAAAATAGGCATGGAATACTCTATCCCCAAAGTAAATCAATATAATGATCTCGTTCACTTCCTTCTTTTGCCTTGCTTACCTCACTAAAAATAACAGCACCTAAGCTGGGCATCAGTCCAGAATTTTATGACCACACATCAGCAGCTTCGGTCTCCCTGAGTCTACTGTTGCTTTAAGGCGCTCATCCCACAGGACACACAGATGCTGCTAATCATGTCTGTACTTGGCCACGCTCCCACTTTGGTTATAAATTAAAGTAGTACACTTTTTGTAGGTCTTATATCAGTGCATACCGAATAATGAGCTCTTATTTCGAAAATATCTTCAATTATTGACAAAGTGTACTTACATCTAAGAGTATAAAAGGAGGGGGGAAAGTCTATGGAAACAGGAACGTGTGTGTGTGTGTGTGTGTGTGTGTGTGTGTGTGTGGTGTGTGCTAAAGTGAGTTTCCACATATATAGGAAAGAGAGAGAGAGGAAGAGAGTGCATGCATGCACGCGCGCGTGTGTGTGTATGTGCACGCGCACACACACCGCTAAAGTTAGTCTCCTGTGACTAATGAAAAAGCACTTATATGGATTTTTAAACAATTAATTTTCCATCTCTTATGGACCAGACTGGGCTGCCATTAAGTGCAGCCTCTGACTCAATAAATCTAATAAAGTAAAGGATTAAGTCCATAGGAAACTCAGTTGCAAGGGATTGTTCACCCTCATAGACACGGTTCCACTCATTCCTGCACACTCATGAAATGTTACACAGACCCTCATGTTTATGGCTTACAGAATATGTGCCCACATACAAAAACTTATTCTGATGTGAGATTGTGAGTGGTAAAAAGAAAAATTACAGATTACATCTGAACTACTAACCTGTAACTTTCCTGGACCGTACCTGACACAGCCAATATTACTAGACTTCCTTCCTTCACAGAGCAAATGAGAAGATCAAAGAGGCAATTTCTCCTCAGGGTTCACTGCATAGGAGATATACTTCCTTTTTGATGCAGTCATTTTATTTCATGGTACCATTCCTAAACCTTATGACTCAAAACAATCAGGCCTGGAACACTTTATCATTACTGGGGGCCACCTATACAAGACTCTCCTCTTGGTACCAAGAAAGTACGCCCTAATGAAGGTCATGGAAATCCCGAAATCAGCATAAGAACTTACTTTGTTGTCAACTTTCACTATAAAATGAAAAACAGGAAACATCTCATTCACCTTGAAGTCTGTGCAATTTAATTTACCAGGTCAATGAGGACAGGGTTAACCATAAAACTAAAATCCATTCATGTCCTCTGAGAGGCCATGTGATGCTCCATTTCCTCGACACACGAGGCAGCTCTGAGAATGAATAACCCACCCACAGTTCTACCTGATCCGACAGAGAATACGATTTCACAAAACTACCTAACTGGCTGGTCCGAAGAATAGCAGAAAGAACAGCAATGGCCACAAGGATCATGCTTAAGCACGAGAGGCCTTCTCTCCTCCAGTCTGTAGGACAATCCTAGGCACTGCAATGTCTTCGGCCCCAATGTTTAATAGGGCAACTGAAATTTCAGTCGTCCAAGTCAATCAGAACATAAGGCCTGCTTCCTTGAATACCCCACACACACTGGGGCACAGCAGACTCTAACTTTTTGGGTTTTCTATCTGTAATTTCTTGCCATTTCGTACACTTAACTTCTGAGACTTTGTTATATAATATGGGAAGAAGAGTATTAATATATTTACCTTGTTTTTTCTAATTATTAGGAAAATGTCTAAAATCCATATACACTCACTTATGCCATCAATGAACTAGTATTGAGCAACTATTAACCAAGCACCATACCACTTACTAAATATAAAAATACAACAGAAATATACAGCCTAGGACCAGCCTCCTGCTCAGTAGTAGTCTTTGTTATCTGTGGAGAGACATTCCTTCCATGCCTGAAGCCACAGCACCCCAAACCCTATTCATACTGTCTTTTCATGTACATACACACTCATGACAAATTTAATTTGCAAATTTGGCTCCCTAAGAGGTTAATAATTAATAATGAACTAGAACTAATACAGGATAGTTTAAATACAAAGTGTTTGAAAGTTTTGAATTATTTCTGGAATATTCCATTTAACATTTTCAGACATGGTAAAAAGTGAAGCTAACAGGGGAAGGGGTTACTAGAATAAGAAGGACAAACAAACAGAACTATGAGACACTGTGGCACACACAGCGGGAAGCAGATGTGTAGAACAGATGCATCTCAAGACCAGTGGTTTGTTCAGTTACAGAAAAGCAAGTCGCGGGGGTCAACATAAAACAAAGTCTAAAATGAGTCTGGGGGAGCTCTCCCAGCAAGAAGCAGGACACAGAGACCCCAGGTGGGAATATTTCATCACCTCAAACCATCATCCATATCCCTGAAGTTCCTTCAGAATAGGGACCCAAAAAAAAAAAAAAATTCCAGATTTTTATGAGGTCTCCCCCACAACCCAAGGGCAAGCAAAACATCCAGATGTGTGAGTCACGGCCCTTCTCCCACACCCAGAAAATGCCAACGTGGTCAGGTCAGGGAGACCCGGCAACACAGTGGCCAGATACCACCTCATGCAGACCAGGAGGATCTTTATCATTCCTGGTACCACCTTGTCCACGGTGAACTCTACAACCTCCACCAAATCAACCAAGCCCTCAGTAGCCAGAGCTGGTGCCAAGCAAGTTCCTCCAACTGTCTTCGTGGAGGACCGAAAATTCCTGACACTCGTCTGTTTACCTGTGCAGAGCTGAGTGAGCAACCCTGACAGCACTGAAGACAATCCAGAAGGACACTGTCCCACAGATGGGATGTCTCATGACCAAGGGAAGAGGAAAGGGGGAGAATAGAAACAAGGCAAGAAACAAAGAGAATAATGGTTGGCCTAAAACTGGCATTGTGACCCATCTCTCCTAGGACACACAACCTAGATAACATGGGCTCAGAAAGGCCACAGTGGGGAGGGGTAACCAGCTGGCAGGTAGACTAGTGACATTTGTTACTCTTTTCCAGCACAGACAACCCTTCCTATAAGGACCCACTGGGGGCCTCATGGAGACTGCTGAAGCCAAGGATCGCCGGTCTCCCTCTTCCCAGTCTCACCGACTACTAGTGGTTGGAGTGTCTCTTTCTGTTCAGTTGTTTCACTAACCCCCAGTTAGTCCACCCTCCCAGAGTCCACTTTTCTGTGCCTCGCCTCTAAAGCCAGCCGCAGGAAACGAGAGAGTTGGCAGACAGAAGCTGCTGCACCTCCACCTGTGCCCTCTTCAGACCAAACAGCAAAAGCAGAAGAAGCCAGTATTTGTCAGCTTCGTTGAACGCCGTAACAAGATGATAAAGTCCTTGCGCCACACAGTTCGGCTGCAGGCCATAGAGACACCAATCTCAAACTAACCGGGAAACTTCCTCTCTGCTGGATAATTTTCACAGTGCCAGAAGGGGCTACACGGGAGGACCGTTGGAGAAGAGCTATAATTGGTATCACTCTGCAGGCTGCACTACATGCTGAGTCTCCACGGGGTAAGATGTGCCCACTGGTGATATACTGGTATGACTGCTACGTGGGTAACCAACCACTTTCTGATTGGATTTGAGGCATGGTTCATAGCAGAGTGTTCATACCTGCTACTGTAAACCAGCTCAAAAGCCTGCGGCTGCTGATCTCACAGGCCCTAGTGCAGAATCTGCCATTGTGACTTTGCTAAACCTTCATGTTGTCTTCTAAATATTTGTCAAGCTGTCTTCTAAATATTTATACTCAAAGGTCTATGCTTCTCTCAACTTTGTTTTCTAACCAAGGCTTCTTTTTGCAATGGGCAGCTGTTAATGCAGAGACTCCTAATTAGTTCAAGTGCTTAGAGTACAGGACAGTGAGTCCTCAGCCCTAACTGGGACATCTGTATCACCGCCACCAGCCCTAGGCTCAGAGAAGGCCTGGGAAGAATATAAGAGCCGGAAGCTGTCTTCCAGACCTGCTGTGCTGCTGTAGCACTCATGACCTCTCTACAGCTCTGGTTCCCTGAACAAGACTGGCACAAGATCAAACCAGTCAGCATTCCAGCATGGATGGGAGGGGGGCTAATGAGCTCCCACCCCTAGTGGAGGAGCCTCTGGCAGCAGCTGACAGCTACTAGTGGAGGAGAGTCATTTTTCCTTGGGGGTGTGGCTACTGCTAGGTTGCCCATGCTCCAGTAGATAGTCCCACACCCATGTGCACATTTGGGCTGTACTGACTGGACTCACAGGGATAAGAGGAGGAAGCAGCAGCCATGAAGTTAGGGAATCTGTTGGAGGTATCCAGGGGCAATTGGGGGGGGGATAAAAAGCAGGTAATATCAGGGTTCTTTGTATACATATATGCAAAACCCTACAAGTAAGTTTTTAACTTCGTTTTATTAATTTTTTTAAGTCACATCATTATCTGTCTTCACCTAGTTCCACGACCATCTGACGTGACTCCTGCCCCTCCAATGGCTTACCAGCAGGGGTATCCATCTTGGGTTCTGATGACCCACTCCCAAGCCAGAAGGTAGGCATGTTTCAGCTTCAGCGGGCCCAGAGTTCACTTTTTTCCTTTGCCTACTTAATTTTTGCTCACTGTCTAGCAAAACCAGAAAGCCCTTCCAAGTGAAAAAACACACTCTTGCTTCCCAGTCCATCACTCGGAGACAGGACCCCCAGCTGCCCTCCTCCCAACTCCCATCACTTTCAAGGAAAAACAAAGGACTCCGTAAAGTCCCACCTTCAACTCCCTGGCCCGGCTGCAGCCCCTGCCGCGCTGAGACTCCCTCACCCCACATCTCCTTAGGTCCCCACCCAGCTTGCCAGCAGCTGCAGTCACCTGCGGCGGCCCGGGGGCGGCAAAAAGCATTCGCCCAGCACGTTTCCTTCTGCCGTTCCCTTCCAGGTAGAAAAATGCACCTTCTATTTTAATCGAGGTGTAAACCCACCCCACCTACAGCTACTCTGAAACCCAGGGAGAAGATGAAGTCCCCTGGGAGGGGCCAAGGAGGCGCCGAGGCCTCGCTGCGGGGAGGGGGTGGAAGGTGAAGCCGGGGTGGTGCGGACGCCAGGTGCGCCCCGCTGCCCCTCCGCCCCGCCCGGGCCCGCGCCGCCGGGTCCTAGCGCCGAGGCGACTCCCAGCGGGCGGGGCTGGGGAGGCAGGGCGCGGAGGCTCCCGGCACACGCACAGCGCTGCAGAGGTTGCTAATATTGGGACCTGCCGCAGCAGCAGCAGCGGGAGACCGCGGCACTGCTGTCACCCCCGGGGCCGCTTCTCACTGCAACCGGATGAAAGACTTAAATAACCCTCCTTCCCCACCCCCACTGCGCACAACCGCCCACTCAGCTCCATCCAAACCAGGGTGAGTGGCACCGCCAAGAGCCAGGCGCGCCCTTCCCCCCCTCCTCCCGCGGCAGACACCCGGCAGACCTGCAATACTCGCACCCGGGGTCCCCAGCAAGGGTCGGGTCTTCCGCTTGTCTCCTATCAACACCCTCTCACACGCGCTCGCGCGTACACACACACACACACACACACACACACACACACACACAGTGCGGAACCAGAGAGTAGAGATGTCACTTCCTTGGCGACACCTTCTCCAACCTCTAGGATCTAGGCGGGGTGAGGAGCTGTGGCTTTTTGTTTGATAGTCTAGGTTCTGCCGGTACCTGCAGTCCTTGTCCGCTGACCCCTGAACGCGCGCGCTCCCTGGCCCTGCATCTTAGCACAGATATCTGATGTCTCAAGTGCGCGTGGCAAACGTCCTATCTTAAAGGTGACTGCATTTTTAAAAAAGAAAGAAAACGCCGTTGGGGGAAGGTACGTGGAGAGGCCCGGAATGTAAGGGCTATCCATTGACCTGGGCCCAGTTGTGGAGCGCCCAGGGTTGGGACCGGGAAATTCACACAATGAAGGTGGCCCTGGCTGGCCGCAGCGCCCCTGCAGTCGTGCGCTCCGAGAGCAGCCGGCCTTCTGCTACTGCGAGGCCAGCTCCAAAGCCCTTCCAGGGGCAGCAGTTAACAATAGCATGCCACCCCCTGCACCGCCTGCGCAGCCCTTTGTCACCCTCACCCCCACCCCTTCCCCTGCGGCTGTGGCCTCGCCAGGCCGGAGCCCCCAACCCACCTCCCAGGCCCGGCGGAGCCCCACGACTCTCCCAAACCCCGCTGCGCGCTCCAGAAAGAAGGGGGGAGGGACCCTGCGTAAGACCGCGAAGCTCAGTTCCGACCTCTAGTCTGTCCTCAGCCCCGCCACCAACTCTCCGGCTGCGGTGCGCGCCTCCGGCGGTTCCCACACCGCACACCACCACCGCGCTGCCTCGGGCGGCGGCTGTCAGGGCCACCAGACCCGCACTCAGACACAAAGAGAAAGCTACGGGACTTAACACGGGCAAAAAGGAAAAATCGGACACCCTTCACGCGGCCAGGAGGGTGTCGGCCCCTGTCCTCCCTTCCCCTAACCCGGAGCGGTCCCCGCAGCACCGAGGGGCGCACTGGAGCAGGGTGGAAAGGGAGTTAGAACCCGAGCGTGCTTAGGACCGCGCGGAGCGAAAGCAACGCGGGGCCGGGGGCTGAGCCCGCACCTGCCAGCCCTGAGCGCGGGAGGACCCGACTCCCGCTGCCCGGAGCATCAGGCGGACCGCCCGGCGCCCCGGGACACTCAATCCCCGCCACCACCCGCCTCCTGTCTTGCTCCGAAAGCTGGGTTCGGTAGCAACCCTTAAGGTGGCCAGCAAGACAAGCTAGCACTCTAGCAAAGTTTAGTCTTCCCTCCGCGGCAGTCAGCAGCGGTGAGAAGATAGTTAGGTTTCAAAGGAATAAACGCGGCGACGAGCTACGCTTGGTTTTTAAGCAGGGAGGGGACGGGGACGCAAGTCAGCTGGAGAAATTGACTAGGTTCAGTTTTGAGCCCATCCTCAGTAGTGAGCAAAGGGGAAAACCCTGGGCCTCGAGAATCTGAACTATACCTTCAGGCCTGAACCCTCATTACCTTGGGACAACATCCACAGTCCACAAAGCTAAACACGTAGTTTAGATGGAGTCCAACATCTGGCATTAAAGCATGAGGAAGAAAAATCACCACAGGACTTGGTTTTACGACCTAGTCTAAGTGTCGTCAGGTGGGTTCACTCACGAGTTAACTCTTTCCAACAGTCTGGTTGCCCAAACTGTCGATTTTTTTTTTGTAAGTAAGTAAGGGGGAAACCTAGATTCCACACACCCCGCCCCCTCCCCATCCTCAGTCCGAACTGTGCTCGCTGACTTAGCACCGCACTGCTGAAGGTGCCCCGCCAGGCACGTGTGTGCAGGCACGAAAGTGGGCAGAGTCCCCACCTGAGTCTGCAGCCTTCGCTGCTGAGTCACAAGTACTCTGCTCTGAGCAGGAAATCTTCGGAATGGCCTTTTCAAATGAGCCTGCAGCTTTTGCAAGCGCACGCAAACACTCACACCAGAAAGCCACTCGGGAAACCCACACAAGGCTGCACACTGTGGAAATGAAAAGACCGAGGCTGAAAAAAGAGTCGACGGCTGGACAATCCAGCACCCCTAGTGGGGTTTCGACCCCTTCCCAGGTCTTTTTCCCCAGGAGCTCCTGCCCTGGATGCTTCAGATCTTAAACACGACTTTAGTGTCCCCCACAGAACAGCCAGCAATCTTTCAGACCGGCCCCAGGAAAAAAACAACATGCTTAATTTACAATTCGAGCAGAATACTTATTAAAGGGAAAGGGAAGGGGAAAAAACTTAATCAGAGCAAGATACCGACTACCTACAGCAAACTGGGTGCCTTTTGAAGTTCTTAGTGATTGAAGCTTAAAACTCGTGGAATAGATCCATTAAAAAGAAACTTCTTAAACCTGATCTTTCCACGTATCTGATAAAACAAAACTTGGGGTTCGGGTTATATTAATAACTCATTCCCCCCCCCCAGTTAAAAAAAGAAGAAAGGCCTTTCAGTGTAGACTTGCACCAGTGCCAGCCACAGATCTGCAATTCCGGAGGCTTTTTCCCTCCCTGGGCTGGCAAGACACGCACAGAGACCGGGGGGGGGGGGGGGAGGGGGGCATGAATATGAGACTATATCTCTTCCAGCATCCCGCCTAACCACCGCCTTCCTAGTAGTTAACAATCTGAAATGTCACCGCGTGGACACGGAAGGGTTAAAGGCATACCTACCGAATCGGCTGTGGTCTTTCCTGGTTCCCTGGATAGTACCGTTGGGGAAGATTTCTAAGTGAAATCCAGTCCTGCAGTACAGCTGCCTCCGCCTGAGAATCCCTTTTAAATGATCCAAGTCCGTGACTGCGGGTCCCCGGGGCAGCCCCCCTGCTTCAGATTGACCCAGGTGGTCACTTAGCAACACCGGACTGTCCACCGGCAACACCGGTACGTTCCCGAACGGTACTGCGTCCTGCACACCGAAATAGCCTCCAACTTCACCTAAGGGAGCCATCAGAGGACTCGGCTTTTAAGCACAAGAATAAACAATAATGATCGTATCAACCAGGAGACACTAGGCGAGGTATATCCAACTCCCCTCCCTTGCTGTAGTTGCAGAGAGAGAGGGAAAAGGGGGTTCTTTTCTTCAATCCATCCAATGCATAAATAAAAGTAATCTGCTGTTTTCCTGGCACAGGTTCAAGGTCAAACCACTGATAGTCTAAGAAGCCACCACTTTATACTCACACACTGACACTGATCAACACAGCTATGCATCGCTACATATGGAGCATCGGCTCTCAGCAGGCAGAAAGGTCTTCACCCCATCCGACCGTAATAAGGGAAAAAAATCCGTAGTTTCTCCATTTGCTTAGAGATCAGAATGACCATAGCAACGTAAGTGCTTGGGCGATATTACAGGGATTTTTAAGATGCTCGGGCTACGTCAGAATTTACGGATCCTGACTCCAGAAAGGCATGCGCTGTTTTTACTCTCTAACCGACTCTGCAGACATCAGCATGAATCCTTCAAGGGGGAGGAAAAAAAAACCTCACGTTGGCGGCGGCGACAAATCTCTCCTCCCAGTCCCTCCTCTAAAAAATAAGGATAATATAACAAAAAGAAGAAAAAAACTTTCGGCGTCCAAAGCTAGTATCCAGAACGCTGCAGAGGCTCTGCGGAGGTCCAGCGGCTTGCAATGAGGCGAGCGGCAAGCGGCGGGCGAGGACCGCGTCCCGGAGCTCGCGTGCTGCCCGGGCTGCCGCGAACAGGTGTCGCCGCGCGGGCCGCGCAGCGCCGTGGCCGCGGAGCGCTCCTCCTGCGCAGCCCCCGCCGGCGCGCAGAGTGGCGCAGGCGGCGGCATTGGGCCGGGTTTAAGGTAGCGCGGCGGCCGCCCCGCTCCGCCCGGTCCTAGCGCCCGCCCTGACGCCCGAACCGCTCTGCCGCAGGCCGGGCACAGGCGGGCAGAGCGCGGGACTTCTCCGGGAGGAAGACCTAGGAAATCCGGCTTTCAGAGGCGAGAAAGCCGGAGACACGGTGCCACAGGCGAGAAGCAGCAACCGGGAGACGTTCGGTCACCTGAAATTTAGCTCGCTAGAGACGCAGGCGTGGGCAGAGGGGAAGGGAGAGCAGTTTTCTCGTGGACTCTGTAACCTTGCGTCGCATTATAAAATAGACTTGGAGGGAAGGGTTGGTGCAAGGAGCTTGGCTGGACAGGGCAGTTTCTCTTTCATTCTTCAGGCAGACTTAGAGAAGCGCAAACTATATTGCAGGTAAGACAGTTGGGTGTGGAGTCAGATTCTCCTCTCTCTCTCTCTCTCTCTCTCTCTCTCTCTCTCTCTCTCTCACACACACACACACACACACACACACACTGGTGCCCCCACACTTGGTTTTTTAGGGTCATTCTGATTCGCATCTTCGGGTGTTTTAGGTCCTGCCTCTGCTTCCCAGGCTCCCACGACTAGGAGCAAAGGGCACCCGGGGCTCCTCTGTCCTTGAGTTCGACTCACGCCCCAGATCTGAGTGTGCGTCTTCGGGGAGTTGGTTCCACTGAGTTCCCTCTCGCTCCCAAGCCAAGCTACTCAAGAAGGTCTTTGCCAGCCTGAGCTCTACTTGCGTGGGGAGAAGCGAAAGGCACGAATTCCACGGTCTCTCTCCATGGCCCGAAGCTCTCTGCAGAGCCATAGAACAGGGCGGGAGTCGCCGGCCCGGCACCCGCGCTGCTCGCTGCTCAGTGCTCGCTCGCCGCCGCCGGTGTACTTGAAGCCGAGTTCTGGTTCCGGGCCAGGGCTTTTGCTCGCGACCAACGGCCTTCGAGCCCAGCTCCAGGCAGGGACAAAGAAAAGCACTGCCTGGGGCCACCAGGGGCAGGGCCCACCGGTGGCGCTGTCCGCACCCTGCCACCCACAAGCGCCCCGGACCGCGAGCGCGGCGTCCCCAACACAACACTGCCCCCGTAGCCCGCCCGAAGGCCCGGTCTCTCTCCCCCTGTTCCTCTTTGTTCACATTGTCTTGGACTCTCAGTCAAGATGGTGAAAGTTGCTAAGACTTGAGCGCAGCTCCTGACGGCGTGCCCAGAGAGATGCAAAGTCCAAAGACCGGAGCCCTGCAGTAGGGAAGCAAATAAAAGGTTTTTTTCTGTGGGAAAAGTCAACCTAAGGCGGTGAAGCCCTAGGGCAGGTCCTACTGGGACCAGTGGGTTTTACCCCAAAGACGAAGGTAGCAATGAATTTGCAGATTTCGCGGTTGCTGGAAATGCCCGTCCCTGGAGCGACCTTCCCCTGCCCCCGGGGTAGAAGGCGCTCCCGCAGGGCCCCCGAAGGAGAAGAGAGGAGCCAGGTGACCCTTCTTTCTGTCCACTCCCACACCTCTTTGCCGCAGTCCGGGGTCACCCGGAGTCCCAGCACTGGCTTCGTGGTCTGGCTTGCAAGTTTCCACTGCAGAAGAACCCTGCCGTGTGGTATTTACAGCAGTCTCATCCTCGGTGTTCGAGAGCTGACTGTTACATTAACTGCTCGGTGGCGGATACAAGAAGCTGGGAGGAAGTGACACTTCTCATAAACTATTAGAGTAGCTTGCATTAATCACCCCAGGTCGCCAACAGCCTTGTGTTAAGCGGGGACTCTGCTAAACCCCTTGGTACAAAGTGCCAGGTTGATTTAAAAAAGAAAAATGGTAGGAGAGATCGAGAGAATGAAAAACAAGAAGGTGCTGTGTAAAGGGCTGGAGAACAGGGAGCAGACATTTGCAGAGGACTGAACTGGGTCGTTTTCCACCAGCTGTCTCCAACCACGTTCTTTCTGTCTGAATTTAGCCTGTTCTCCTGCGAGCAAAGACCATTTCCGCCTCTGGGTCCTGAAGCATCCTGTCCCTTTAAAAGTGATGCAGCAGAGAGAAAGAGTAAAGTAGCTGACCCAGCACTTTTGCAGTGTGCTCTTGCCTTCTCGTTCCCACTGCAGTCATTTAGTTCGCTTTTCATCTGCATCCCTACCTCCTGCCTCCGGCGGCGGCAAGCCCCTTCTTGGCCCCCTGCCCCTTTGCTTGCCCATCGGCTTACAGGTGGTCCTTTCCCTGCCTAGTGATAGAAAGGATGACCTTGCTATCTCCCTGACCTTATTACATTTTTCCCAGGCACTCACCCCACGCCCGCCCGTGGCTAACCTCTTCAAGGTTGCTTCAGAGTTGCACCATAACTGCATTCAGGTTCTAGAATGTTTCACCAGCACTCTTCAGTCCTTACAATAAAATGGTGCTGTGGCTTTCTAGGTACACCTGTCTGGGTGACAGACTTACGAATAAAAGAAAAGCAACATAAAGCAGGCACCACTTATATGCCTCCTATAGCCCTCCATGCATTTCTGCACATGGGGCGTTCAGTCAGTTCTAAACCCCAATCTCTCTGATGGTCTCTCTCCTCCAAGGGCCTTAATCCCTCCCCTTTGTCCTTTCTTTCCCCCACCCCCTGACCACTGGATTCTATCAGGTCTGACACTTGCCTTTCCTGCTATCACTGTAGTGCCTGGGCCCAGACTGGAGTAAGTGATGAGAAGTCAAGGGAACTATGACAATGAATGAGCACCCCAAGAGTCCACAGATCTGTAACACGGGATCCAGCATACCTCCTCTCACTGCTGCTGTGCACCCTGGCTTAAATGCATGCGTGTAAGTGCTCCACACATTTGAGTGGCCATTTGTCCTCTTCACCTGCTCTTGTTTTGTTCATTAATTTGTGTGTCCTATATTGGTTTTGTGCACACCTACACACACACACACACACACACACACACACACACACAATCAGCACATACTCTCTCGTTCCCTTCCAGTAAGAATAACTGCATATCCAGGCCACAACCCTTCACTTTCTAGCTCCTCCATTCTCCCATCCCCAGCCTCCAACCCTGCGATCTACTCATGGCATGGGGTGAAAGGCAGGTGGTTTGGGTTCCCGGCCTGACCTCATGGAAAAGTTTGAACTTGGTAGGGCCTGGAACCATTGCAACAAGCCCTGGCCTGCTGCCAGTGGGACAGACACTCCAAGTGCTCTCATGCCTTAGCCATTTTACTCTCAAAACTGATTTTGTAATGTCAATACTGTTTTGTCACTTTTTTTTTGGTTTGGTTTTTCAAGACAGGGTTTCTCCGTGAAGCCCTAACTATCCTCAAACTCAGTTTGTAGATCATACTAGCCTTGAGCTCACAAAGATCTGCCTGTCTCTGCCTTCCAGTTGCTGGAATTAAAGGCACGTTCCACCATGCCTGGCTTTGTCAAATTTTTCCTAATGAGGTTGTGGTTTATGAAGATTGAGTAATATATCATCCCATTGCTAACAAATGGTAAAGCCAAGTTCATACACCTCAGAGCCCCATGGCACAACACTACCTATATTATAAGAGATGACTTTCCTGGGCATAATGGTGCACACCTATAATCACAGCAGTCAAGGTTGAAACTAGATTATTGTGAGTTCAAAGCCACCCTATAGCTTAAAAAGAACAAAAACCAGCCCTTGTGAGTAACAAAGTAAATATATGGGCATAAATAATGAGTACATGTACTTAACAACCTGTTATTCTGAATATATGTAACTCACTTAGATTATATATATATACAGTTACAGCCAGACATGATGGCACACAACTATAATCCCAGTGCTCAGAAAGCAGAGGCAGACAGATCTCTGTGAGTTCGAGGCCAATCTGGTCTACAGAGTGAGTGCCAGGACAGCCAGGGCTACAGAAAGAAAAACAAACAAAAAAACTGACCCAGTTACAACAGGAGGGAAAGGATAAGAGGGAGAAGAGCCCCAGAAATAATGTTTTAAAAATGTGCAGGAACCATCTGAAGAATGTTTTCAAATCTCCCTGTGGCCACAGAAGACTTGAACAAATAAAAGGACGTGGTATTCCTAAATAGAAAAGAAAATCCCAATTTTGAAAATATATAATCCTTCCTAATCTAAAGGCTTACCATGATTACAATAAAAATGCCAACACATTGTTTTATTAGCTACATTGATGCTAAAGATAATATTGAAAATTCAACTGGCAAATTTTTGACAAAAAAAGAAGTTAACTGAGGTTAACTAGTCATACAATAATTTCAAGTACTTTTAAATTCCAGTAAATAAAACACAGCATTACCATATAAATAACTGAATAGAGCAGCAATAGTCTATAAATTTCTTAATAAATCTGAGAATTTTTACATATTAGAATTTAATATAAGATAATTAATGAGGCAAATGAACTAGTTAGCAACTGGTCCTAAAAGAACTGAAGCGGCATCTAGGAGAAACAGAGTTTTCCTTCACACTTGAAATGAGGCTAGAATTCAAATGGATCAAATGCTTAAGTGGAAATTTAAATTGCAACAAGTACTAAAAGAAACAATGGAGAAATCCCTTTACACTCCGAGTGGAAAAGCCTTTCTAATTGAATTGCAGAATTCAAATGCCCGAAAAAGAATACTGAAAAATACAACCACACACAAAATATAGTTCCACAAGAAGAAACCAAATTCAGAAGTTAAAAGGTGGAACAGAGCCTGGCAGTGGTGGCACATGCCTTTAATCCCAGCATTCGGGAGGCAGAGGCAGGTGGATCTCTGTGAGTTCGAGGTCAGCCTGGTCTACAAGAGCTTGTTCCAGAACAAGCTCCAAAGAAACACTGTCTCAAAAGAACAAAAAAGAAAGAAAGAAAGAAAGAAAGAAAGAAAGAAAGAAAGAAAGAAAAAAGAAAAAAAAGAATGATAAATAAATAGGTAGGTAGGTAGGTAGGTGGGTAGGTAGGTAGGTAGAACAGAACAAACTGTGCATATCAAGTTGAAGGACTGATTTTTCTATCTATGAACAACCTAAACATAATTAAGAAGCAAACAGCTCTGCTGGGCACAGTGACACTTGCCTGGAATCCCAGCACATGGGAGGTGGAGGTAAAGGCATCAGGAGTTCAAGGCCTGACCTAGTAGTTCAAGGCCAGATGACCGGATGAGACCCTTTCTTAACAGGCCAAACTAATAATAGTAGCAGCAATGATGGTGGTGGTGGTGGTAATAGCAATGATGGTCTGGTGTGATGGTGGTGGTGGTGTCAATAACAATTGTGGTGTGGCGTGACGATGGTGGTGGTGGTGGTAATAATAACAACAATGGTGGTCTGGTGTGACGGTGGTGGTGGTGTTAATAACAATGATGGTCTGTTGTATGTCTGATACATGATTCCGGAAGCCATCACTCCCATCCGCAGAGGAAAAAGGATGAGCAGACTAAAAATCAAGAATTCATCTTAAGGCTCCAGAAAACTGAGGTCCTGAGACAGACTGCTGGGGAGCCGGGCAGACAGACATAGAGTTAATACTTCCAAAGCAGAGGAGAGGGGAAGCAATCTACACCTGGAGCCAAGGTAAGTATAGTTCCTTCAAACTGTAATTCCCGAAGGCTCAGTATGAATACGTGTAACAGTTAAGACATTGTATGGGGTCTAGAATCGGGGGACACGCCTCCTTTCCCTTATTTCCAGATGCTCTCTCAGGTTCCCACTGTGGAGGTCGGAAAAAGAATCCTTCTTACTTGCTTTGGAGGAGAGAGATCCCATTTTGGAATACACCCGGAACTCCAGTTTCCTGTGTCTGAGGAAACTGTTTGAGCCCAGCCTACCCCAGCTGGGAAGGGAGACACCCAATGCTAACACCCCCTGCTCTCCAAATCCCTGCCTCAGGTTCGTTAAACAGACAGGCCTCACCGTAGCAATACTGGAGCCATCCCTCCTCCATGCCTGGGATGGCTAGTTTTAATCATCAGTGTAACACAATCTAGATTTGAGTTCCAGATGAAAAGATGTCTAGAGAATAGGTATTAGTAACACTGACGACATAAAGAGAAACCCCACAGTCTGCACAATGCAGCCACTTCGTTTCTCAAACCCAGCAAACGCTGAGCAGTCTTTAACAGCAGTGGTGCCCCATGTCTGAAACTCCAGCAACTCCCTGGAAGAAGTGGTTTTTACCCTCTGGACGCTTCCTTCCCAGAGAAAACACCTCATCCCTGTTTCCTTCCATTCTCGCCTTTCCCCAACAGAACATTAATCTCCTCTCAGGCCCCACGGACATAGTTAATAGTATTTTCTTCATTTGTTTACAACTCTGAGTGTTTCTAACACCATTAATGAAGTCCTAAGTTTAATGACACCCGTCTGGATCTGAAATGGCCCCTCTCAGCTGGAAGCTGTGGAGAGGCCATGAAACGGGGAAGAGGTGAGTCCTCTGCAGACGCATGATAGCAGGGGCAGCCTTTGAAGATTCCTGAGTTAGGCCTTGGTTTTCCGATTCGTGTCTCTGTGCACAGCTACAGCCCGACATCACCCCGGGCATTTCTGTACAGTAAAACCTTACAAAGGCCTTGAAACTAGGAGGTAGAACTTTATGGTGGAGGTCTCAGTCCACATATACATGGCCCTCGATTCCATCACCAGGCTGACGTCAAAAAGAAGTCTTTCTTCGAGCTTTTTCAAATGTGTCGTGTATTGTTGTCCTCCATAGACAGACTACTACGCCATTTTACAGGGCTACCATGGTGTTAAAGGGCTTGCACTTCGTTCTCTATCGAATTTGTTCCATTCCCTGCGAGGGGCTTGAGTGAACTGGGGCACCTGAATCAGCAGGGATTCCCTGACCCCAAGTCATCTGAACATGATGTGCTCTGGAGAGCTTAGAGAACACTTCTGAGTTCTCCCAAGGCCTGATATGTCTCTACACTCCCCCTAACTTAAAGACATAAAAATAAGTAGAAAATTATTCATCAGGCCAGACAACACAGGCTTCAGCATGCTTGCGCTCACCAGCCTTTGGTGTAGGAGAGTCTTCTTTCTGTGTATTGCTTGGTCAAATAAAGAAACTGCCTTGGCTTTTTGATAAGGCAGAATTTAGATAGGTGGAGTAGACCAAACAAAATGCTGGGAGAAAGAAAGCAGAGTCAAGCAGATGCCATGGCTCTCCTCTCCAAGACAGATGCTGGTTAGACTCATGCCGGTAAGTCACAGTCAAGTGGCAATACACATTAATGGAGATGGGTTAAACTACTATGTGAGAGTTATCCAATAAGAGACTAGATATAATGGGCCAGGCAGTGTTTAAATTAATACAGTTTCCATGTAATTATTTCGGGGTATAAGCTAGCCAGGCGGACGGGAGCTGGGCAGCAGGAAGCTGCCTGTCATTCCTTTTACAACAAACCTTAGCTTAGAGAAGTGCATGAATATGGATCTGAGTGGAGAGTTAAAGTTACAACGGGAGAACCACTTTAGAATGTAACAACGACAAAGTCACAAGCCCTCAGGCACCACTTTGTACTGGGTGGCAGCTTAAAGAAAGTATGCAACCAAAATCAGCATCTCAAATTTCCCTAGGCTACATATTCCAGCAAAAAGGAGTACATTAATTCTATCAATTATGCTATCATGGTAACTCAGTTACTATCCCAGCTTCTCAGTGTTACAGAACCATTGTACAGTTTACCAAGGTAACCTTTTAAAGAGACAGTGCAACTTTCTTTTGTTTGTTGTTTGGGTTGGGTTGGGTTTTTTGACACAGAGTCTCACTACACAGCTCAAGCTCATCTGGAATACTTTCTTAAAACTTCTGCATCCTGATTTCTAGGAAGTATGAATTTCTGGTGTGCACCACACCCCACTAAGAACATACAACACCTTTCTGTATCTTCTTCTAAATAGCTTTTTATAATTTAACGAATCCCACTCGGCCTTTATCCTACTGGTCACCACAGTGTATACGGTAGCCAGGAAGAGATCTAGAAAGCACCTATCCTCCAAACTCCCCAAAGTTGGCTATGACTTAAAGAAAGGAAACAAGAGGAGTCAAGGGGGAAAGGAAGGGAGTCTATTCGTGAGCTAGTCAGACCCAGGAGCTACCTAGCGAGCCATTTACAGTATCCGGTCAGGAATTACTGAGTAGCACGGGCTCAGAGACAATGCCCAGAGTACTGCTCCATACCAGACAGACGCCACCAGGATATCGCTATTTGCAGTGCATAGGGACCTCTGGAAGGTGACGAAGTGATGTGGGATTGAAAATGCCAACAGTGACGCCCCTTCTGCACTGTCCTCCACAGTATTGCAGCTTGACCCTACAGGATGTAAATGGCCTGTCACTAGCTGACTTCATGGCGACACCGTGTGTTTCGGTGTGTTGACTACACAGTGAAAAGGCAACGAGACGTTCCTGGTGCTCCTAAGTCTACCCAAATGTGAAGGAGAGTGTACACTTTGAGTCCTTTCCCCTTAAAAGCTGTAAGATCCAAGAGGCCATGCCCATTATTAATCATTAAATATTTCCCTGACAGTGGCTCAGTTGCTTGCATGGATAAGTCCTTCAGCTTGGGTTAGGTGACCTGTGTCCAAGGACTCACTTGTGTGGATTTCAAACATTACATTAGTCGACGGCCAAGGCAAAGCCCCAAACTCCATGACCTTTTCCCCAACAAAAATTATTGTCCTCTGAAATCAATGGAAATATGTACACAACAGTGAGATGTCAATTAAACTGTAGAGCTTGAGTCCAGCCTTCATAGTGAAACCCTGTCTCAAAAGAAAAAAAATGTGAGTGAGGAAGAAGAGGAGGAGGAGAAGAGGAAGATAATGGAGGGCAAGGAGAGAAATCGGTAAAAAGAGGAGCGCGAACTAGATCGTGTTCTTCAGAAAGCCTCCCATCAGGCAGACTAAGCTAGCCCCATAGGAACGTGGGAACCAGGGCTAGCCCAGAGATGTGCTCAAAGCCTGAACTCCATCCCTGGCACTGCAAAAATGTAAATGAAAGGAAATAGTCCCCAAACCATTTCCCCTCCTGTACGATGGGTTGTTTCCAGGATTAGAAAGAAAGATGAGTGTAAAATAAAGTGTCTAGTCCCAAATGGGTTCCAAAAATATTTTGTGAAGATACAACTTATTAATAAGCACACATTAATTTTACCAAAACAGTAAACTTTTTTAGTAGGGAAAAAAGGGAATGATATTTATGAAGATAAAATAATAACAGGAAAGAAAGTAAAGAAGTCATTTGAATATAGTATAAATAACACTACACAAACCCCACCGAAGCCTGGGGTTCAGGAGGCAAGTCCAAAGTAGACAACAGATCATGAATTTATTGCTGCGTTTGTCCCATCTCCTAGACTTTCAATAGGGTGATGATAATGGTGTTTCTGAAGCTACATGGTACTTTTTTCATAGCAATTTACCCACTTCCTAGCAGAAAGATCCTGTTGTGTATCCTCTAGAGCTGTTCGCAATGACCCCAAAGAATGATTTTATTCACCTCATCATTTATGAAGAGCCAAGAGCCCGCCTGCAGAAGGAAAGCAAAACAAACAAAGGGGTCCCGCCCTCATTATGTCCTGTGACAATAACGATGGTGGAAACGTTCACATCAATGTGAGCATAAGCCCCTTTGAATATTTAGGGTGACTGTATCAGGACTTCTACCAGGGTAGCAGGGACAGGGGGCAAGGGAAGGGCAAGTGAGTCAGATTTGCTGAAGGCAGTCCTGACTAGGCAGATCTAATGTCCATAGGGTCAGCCTGAGGGTTGGCGACTGGAGACAGGGCCCTATCCTGCCATCCACGAGTGGAATGTCTCCTTCCTCAGATAACCTCCCATTCTCTTTGTGGTGTCCTTTGAAAGCTGACTGTCCCCCACAACAATGTATCAGTTAAAGCTGGTGACACTATTACAGGTGAAGAAAGTTGTGCTTTTCTGTTGCTGTAATAAAATACCACGGCCAAAACAGCTGAAAACCAAGGCGTTCTAGAAAAAGGAGTCTGTTTTCAGTGTCTGGGTGCAGAGGGCTAAGAGTCCATCATGGAAGGAGAGTATGGCAGCAAGCAGGGGACACAGCAGCCAGAGCAGGATGGCAGGAGCTCTCAGAGAGAGAACCGACAGTTGTCCCCAGGTTCTCACTCACAAAGCCCACCCCCAGTGACATAACTCCTCCAGCAAGGCCATACCACCTAAGCCTCCTAAACCAAACAGCACCACAGACTGGGGACCATGTGTTCCAAATAACTGAGCCCGTGGGCGACATTCTTTTGAGACACCACAGAAGTCTAGTTGGAAGAAGTGCATCACTACAGGCAAGTCCTTAAAGGGAGTAGCAGGCTTTCAGGATTCCAGCCCTACCCTTTCCCTGGCCCTGAGAACAGCTTGCTCACTGCCACTGTGTTCTGCCTCACTACACGCTCAGAAACAAGTTAGCCTGGTGGGCATGAACTGAAAACTCTGAAGCCAGGAGCCAAACATAAAGATTTGTTACGTGAAGCTGTTTTTCTTAGAGATTTTGTGTTCATGAAATAAAGCTAAGCAGAATATCTTTCAACTGAGAGAATGTGCCCAAAAAAATTATCCAGAACATTGTTTCTCAACCTGTGGATCTCAACCCCTTGGGGGGAGTCAAATGACCCTTTCACAGGGTTGCCTAAGACCATCAGAAAAACACAGGTACTTTGTAACATGAGCGGGGCCTGCTTGTTGGGGTTTCTGTTCTGCCCAGTTCCCCACAGCCGGCAAGCCCCAAAGAAAATCACACAGAGATCTCCATAAGATTATAAAACTGATTGGTCCATTAGCTCAGGCTACTTATTAGCTCTTGTAGCTTATATTAACCCATTATTCTTATCTATGTTAGCCACATGGCTCAGTACCTTTTCCAGCAGGGCAGGTCACACATTGCTTCTCAGTGGTCTGGGCAGGACAGCGGAGGGAGCTTCCTGCTTCCCAGAATACTCCTGTTCTCATTGCTCTGCCTCTACTTCCTGTCTGATTGACCCACCTATACTTCCTGCCTGGCCAATCAGCATTTATTTAAAACATGATTCACAGAATTCAGACAATTCTCCTGCACCAATACTTATACTACCATTCATAACAATAGCAAAATTATAGTTATAAACTAACAATGAAAATAATTTTATGGTTAGGGGTCACTACAACAGGAACTGTATTAAAGGGTCAAAGCATTAGGAAAGTTGGGAACTACTAATCCAGAATGATCTACCTTACTTAAAGCCAACTGGTTATCCATGTTGATTGCCCCCAACTAAGCATGTGTTTGATTGGATCACTGGGGTTGCCATTTTATGGAAGACATCAAATAGATCCTCATAGCCGCTCAATATCTCTTCATTATTTTCTCCTGTTTCCTGGTTTATCTAAAGTCAGAAATGGTAGCATAAATCTTTAAGCCTAATACTCAGGCGGTTGAGGCAAGAGTCAGCCAGGGCTACATGGCAAGAGCCTACTTTGAAAGGTCAGAAAACATCAATGAAAGTCACTCATGTCTCGCTTCATTTCGGGCCACACTGAATACAGTCCTCTCAGGATAGATGCCATGCTTTTTTCTTTCTTCCTAAGGGCAGCCTGACATAATCTTCCATCATTAAAAGCAAACAACAACAACAACAGAAACCTCTGTTGGTAGAAAGCACCTTAAATGAGGGCAGCATTCCTTATTTGCACAGGCTTTAGTTTCAACCCTGATTTTAGAAAGATACAATTCATAACAGACGCTGGAAAATATGACAGTAGAGACAAACTTTGTGTCCTATTGACTGTAACCTCAAATGGGAGGAGGCAAAGTATGGAGCGTGGCCTTGATTTTCACACTATGGATTCCAAATTCTTTGTGACCCTTGTTTTCACTGGTCAATCTCTTGTTTAAAGTTATTTTATCTTCAGCCCCTCCTGATTTACATAACTGACCTCATTTGTGCCATCGGCTGTTTGCCATTGTTTAAACAGGGCTATTTGACTCCCACAAGAAAATCCAACCACTGACTAGATGGTACATTTGGTCTCATGACTGGGAGCATCATGAAGATAGAGGTCAGTGGTGACACCAAATGTCCTCTGGGGCACAGGACAGACCACTGTTCCCTAAAATGTCTGTTGTGCTGATCCTGAGACACTCTAATGTAGATCAGAAATTTGAGACATCTGTCACAAACTTCAATTACTTTCTAAAACTCTAGATCTATGAAGGAAGTAATAATTAAAAAAGGCTAGAAATATAATGAACATCATGGGGTTTTTACCTGTACTCACTGGTTTTGTTACATGAAGAAAATCAATACGATATATAGATATAGATATAGATATAGATATAGATATAGATATAGATATAGATGCAAAACTGTGAAGAGAGAGAGATTTACTACAAAGAACAGGCCTTTAATCACAGAGGTTGATAAATCCAAAATCTTTAGAGCCAGAGTCCCAGTTCAAGGCGTAGGCAAGAAGCAATTGTTGAGCCAGAAAGAGTCTGAGTCCTACTCCAAAGGTCACCAGGCAGGTGCAAAGGTCACCAGGCAGGTACAAAGGTCGCCAGGCAGGAAAATTTGCTCAACCTCAGGTCAGCCTTTTATTATCTTTTTTTTTTTTTAAATAAAGGAAGCCATGGTAGAAAGTAACTGGGAAAGACCATGGTGGAATCCTGTAAGACAGGCTTTCATTCTCTTCAACTGATTGGATAAAGCTCACTCACTTTCGAGAAAACCATCTGTGGTTCTCAATCTGTAGTTTTAAATGTTAATTTCATCCAAAACATTCTCTCAGAAATACCCAGGGTAACATTTGACCGAATATCTAGGCAACCTCGGGGAACAGGCAAACTGAACATAAAATTAAGCATAACACACCCGAGGACAGTAGGAAACATCAGGAAGATCAGGAGTTTATGCTTAATCCAAGAATGGTGGCAAATACCTATAATCCCAGCACTTAAGAGACAGAGTTCAAGGCCTGTCTGAGCTACACAGCAAGTGCCAGGTCACTCAGGGCTGTATAGCATGACTCTGCCTCGGTTCTTTTAAACATCTAATAAACAAGGAATTGAAAGACTGATGCTAAAATATTATCAATTATTATTTGCATCATGGAAGATAATCAGTTAATGCTACAGGAAAGTTTCTGGCTCTGGAATCATATGCACAATTCTTCTGGAACCTTGAACTGTAACATACTTCACACCAGAATTCAGAATCACTTAGGGCTCTCATGCCCTTCTTTGCCAGAACCAAGAAGCCGAATCAAGAGTGTGGAAGGAACCTTTGTGATCAAAATAATGAAAGACCCTAAGAATGACAACTAGCAGGGCTGGGTGTGGAGCTCAGGGCAGAGTATTTTCCTAGCATGCGTGAGCCATGGTTTGAGCTGTCACTGGGGGCGGGGGGCGGAGGGAGGTTAACTTGTGAAATTCACAATTGCAAACTATATATCCTCTAAAAAATGACAATAATCTAAATTATTTAAGAAACCTTCTTTTTATTTAGACACTCCAAATATTGAGCAATTAAATAGCAAGCTAGGATTTCACGTTAACCACTAAGAAGAATGGAGAAAGTCCAAACCTATGCTAGTGAAATGATGTTCCCCTTCAGCTGTTTTTACCAAAAGTCAAGAGTGCTTAGGAGAGACTGATTGATTGACGTTCTGATCGTCACTATCAAATGGAACCCTGGGAAGAGGGGTTGGTCCTGGCGGTTCTTCAGGATTCTATGTAGACTGGCAACATAATACAGTTGCTTGGGACTGCATCTCAGGGTTATTGCTAGAACTTCCTTCCCTTTTGGTTAAAAATACTAATCCTGTGGTCTCCTTCGGGGCTAAGCACTTCACAGCCTCTTACTCTCTGTCCTCTGATCAGTTGTAAATCTCTGAACTATCCTCCACCTACTACAAAAAGAGCTTCTCTGATGAGAGTTGAGAGCTCTGCTAATCCATGAGTGTAAAGAAAAGTATGTGGAGGGCAGTTTGATACCATGTCTGACTAGAAGATAATCGTAGGTTTTCCTCTAGGGCCTGTTACCTACCCATCCATGGACTCTTGACCCAGTTAACAGCACTGGGCAAGAGTTCTGCCTTACATCCAATCAGAGCGGTTGGTTACCCTTCCCTTCCAGTGAGGGTAACTATTCCTTTCCTCCTGAGATGCAGGGATTATCTCAGGAGAGAGGACAAAAGAACAAAATGTAAGTGCCAGTTTAGAGAAGACCGCTGCAAACCGGTATGTTCCAGATATGACAGCGCCATTGCACACGAACTCATTGCACTGTGGTTGACTGCACAAGACCTGGACATAGTCAAGCCAGGAAAACCCAGCAGGAGCGGCAGACGGGCTCATGGAGTCCGGTCCCTATCTGATGAGCCGCTGGAAGCTGATGTCTACTAGTGGAGAAGAAATCAGCTTTCTGCAGGGACACAGTCCCTGGTAGGCTGGTTGCCCACGCTGCAGTGAATGCCTTGCGCCAGTAAACAAACTGGCAGCACCAAAAGGACTCAGTGAGTCAATAAAGAGTGCAGCAAGTTGGGAAGGAGAAGTGGAGAATACAGGAAGGGCTGAAGGAGGAGCAGTAGAGGTTGGGTTTTTCATCAAAGCACATGTATGAGATTCTCAAACAATAAATTAAAATGCAGAATGCTGACCTAGACTTTCACTCAAACTGTTGGCTTGCTTTATTCAAATAGTCCCTAATAAACAGTTAAAAAAAATTAGTGCGAGACATGTAAAGTATGGTTAATAAAATAACAATAATAATAATAATAATAATAATAAGACTACAATTTCAGAGGCAAGGTTTCTATAACTATTTTCTCTGCTCTGATTCAAAATAAAGTTTTGTATCAAACAAAGTCTTACTAATGTTATTTTTCAAGGTAATCATCAAGCAAAACTATGTGGTAATAATTTTAATTTGATCAATGTCTAGGAAAAGATTTTCAGAATTTGGTTATCCATTTACAATCCATCTATCTGCTAATGATACATACATTCTTGAGTACTATTTCACTGAGCTTACCTCTCTGGTATTAATGACATTTTTGTATACATATTGTATACCACATGCAAAGTGCGACCTGCTCCAAAGTGTAAAGAAGTCCTGAATATTTTCAGGATCTAAGCTCTGCTTATGAAGCTGTTCCTCTTCGAGAGACTGAGGCCAGGACAAATCCCAACAGAGCCGCTGTAAGAACACCTGCAAAATAGGCTAAAATGCCTAGACAGAAGAAACCGCTAGGAATTCCAGCACTCAGGAACCTCAGGTAGGAGAAACACCAGGAGCTCAAAACCATCATGGGATGAATAGTGAGACCCTGGCTCAACTCACGACCACACAAAAACAAAAAGAAACCAAATAACCACAAACCCTGAAGACACTGAGTTACAACAGTTGGGGGAAGTCAGCACTGACATAATCGCCAGGCCCAACAGACATGTCTATGGGGTTGAGGGGTTGAACCCCTTCTTCTTGAACGAGGACCACAAAAACACCCCCATCACTAACCACCGGAATTTCAATATAGGATAATATTAATTTTGTGTCTTGGTTGTTGCTTCCTACTCTTATCCAGTAAGAGCTCCTAACAGCTAGAGCAGAAATATATGGAAACTATTACTCTTAGCTTGGCTTCACACAAGTTCTCAGGACATAGGCAGAATGAATTCAGACTTTTTTGCCAGAGTATAACATAAATGGCCTCCAATCCAGTTCCCAAAAGAGTTCTGACTCCCTACTGAAACTACTATGACCAAATGCCTGCCAAAAAGCAACATAGAGGGCGAGAGTTTATTTTCATTTACACTTTGAGGGGCCTTCCTTCGTCATGGAAAGAAAGGCGTAGGAGCAGGTGGTGGTAGGAGTGTTCAGCTGGCCTCTTAAGTTCCTCGGTAGAACAGGAAGCAGGGTATGGAAAGGAAGAAGGGTCACTCTATAAAACCTTAATGCCTGTTTGCAATGACTCACTTCCTCCATCATGGCTCCACCTCCTAAAAGTTCCACAACCTTCCAAAACAGTACTTGGCTGGAGTCCAAGTGTTCAAACACATGAGCCTACGGGGTACCTTTACAATTTAAAGCACAATGAATGTTTCAGATGCTCTTTTCTTCATAGTTACCATTTTACCCTTGGTTACCTAAACCAGAACAGTTCTTATAGTGGAAAGGGATTCCCATTTTTTTAAATCAATACAAACACACATATGTAAGCATACACTTTTTGAAAAGCAATATAAGCTAACTGTACAACACCCCAACAATCAGAAGTACAGAAAATAAGAGCATCACTCAGTCTGCAAATGCGGTCCTTGGTGTCAGGGAAGGTATGATGTTACCCATTATCCTGTTAGGCCATTGGTCGTATTGAGACCACAATCTGGAAATAGTGACAAAAGCTGATGCTCGGCTCCCATTCTCCTTGTTACTCATTCTGGGGCCCACACCATGGAACGGTGATGTTCACATTCAAGGACGGTCTACCCTACTCAACTGGACCTTTCCAGAAACACCACCATAAATAGACCCAGAAGTATATAGGTCTGTGATGATTCTAAATCGGCCACCTTGACAATGAAGGCTGGTCATGACATCATTCTACATAAGGAGATGTTCCTTACCTGTTTATAATACTTAGTTCAGATGGAAAAATAAAGCCACAGATTGAGTTTCTATTCAGTGCTCAGTCAGAGGGACTCAGTACTGCCTGGGATACAGTCACTGCCCTCAGCTTCCTCACCTTAACATTATATGCCAAGTGTCAATCATCAGTGTGGATTCAGGTGTATGGAATACCTCTCTAAGCCATGCTGTGAGCCTATGCTTCCACTTTCACCAGCTCTGTCCCTAACCAATGTGACTGCTCTCTCAATATCTGCCTAACTTTTAAAAGATAAAGTAACTAGAAGACATTCAAGAACATTTCTTTTGGAAAAAATACATTAGCTATATATATGGAAAATACTGTAAGTATACTTACACATTATGTGTGTGCAAAGCAACATACCTAGAAGTAATGAATCAGCTTCATAAAAGAATGTTAAGTCAATTAACATTAGACAACAAAAAATACTGCTGTATAAGTTCCCCATCAGCCTGCAAGTCAGATAAATGCATTCACTTCCTAGACACTCAAGGCTGTGTGCTGTTCTACATGTATCTCACTAAAACAAAGATGTACGATTTACTTATATTAAATACATTCATGGCTGCTACGAGGTTTAAAGATATTCTCCATAACTATGATGATGAATTTTATGTATTAATTTGACTGAACCATGAAGTGCCTAGATATTTGGTCAGACACTGTTCCTGCATATGTTTTAAGGGTGTTTATGGATAAAATTGACATTTTACTTGGTGTTCAGAAGAAAACAGATTGCCCTCCCTTCTGTGGGTGGGATTCATGTATTAAAGGAAGGCCTAGACAGAACAAAAACTGAGGAAGAAAGATTTCCCTCTGGCTGACTGACTACCAGGCTTGAGTTGGCATTGCTGTCCTGCCTAGGAACTCAGATGTGAGAATCCCCAGGCCTCTGGCTCGTGCTGGAACTGTAACGACAGCTCCCTCGAACCACTACCCCACATGCAGCTTTTCAGACTGCTCAGACCCCGTAACCACACGAGTCAGTGGTGCACAAATGGTGAAGAATATGCTGAATCCACAGTGTTCCAAAATCTGAAACTTTCTGACCCCAAAATGATGCCCAAGTAGAAAATCTTATGCTGTGACACCTTATTTTCTCCATAAAATTATTGTAAATGCTGTTTTTAAATTACCTTCAAGATATTTGTATAAGGTATGTAAGAAACATAGATGAATTTAGTGTTTATACTTGGATACCACCCCCTAGATGATAGATAGATAGATAGATAGATAGATAGATAGATAGATAGATAGATAGACAGACAGATAGATAGATATTCTGTACATATGAAATAAATGATATATATATATACTACATAATATATAAATAATATGTGTGTGAATATATATTTGTGCTGTATATATGTACATATATTAAAATACTATATATGTAAAATAGCTGTAGTATGTACATCTATATTATGTATTAAGATATATTCTATATATGAAATATTAACTATATATTATATAGGTAATACACATATATGAAGTATATATGAAAATACTATAAAATCCGTAACATTTCTGCTCCCCAAATTTCAGGTATAGGGAACACTGACAGACAATATCAACTTGACAGGATTTAGCATTAGGAAGAAGGCAAGCTTCTGGGAATGTTAGTGAGGGATGCTCCAGGTTTGGTTAACTGAGGTGGGAAGACTCATTCTACGTGGTAGACCAGACACAGGAGAAAGCAACTGAGCATTGGTGTACATTGTCTCTGTGGATACCACGTGTCCACCTGATGCCATGACTGCCCTGCCGTGGTGAAGAGCGCCCTTTAACTGTGACTGAAATAAGCCCGTCTCTTAGGCTGCACGTGCCCAGTGTTCTGTCATGGCAATGAGAAGAGTGACTGGCACAAGCCCTAACCCTGCTCACTTCCCTTCTCTGGGGAAGACAGCCCGCTGCCACTGTCAGACAAGACAATAATTCGTCGAATTGCTTTCTCCTCCGTCGACATTGCCTTCCAGGTCCCACAGTTACCTTGCCACCTATTTAAACTTAGATTCTCCCCCCCACACCCACCCATATTTGACTTGGTTTGTTTTGTACTTTTCCTCGAGTGGATAAGAACTCTTCAGAGACTTGAGTGTCGCCAAAGGGGTCTCATTTCAACCGTCTTTCCGAGCAGAGTGACACAGATTTCCTTGTTTCAACTGAATTTTCTTCACCTTTCAACCTGAATTGTGCTGCAGAGTTCCTCTAACTTACACGCAGCAGGGTGTGCTCCTCAACAGGCCTGGAGTGGCAATGCTGCCCGGACTGGGTTTCGTCCTGCTCACCGATACGCCCAGTCTCCTTAGGCGCTCCGCTATTTGTCGATAGACTGAAGGAACAGAACGGCCTTGCATCGCCCTTTGATGTCTGAAATCAGATTACCTGACGAGTGCACCAATTAAGGTGAAAAGCCAGAAAATGAATCCCAATTTCGATGGCTATCGGGATGTGACTACACCTCAGAGTTTTCTGCTGGAGAACAAGGAGAAAAACTTCAAGTTCTATAAAACAATTTGTGTGGCTACTTTCCAAATCTTTCTCACTCTCAAGACATTTTATATTCATGAGCCTTGATGCTATGGCAATAACTCTGCCTTCAACCACATTTCATTTCTGGTTTCTAAAAAGCTAGGCACTGCTTTTGTGCCAAGTCCCAGCTGGGCTATTATTGATGAGTAAGCATACGATTTGGCTTCATAGGTCAAGGACTATTAAGTCTTGGATCAGAGACCAATTTTTGAACTAAAGGCTAAGCTAACATTTTTTATTTTTCATTGTGAGTGGTTATCTTCTGCTCAACTTTGTATTACAGCACCGCGCTCTCTAGAAGAATGTCCTTGGCTTGGAGACGCTAGAGTAGATTGACTCTCAGATAAGATAAATGTCACCTCATCCATTTTCTCCGGATTCTGGGTAAGGTTGCCATTGTTCTTTAAATTATGCAAAACTGAGAGAACCCTAACAGAGAAATCTGCACAACTATGAAGGCTCCATTAGAACTTGGCAGAGGCCCAACAAGACCACCAAGCTTGCTCATAAATGTGCGGTGTCTAATAAAAATGTGATGGTTATTATTATTATACATTTATTGAGTAGCAAAAATGCACTAAATTAAAAAATGTATACTCTCTGGTTTTCATATCTCCTGATGGGGGTATAGAAACTGCTGTTTGTTTGTCCCGGTAACTGGCGCAATGTTCTCATAGATGGTGGCTGCCAAGAGTCACTACCCAACTCAAAATGCTGAAGTTCCCAATGGACCATGGTCCTCACCTCCCTGCATCACCTCACACTGGTGCCATTAAAATTACAGATCAATTCTACTCTGTTCCTGGGGGCGGGCTGGGAACTTTTACCAAAGCCATTGACCTTTTTTTTTTTTCCAAAGAAATGTTTTTGTTTGAGGTTTCAAAGTGAGCAGCTTGCTTCATTTAAAAAATACTTATTTTTATTTATGTTTCTGCATCTGAGTGTTTTGCCTGCGGGTATGTAGATGTACCAAGGGCATGCAGTGTCCTTGAAGACCAGAAGAGGGCTTCAGATTTCCTGCAACTGAGTTACAGACAGTTGTGAGCTGCCATATGAGTGCTGAGAACCGAACCCAGGTCCTCTGAAAGAGCAACCAATATTCTTAACCACCGAGCCACCTCTGCTGCCCCACAATTTGCTTCTTAACCTAGAAATCAAGCAAAAGCGACAGACTTGGCTCCCTGCATCTACTTGTGATTAATGTAATTATCAAAGGTATCCTTGACAATCTTAAGCAAGCTCTCATTCAAGTTGGAGGAAAAAAAAATTAGTTCCACAAAAAGAAAAAAAAAGAATTTAACCCCCTAAACAAGCATTTTCCAATTCTTAGGCAACAAGTCTTAAAGATACACACAGCAAATGAGCAGGAAATTATAACCCACACCTAATCCTTGAAATGGGCACCCCGGGAACTGTTTGCTGTCTCTAAACAAAGCCATAAGAGTGACACACAGTCAGGGGAGAGTTCTCCCTAGAAATAAGGAGAGGCTGATGCTGTCCGCACTCCTCTTAAAGCTCCACGCCACAGTGAGGGCAGCCAAAGCAGAGGGCAAATGTTACAGGACCCGACTTGACCGAGCACTGTTGACCCAGCATACCTGAGGCAGCTGCTGAAAAGGGAGACTCCCATTTCACACCTACAATTATTTCCATGCACTAATAACATACATTAAATTGGTCATTTGTGAGCTGAATCCAGCACTGGCTCCTCATTTTGAATGAATAAAGGGGTCATTTTCTAGCGAAATTATATTTTACAAGCAATTTCTGTGTCTACATACCTTAGCCGAGACAAATGTTTAATACAACAAATGGCAGCAAGAGCTAGCTTTAACACTCAGGGCAGTAGGATCGGGGCTGGCAGAGCTTACCTAGGACATACAGAGCCCTGGGTTGGACCCTCAAACTGTGGAAAAACCGGAGCAAATTGAGGACACTAAACGCATCTGATTCTTCACCTTCCAATTTTAAACTTTTCTCTCCTAAGACTGTAAATCAACATCAATCATACAAATAGATTCCAAACAACTTTTCCTGTTTCTTCTGCTGACTCCAAATCTGTTGAGCCAGTCAATTATTCTCAAAGAAAAACACTACCATGATGAACAAGGCTTTGTTTACCCTCATCAAAGAAGCTCCTTTTGCCACAGAGGTTCACAGCTGGTCAGAACGCGGAGAATTAATGGCTACAGGGTGCCCAGTGCCATCTGGTACATCTGCAATACAACCCCAACACCTAAGGCTCTGAGAGCATCACAGAGGGAGCAGGCAGACTGGAAGAGCCAGAAGAATGCCTGTGGCGACAAATAATAGCGCCTTCCGTATGCAGCAGGAGCGCTACCCCCATGGAATCTCAATACGGTTGCTTAAACCAGACTTGTATAAAGACACCAGTCGACAGACGAGCATAGATGTGGGAAATTTCACACAAGCCCCCACCCCTAGATGACAAGCTCCAGGCAATCAATGCGTGCCGAGAGAAAGAGAATCAGTCTTCTGCTGGGCTGAGCCTGCCCTCCCATAAGCTGTCCAATCCCACCCTGATAAGGTGTCCAATCCCAATTGGTCAGTCCTAAACACTTGTACGTACAAGTAACACTAAGTTATCTCAGTCGGTGTGTTACAGTAACGCTCTAGAAGAAGAGATAATCAAAGAATTTGGAAGTGAGTTGGGGAGGACACAGGGGGAGTTGGAAGAGAAGAGAGTGAGGAGTGGAAATGATGCAAATATAGTATGAAATTATCCAACTAAAAATATTAAATTAAAATAAAGACAGCTTATTTTTGACTCCACCTAATTGTCTTAACTTTTGTTTCCTATTGTAGTTTTATACTTAGAAATATTTTTGCACGCCTGGATACTCAGAAGTAGAATACTTGCTTGGCATTCAAAGGGTCCTTGGATCAATCTTGGCACAGGAAGAAAAATTACACACACACACACACACACACACACACACACATTTACACAGATAAATACACTTGTATGCTTTGCAATTCATTCAGCACTTACCTCTATCTTTCCACACAGAAGACAGTCTATGTGTCCATTATTATGCTAAATTTAGTAGTATGTTAAATTCAGCGAAAAATAATCTAAACACATCATTAAGGAAATGATTCTGGTAGATAAATAATGCACGATTCTTCTTAGTGTCAAGACGAGGATGAGGCCAGAGAAATATGAGGTGCAGGATCTAAGAGGCCCCCTCTCAGGGACCCATCATGTGCATATATATATCCCTAAGAGAGTCCTGACTCTTTGTATGTGAGCTGCCTCTCCAGTCACCTGAATTATGCCCTTCTGGGGTCCAGTCACTGTTGCCATGAGTGAACAGAACTGGTTAATTCTAACACATGAAATAAAGTCAAGTCACACTGCACGGGTCACCAGGTGCCTTCTTGTCACTTTAAAATAAGATTTCCAGCCGGGCAGTGGTGGTGCACATCTTTAATCCCAGCACTTGGGGAGGCAGAGGCAGTCAGATCTCTGTGAGTTCGAGGCCAACCTGGTCCACAAGAGCTAGTTCCAGGACAGGCTCCAAAGCTAGAGAAACCCCGTCTCGAAAAACCAAAAAATAAAATAAAATAAGATTTCTTAGGCAAGAGCTAACTACACCAACGCTGCCACATGTGTTCTGAGACCTGTGGTGGCAAAATAGTTATTATTTTTAAAGTAGTTTTAAAATTTTTAATTTGGGTCATAATAATTGTGCATAGGCAGAAGACACAGTGTGACATTTCAATACATGCCTACGATGTATAATGATCAGATCAAGGTCATTGGCCCACACATCACTTTGTCAAGATATCTTTAGTCTCATTTTATTTTTGTAGTGCTGGGAATGGAATCTGGGGCATTGGGCAGGCTGGACAAACACTCTAACACTGAGATACACCTCCAGACCCAGGAATTGGGCTTAAATCTTACTCACCAGCCTTCCATGGACTCCCAACTCCTTGGTGTTCTTCTGTCTTTTGTCCCTTTGTGCTTCCTCCTCAAGTACTTGTAGATTGTAAACGGGAAGTCAGAAGCCCAAAAGGACCTTGATTGTCCTGGGCTGTCTGCTTGGAGGTTCACTTGCCATCCCAAACTTGGTTTCTGCAGCCAGGCACAGCATCACGTCCTCATCTGCATTCTTCTGCTTCCACAAGATGTGCAACCCACATCCCGCCAACCGCATTGAGGTGGTGGTCACTCAATGGACATTCCCGGGAGTCCTGTCATTGCTCAAATGGAATTAGTCCCTAACTGATGCACACGGGTCTCGCTGAAAGGGCCATTCTGTAATTGCTGCCATTAGTGCAGTGACCATGAGGTGGTCACAGAACCTTCCTGGAGGGATGGGGAAGCTCCAGAGGCCGGGTCACTCAAGTAGAACAGCAGGCACTGTGCTAATTTCCAGGCTCTTGGCCATTAGGGGACAGAAGCAGCTCGTTAGAGGTCCTACCCTCTCAACGCCAATTACCCCAGGATAATGACCCAACGTGGAGCACCCTGGGAGCTCTTGGGACTTTACGCATCCCTCTCATTCATGATCTCTGCTGATGACAGCCAAAGACATAAATAAACCAGGCTCCCACATCTTCTCACAGCCAGGTTGGGTGACACAGCCAGTCATGTGGACATGGGGTCATGTTAATTTAAAGACTGAGTGTTTTTAGTTATCTGTGTCTTAGAGAAAATGCTTCTACTTTACAGATGAGGAAACAGATTCTGCAGCAAGGCAGGAAAAAAAATCGTTAGTTTTTGAAGTGATAATATCCCTAATCTTCCTTTCTTTGTGTGTACACGTATGTGGGTGTGTACACGTTCAACCATGTATGTGTCTGAGTGTGTGCTCATGTGTGTGCATTTAGAAGCCAGAAGCCAATGCCAAGTGTCATTATTAAAACCCTTGGCTTTACTTTTCGAGACAGGGCACCTCATTGAACCCAGAGCTCGCTGCTCTGCCCGATTGGCTAGCCAGTGAACCGCAGAAATCTACCAGTCTCCGCACTGGGATTTCAGGCATGCACTGTGGTGCCTGAATGTTCTTCTGCACACTGAGGATCAGAACTTGCCTCCTCACACCTGTGTCCTTGTGCCTTACCAATGGAGCCGTTCTCCCAGAGCCAATTATCTCTAATAATGGCAGAAAACTATACAGAACTGAAAAATTCGCCTGGATGTCCCCTCAACCCGTGATATTTTTCTTTGGGAGGAAAGTTGTGGTGGGAGAGAGATTGGTAGAAGAAATGAAATGTGTGCACCAGTGTACTTCACCCTCAAGCACGGCAGAGCCCTGGCCTCTGATTTTTGCCAACTTTAATCCAGTGTCACTAAAGTTTCTCCTCGTCTTTGCTCTCTTCCACCTAGTTTGTTATTTATTTTGCAATTTTACACCAAACCGAGAAGCCTCAGTTTTGGGGAGCTTCCACTTGCATCTCCCACTCTTACCTGTGGCATACCTACTCCCATTGCACAAGGCCCTCTTCTTGGACAGACAGCCCCTTTCTTACTCCCAAGTAAGTGACATCTGAAAAAAGGAGCCAAGTTACTCAGGTCCCAGCTTGTTGCCGGCAAGGTCTCCACAGTGCTATAATAAGAAAATGTACCACACAATTGTTTCACGACTTTAAATGAATCAACGAGTTGTTTTCTGTGTTATGTAAATATTCTTTCAAATATGCAGAGGCATATTTTGGAGACGATTTTACTGACAGATCTTGTTCGTAGGCACTAATGAAGAAGATGTTTTTGCAGATAATCCAAATAGCATCAGGCTCGTAAAAGGAGACTGTTAGCAGAAACACCGCCCGTGTTTTTCTAGTGTCTTAAGCTGGCACTCGAAAATCCCAAAGGAAAAAGATGCAACTGTTTGGAACATCATAGAAATATCAAAATTACATGAAAGAAACCTCGAAATGATAAAACAGAAGTCACACATGTGACTTCATTTGTGGCAGGATGAAAATACAAATTGTATTTGCAGTCAGAAAACGTAAACGAGGAGTCTAGGCTCCCTCGTGTGGAGAGAGCCGGCACTACCTGACCTAAATTGCCATCTCTCTGAATAGGTGTCCCAAATCCTGTGATTGTGTTTAAGGTCATTGTTGATTAAGCAAGTAAATGTCCTTCTAGACAATAGAGTAATAATTTCTTTCAGCCTACAGTCGGAGGTCCTTTCTCCAAATTTCAAGTTCTCGGGCTAGCTAGGCAGACCCATCTTCCAGTTACAATTGCAGAAACTTCCTGTCTCTGGCCTCTGTGAGTTATAGAGATGCCAAATCAGCTCCCTTTGGGATCTGTCCCTTTGGGAAGATACTATAGCCACCACAGCCTTATGCCTCAACGTCTAATGAATTACTTATTGCACTTTCAACACTACATGAATGTTAGCTTGTGAGAAAGTAGATCTGTGACCATGGTGATCCTCAGAGCAGTCATACTGCTGTTCTTAAGTACTGAAGACATGCCAGGGCAAGAACTCCTCCCCAGCAATCAATGTGGTGCATTTGAACTGCTTCTGCCTCATCTAAGGCTTCTTTGACCCTCAGTGCTGTGAGGCTGGGGACAGCATTTCAGCTGTAATATCTTGTAGTTTCTGACACGCAAGACATGTTGCATACATGTCAGTTCTACCCACACATACGACTTGACAGAAGTAACAACCAAAATAGACATACAAATATCAGCATGTATATTGGAGCATCAAATGGCAAGGGGAATTGCAGCTGTGACAGTAAAAGCCGCTCCCTTCTACCAGCTGGGTAAGAGTGGCGGTCAGAAAGAGGGAAGGTTGGGGCAACCAAAACAGGCATAGAATGGCCACTTGCCTAATGCAGCTTCGTGCTAGCTTCAGTAGGCAGCACACTCACTGGGGTGGTTGCTAAATGCTGGTTTGGGGCATCGACTGTGGAGACTCTGAGCCAGTGTCTCTGGAGCCTTGGACTTGCACCTCTCCCACGCTCCCAGGCAATGTTGAGGCTGTTGGTCTGAAGGTCACACTTTGGAAGCAGTTGGTGCAAAGCAATAGTAAAAGTTTAATACTCACCCAGACAACATCCAGAGAGCACCAGAAGACTTCTGTTGAGTTTTCCAGAACACACCCAATACAACAGAAATCAGTGTGAGCCTAGCAGCAGCGTTTAAAGTGCTCCCGAGCAGCAGACCCTGCAAAAAGAAGAGTCTTATCCAGGTACGGGCCTTGCATGCCTCCATAAGTGACAGGACCAGGCACTAAATGCATGCCTCTGACAACAAGGATCATGACTTCATGGATCTTCAAACAAACCTAGGAGTAAGAAAAAGAAGAAAAAAGAAGCCTGGTGTAGGAAAGTCTTCTATGTGTTGCTGTCATTGGTCAATTAATAAAGAAACTGCTTGGCCTGATAGGTCAGAACATAGGTAGGCGGGGTAGACAGAACTGAATTCTGGGAGGAAGAAAGCGGGGTCAGGAGAGTCGCCGCCATGAAGCCATGAAGCTGAATCTTTCCCGGTAAGCGACGACCTCGTGGTGACATACAGATTATTAGAAATGGGTTGAATCAGTATGTAAGAGTTAGCCAATAAGAGGCTAGATATAACGGGCCAGGCAGTGTTTAAAAGGATACAGTTTCCGTGTAATTATTTCTGGTAAAGCTAGCCGTGAGCCGGGCGGCAAGAATGCAGCCTACTAGAGAAGCCTCCATTTTCAAAGAGAAGTCATGTGTCAAGTGTGAGTTCTTGGGCTTAAGTTGACTTTCTTTGGGGGGGCACAATGTCAACCGATCCAGTTGGGAAAGCAGAGACACATGTTGAAAACCAAAATGCATCGCTTGATGACAGAAACCACAGCAACGCAGCACAGAATAACCTAAAGGCTGGCAACAGGGAGGTAGTGTTCCTGGAACCAGGGCCCAAGAATTCTGAATTGTGGGCTTGGCCATAGAGGAGGGTGAGGCAGGGCAGGGTGGTAGGAGACAGGGAAGAGGAAGAGAGGGAGGAAGGAAAAGTGAGATGGAGGGCATAGGAAGATGAGAGAGTGAGAGAAAAAGAGAGAGAGAGAGAGAGAGAGAGAGAGAGAGAGAGAGAGAGAGAGAGATTTTCTGTCTTCTTTCTGTCTTCTCTTCCCGGCAAGCTCCAGCCAGAGCCTTCTTCTGGCCCATCCAGGGCAGAAATCACAACTTGCACAGCCCAGCAGCACAGTGGGAATCAGTAAACATAAAGATCTAAAACCGACTACATGGGTTGAATACCGGACCTGTCTGAGTAAGCTGAGTAACCTTGGGCAAGTCACCCCATGGCTTACAAATGGAATGCTCCAATCTATCAGATGAAAATCCCAGGTCTGGATTCAGTGACTGAACAAGGCGACACTTTCAGACTCTGTCATTGTGTTGAGTAAGTGCCTCACACTCATCTCTTTTCTCTGGTCCTTGCTATCAAGAATTTGGCCTTTTCGTTATCCTAGAAGTGATAAGATTCTAGGAAATGATGGATTCAAGCATTAGCAATGCCACCACTCCCATGATCAGAGCTAGGCTTTCCCCCAAGAGGTCTTGTGGCTGCCGTTGCTAAAGATATAGTCACATCCTAGTGACAGCATTTGCTGGGATGAGCACTGGTCAGCATAGAGCCTGACGTGCAAATGCAAATGCAACGCCGCCACTGCTGTAGATGTTGACATAGAGTTGGGAGGTGCAAACAGGCCCCCAAAACGTTACAGTGCCGTCAGGTTGGTGGCCATATACTGGAGGATCCAGCAGTTTCTGACTTCCAATAGAATGTGGAAAAGACAAAACATTTTCCCAGGGTGTTTTCAGATACATGTGGAGTATTTTACTTTAACACCATTATTTTTTATTCTCAATCAGAAAGAGCATACTCATTCTCTGATCACCTCCAGTTGAAAGAAACTGGATACACCCTATATAAGAATTAATCTTCTAAGAGAAAAAAAATACAACAGAAAGGAGGAAGAGAAAAGAACTAGTCAGATCTGGTGACACCAATCTGCTATTCCAGCTACTAGGGTGACTGAAGCAAGAGAATCACAAGTTCAAGGCCAGCCTGGGCTACAGAGGAAGTTCAAGCGCAGCGTGAGTAACTTACCAAAACCCTGTCTCAAAATAAAAAGTAAAAAGAAACAGTTAGTAAGATAGCTCGGTGGCTAAAAGTATGGACTGAGCTGTACCCTGAGCGTAACGATAGAAGGAGAGACGGGACCCCCGGAAGTTATCCTCCGACCTCCATCACTGTACTGGACACCTGTGCATCCGCATTCACACACATAAAAGTAACAAATTCCATAAAGGCACTTTCTAAAGTAAAATGAGATAGGAGCTGCAGCATAGGGACGGTACTGGGATAGCACTGTGAGGCCTTAGGTCCTACTCCCAGAATTACAAAAACGTGAGAGAGGAGGAGACAGGGGTGGGGAAGAGGGACTAAGTAAGCAAAAGGAAAGTCAAAGTATGAAATATAGTTGTGTGATGAATTGGTAAGAAGATAGCAAGACTTCATTCTCAGCCTAGTGTGGCAGGATTTGCTTCTTATTAGACTATTTGATAGGAAACAAAAATTTTGAAGCCCAATAAAAACTGCAGGGAGAGTTAGAAAGATGGCTCAGCGGTGAAGAGCCTTGGCTGTTCTTTCAAGGGACCTGGCTCAGTTCCCAGCACCCACATGAGGCCCATGACCATTTGTAACTCCAATTTCAGGGGCTCCGACATCCTCATCCAGCCTCCACAGACACATGGTGCATAGACTTAAATGCAGACAAAACTTCCTGTCTTAGTTAGCTTAGTAAGTTACCATTGCTGTGAAGAGACACCATGACCACGGCAACTCCAATGAAGGAAATATTTAACTGTGGTGGCTCACTCACAGTTCAGGGGTTCTGTCCGTCATGGCAGGGAGCATGGCAGCATGCAGACAGGCATGACGCTGGAGAAATAGCCGAGTGTCCTACGTCTTACAGACAACAGGAAGTCAACTGACTGTCACTCTGAGGGGAGCTTGAGAAAAAGACCTCAAAGCCCGCCCTCACAGTGACACACTTCCTCCAACAAGGCCACACTTCCTAATAGTGCCACTCCTTTGGGGGCCATTTTCTTTCAAACCACCATGCACCCATATACATGAAAATATATTTTTTAATAAAAATAAATTTTTAAAAAACTGAAGTCTTTAAATGAAAATACTTCACTCAGTTCTCCTGCTGGAGACAATGCAACTCTCTAAATTTGTTTTATTTCTTTCTGAAAATCAGAGTTAGCATATAACTTTAAAGGTTTTCTCCAGACCTAAATTATAAAGATTTGTTTTGTTTTGTTTTGCTTTTCTGGAAAGGAACCAAGTTGAAAAAGAAATTACAAATTGTGTGACTTACACCACTGAGAACTTATTAGCTGGGTTTCGAGGTCTCTGACTTTTCGATTTTTTTGAGACAAGGTTTCTCTGTGTGTAGCTCTGGCTGTCCTGGAACTCATTCTGTAGACCAGGCTGGCCCTGGACTCAGAAATTCACCTGCCTCTGTCTCCCAAGTGCTGGAATTAAGGGCATGCACTACTACTGGAGTCTGGTTTTCTAACAGAAACGGATTGAAATGTGACTCCGTGACTCCCTCCCTGGGAAGCAACAACACTGTGATCAAGAGCTGAGGCTGGGGTCCGAGTACATGGAAGAGTGGATCGCTAATATGAATGCTGTCCTGATTTCCACGCTCAGCAACACACACGTACACACATGTACACATAAGCGAATGTGAGCACACACAGCAACACACACGTGTGTCATTGTCATTGGAATGCCATTTACATAACTTTTCTGAATGTTTCTAGTTAAACCAGTTGACGTCCTGGCACGAATGTTGGGGAGACTGAACAAGAGCCCTGTGCATTGCACACCGTCCCGTACCAGTGCTGGGCTTGTGTGTGGCGTCACTTAAGTGACCAATTCTATTTTTGTCACACAGTTAAATGCTAAGGGGAAAAAGAAAAACGTTTTCTTTTTCTTGGTCAGTATTTCAGAACTTAGCAGGACATTATGCCAGCATTTACCACCCAAAAAGTCTTTTAAAATTCTGAGGTCAACTAATCATGCAAAAATAAAACGAACTTCTGGAGAAGGCAAAGAGTCCCACTGAGGCACAAGATGGGCAAGCAGGCTTGCTTGCTGCTAATGCGAGCCCTAGAATAACAACAGTAGCCCTCCACTCAGGCAACACTGCTTCCAAAGACTTGGTTGCATTTTTTTTCAGAGCTATTTTCTTTATCTTGGCTAGAGGAAATAATCCCAGTTAAAGTAAGTTGTGTTTTGTAGGAAATAATAATTATGGTGGTTTTTTTTTACAACCTAAAACTTTATTGAGGGAAAAAATGATATATGTTCTGTCATCTTCAATATTATTTTTAAAGGCATCACATCTTAGAACAGGCTTTCTTATTAATTATTATTATTAACAATAATAACACTAATTATAACCATCAGCCACTGGCAACTGCTCAGACAGAGGAATGAGAGGCTCAATAAGCCTCTTCAAGTTTAAGGTTTTCATGCAACATATAATTTTAAAATCCTGAAAATAGATTTAAACACAAGTAATTCTATATTTGCTCCCTTAATAGTGTTGTGACATAAGCGACTCCTTCCTATTGAACCTGTTCCTTCCAGCTGCACAGGTAACAGCTATTCCCACCCCTGCAACTCACACCCGGCAGAGACAGAAAATGCAATAAACTTCACTAGGGTCTGGAGTAAAGCAACTGATTGACTTTCTTGGAGTTGAGCTGGCAGGGTGACAGTTTCCAGGCCTGGAAACCCAAGGTGGAGCCCCAGGACTCACACAGTAGAAGGAGAGAACCCACTCCCATAAGCTGTCCTCCAACCACCACCAGTGTGCTATGGCACGTGTGTGCATTGACACACAATAAACAAGCAAATGTAACGAATTTTAAAACCAATAAAAGAAGTTTAAAAAAAATCACTTTTATCAGACCTTAGGAGAGCTAATTTCACTGACACTGAGCAACCTAAATTGGCCAGAGGTAATAACTTCATCTAGGCATCACTATGGCTATTTATCAGAGAAGAATCTGGGGAAGTGACAGTAGGTATTCTTAAGCAATTTCCATTGCGCCGTTCCTTTCCCCAATCTTATCTGACGGCATTGCTCTCAAATAGCTTCCCTTATGTCTACCTGCTTTGTGGTGTGCTGTCTCTTTTCATACCCATTCTATTCTACTTCATTAAACTTAGAGAAAGTAAAAGACACTTATGTAGTATCTCCTTACTCCCAAGAGCACATAAAATTTAGTCACTTAAGTTCTTAAGGACTCAGAGAAGCATGTGTGACAACTATTGGTTCTCAAATCCCAGTGTAATATTAGTAAGCTATCTGGAAATTCTGGTGCAGCAGAACACACTAGAAAGTCAAACACTGGACCTGGGCTTTCGGTAGTTAGCCTTGTTGGCCATTACTAGGACTCACCAAAACCTGCTTCTCCTCTCCTTCCTGGGAATGCAGAAGACTGGACGTCCCAGCTTCCTCACAGCTACAGAGGTCAAGAACACTACTGGCCAGTTAGTAAACAGGATGTCGAGGATCTTACTTGAGTGGCAAGAGTAAGGATCGTGTGTGCTTTCCACCACTCTTTCTTAAATATTGACTTATAAGAAGCTTAGTCATAGGTGGACTGCCGGGGCATGTAGGTGCTGTGACCTATAGCAAGGCCTTGCACAGATAGAGAGTCCATCTTTTACTCTTTTAAACCACTTAGACTAAAATCGTGGCACTTAGCCCTATTCTAATTGGTTCGTGATGGAAACCTACAAGGAGGAAAAATCAGTAGTGAGCTATAAGGCGCAGGTGAGGAAGGGAGGCTTCACCCTGCAGACAAATGCTGGTGTCAGTCTAACCAGAATTAAGGAACAGGTGTTAAGCTACGATGCAAGAATTTCACCAGAGCCTACGAAAGTTCACTGAGAACTACGGCTTCCTACATCTGCAAATATCTTTAGTTTAATAGTTCTCCAGGTTTTCCACACATTAATATCAACCAAATACGAGGTTCTAATCAAAGCTTACAAAATTGAAAAAGAAAAATCACTGTGAGCAAGAGTCAGTAGAAACCATCAGAAATGGACACTCAAATTTTTCAGATATTCAGCCTTCCATCTACAGACTACAAAAAACCCATGTATAGTGTATAAACTGAATCACAAAAATTAGTAATCAATAGGAAATTATTAAAAGTAAAACACACATAATCTATAAATGAAAAGTAGCTATTGTTAAATTAAAGGCCAACGATGAGAAATCAGAAAACAGAGTATAATTAAAATTGGCAAACTGGAGATCTGATCTTATTCGATATTCATAAGGGAGGGACAAGAAAGTGACAACGAAGAGTAATTGACAATGATAATATAGTGGAAAGGGCAACTCTTAGTATAGGCCCAGTGTGGTGACACACGCCTTTAATCCCAGCACTCAAGATGAAGAGGTCAGTGGATCTCCGGGAGTTCAAGGCCAGTGTAGTCTACAGAGTGAGTTCTGGGACAGGAAGAGTTGCATAGTGTGACCCTGCCTCAAAAATGAGCAAAACCTCTAAAACGCAATGGAGAGGAGGCAACAGTTGAAAAGATAGGGACATAATTTTACAGATCTAAGCACATGAATTCTCAGATTTTGGGGTTAACACATTGTTCAGGCAAGCAATCTTTTAAAGTCTGTAGTATAGAGAACTCAATTGTTTCGCAGTGACAGAACCAATCTAGTTCCTAGGTAGCTCTTAAGCTGCACTAGATTTGAGAACCAATAGGTATTACAAATATACATTAATCAGGGCTGATGAGATGACTTAGTAGGCAAAGCACTTGCTGCTATGCTTGATGATCTGTGTTTCATCCCCAGAACCTACATAGCAGAAGACAAGAAGTGATGCCTAGCTGGCCTCTGCCCTCTGCAAACATGTTATGGATCGTGTAAAACCAACACACACACACACACACACACACACACACACACACACAAATTTATTTATTTATTTATTTATTTAATATGCATAAACAATTCGTTGGGTTTTTTTTTTGAGAGGTAAAGAATGCTTTGCTCCCCAACTGCACACAGACAAGTTTTAAGCTGCTGTTTACAAATTTTACAAAGATTGTTGAAAGTTAAAAGACAGATCACAAAGCCAGTCACCAGACTGTGTGTCACGTCTCTGGATCTGTTGATTTGTGCTTTGTGGTAGACTCTGCCTGACAGAAACAATCAAAGAAGGGCTTATTTTCATTCATAATTTCAGAGGGTTCAGTTCATAATGGTGGGGAAGTCACGGTTTTCCACCACCTCATGCTCCCTTTCCCTTCTCTGACCACCTCCCCTTGCCCTTTGACCTTTATGTCACACGTGTGTAATTACCCTCTCATTTCCCCATTCCCTCCCTCTAGACATTTCCTCTCCTAGTTTAGTCCCTTTCATATTTCAAATAACTTATATACATGCATGTATAAATTTAGATCTCAGTTCTATAAATGTAAGAAAACATGGAATATTTATTTTCATGAGTCTGAGTTATTTCTCTTGCCCTTCAAGCACATACCCTGGAGAGCCATAACTGGGTCAAGAGGTGGTTCCCATTTGACTCTTTCTAGAAACTGTTGTTCTGAATTCCATATTGCTGTGCCCATTTTAATTTCCACAAACCATTTCTCAGGGTTCTTCTTCCACCTACATTCTTGCTGGCAGTTATTGTTCGTTGTCTTGGTAAGTCGTTCTGAATGGTGTGAAGAAGACCCTCAATGTGCTTTTAGTTCACCGTTTCCTAATGCCTAAGGATATTGAACATTTCCAAAATATTTATTGGCCACTTGCACTCAGTTCATTATCCCGCTTACTGCCTGAATGGTTTATATAATTTTTAGTTGTTTATAGATTGCAGATATTAATTCCTTGTCAGATACATAGCTGTCTAGGTTTTTCCCTTAGATTGTCTCTTCACTCTTCTGACTGTGAAACCCAATTTTACTTCATAGACAAGGGGGGAATGAAGATTAGGATTTAATTTTATAGTTAAGAAGTTAATAAGAGAAAATAAAAGTCATATGAGGGAAAGAAAAAACTGTAGAGTATAAAATAAAATAAATAAAATGGTGCTCTAAGGATGTTCAGTTATCTAAGCTGGTAGCTCTTAACCTTTATCTTTTTTAGAACAATATTTTACTTATTTGTTGAAGATTGCATATGTATACAATGCATTTGATCATATCCGTCCACCATACCTCCTTCCAGCTCCCTGTAGTGTTCCACCACCCTGCCTCCTTCCCAGCTTCATGTCTTCCTTTGTCATTGTTGCTGATGTTATTATTAAACCTGACTCCAGATACTGCTTCCCGTACGCACGTGGGTGTGGTTTCATCCACTGAGACATTGGTAACCAACTATAGTGCTCATGTCCCCAAAGGAGAGTGACTTTCCCTCCTTCAACAATCATCAGTTTCCAATAGCTCCTCCACGGGGCCTTGGGGCTCCCTCCCCTGTTCACGCTGGAACTTTGACTGACTTGGTCTTATATAGGTCTTTCGCATGTAAACCACAATTAGTGTTCAAAAGTCAGCATGTATAGCTCTCTTTCCTACTCATCAGAGCCTTCACTCTTGCTGCCCACTCTTCCATTCTGTTCCCTGAGCTTTGGATGGCAGGATTTATCCACAACTGAGCACTCCTCGTTAATTATACTTGGCACTTTCACCAGTTATGGGTCTCTGCATTAACTGCTGCCCACTGCAAAAAGAAGTTCCTCTGACAAAAGTTAAAAACAACGCAAACCTGTGAATATTTATACCCATACATACCATAGAGGGCAGTTTGATAGCATGACCATTTGATTTAACACCAACAGTGTGTTCCCCCGCAAAAGTCTATGACCTCCCCAATCATAGGCTTTTGCCAGGCTTATAGAACTAGACACGAAACCCCTCCTGTGACAAAGGCCTCATATCCAGTCTGAGAGTGGTTGGTTGCCCCTTAACTGTTGTGCCACTATTGCACCAGAGGGCACATTTTGCCAGGCAGATCAGTAAGCTTTATTTTTCACAGAATCACATGGAGAGAGCAAAGTGTGGAAGGACTGACCCTACCCCAAAAAGATTCTAGGTCAGAAGATGCAGGATACGCCTGAGGTTTCATGTTTATAACTCACCCCAGGTGATACTGCTGAGGTAGGAATCTGAGGACCAACTATTAAGAATCACTAATCTAAGTTAATGTTTTAAAATTCTAACCAAGGGACTGGAGAGATGCCTCAGAGGTTAAGAGTACTGCTGCTCTTCCAGAGATCCTGAGTTCAATTTCCAGCAACCATATGTTGGCTCCCAACTGTCTATAATGGGATCTGGTGCCCTCTTCTGGCCTGTAGGTATACATGCAGGAAGAACACTATATATATATATATATATATATATATATATATATATATATATATATATAATTAAAAATAAATAAAATTCTAACCAAAATAACCATAGAGATTTTTCAGTTCAAGTAACACAAAGTGTAGTACGTGTGTGTGTGTGTGTGTGCGTGCATTTGTCTTTATTCCTTTCTTACATCCATGAATTACATAGGTTTACCTATATAAAAATAAAAAAAAATTACAGGAAGTTCACCAATCAGCAGGAGAACATCACAATTAGGCTTTGGAAGAAAGCCATGGGACTAACATGGCAGCAGAAGGATAAAAAACTGTTTTCTTCAAGACTAGAAGGGTGTTAGATTTCTGTTGATAGAAACTACACAGGATCAAGGTCAATAAAGAATGTGTTAATAGCAGACTAGAGGAAATTAGTGAAGGAGAAAATAAAAAATTAGCAAAACATTATCAGCAGAATATACAAGAAAATAATTTGGCTTCAAGTGCCCTCAAGTCTTCTAGGAGAGATCTATACAAAGGAAGACATAATTATCAAACTCAGTCAAACTGGATGATTAGGGATGGTGAGAAGGACTTTTCAAAAGAAGTAGACTTTGTCCTAGGCCATACGTTATCAGAGTTGTATGTGTTTCTTGAAGCTATTTTTTTAATACTTTCTCTTCCAACATGTTTTGTATTATCAATAGGGGTTAAGTCATTACCAAGCCTATTACATTGCTAAGGGGAATTACTAATTTTAAATGCCTGGTTTAAAAAAAATAACATTTTACATATATCCATAGCTTCAGTGGGCAAACAGAAGTGGGTAACAGGGTGGAGTTGTAGCGCAATTGATGAGTACTGACCTGGCATGTTTGATCATCATCATGAAAAGGAAGAAGACAGATAACCATAAATTTAATTAGAAAAGATTTTTTAAAAGTATATATAATGTATATTTTATATATGTCCAAAGAAATAAAGTTATACTCCAAAGACTATGAAGTTCAGAAACACTTGATCTGTAATCTAGCCTCTAGTGGATGTTTGATATTAGGAAAGAATCACAAGTAGAGAGGAAATTTTAAAAGGCTTGCCTTTAAAACAATAAGATAGAGCTGGCCAGTGGTGGCACATGCCTTTAATCCTAGCACTCGGGAGGCAGAGGTAGGTGGATCTCTGTGAGTTCGAAACTAACTACAAGAGCTAGTTCCAGGTCAGGCCCCAAAGCGACAGAGAAACCCTGTCCAAAAAAAAAAATAGAATAGTTATAATCCCTGGTGTTTATGATTCTTTAAATGTTGTAGAATGATAGAAGGATATTTTGAATATCCTATCTTTTATATTTTGTAAACAAGGTAAAGGAAACTCAGTGACATTAAATTAATCCATTAACCGAGCTTTTCTATTTTTGTCTATCTATGGGCATGGGCATATGCACATGTATGCAGGTACATGTGGGTGTACATTCAGAGGTCAGAGGATAACGTTGGGTCCTGGTTCTTACTTTCTAACTTGTTTGAGACTAGGTTTCCAGTGTACAGCAGACTAGCCTGCCAGCAAACTCTGGGGTATTCTCGTCTCCACCTCCCATCTCCCAGCAGGAACGCCGCAGTTACAGGTGTACTCAGCTTCTTGTGGGTCCTGGAGGTCTGACCTCAGTCCCTCATGCTTACACAGCGAAGTCTTTACCCGCTGAGCCACTTCTCCAGCCTTCTGCTCGTCTAATAAAGACTTCTAGTTTAAAGAGAACACTTAGCGGCAATTAGATTTTTATATGGTGGTATAAAATTAAACTTGGCTTATTTAGAAAGAAGTCTTTGTTTGATCATAATTGGCACCAATCTGGGGACAAACACGCAATTTGCAATGCTCCTTAAATAGAATTTAATGAGAGTAAGTTTGCACCTGTGCAAGCCTTGCAGCCTTGGAGCTGTGAGTGACTTCCGGTGTCATATGGTAATATCATCCCTTCTTCATCTTTACGGGTGTTCTTCTCCCCAGAGGACGTTTTTTCAGACATCTAACGTGAACACCTCACTTTTTATACTTCTTAGAAAGAAATCAGCAGGAGGTATCAAGCACCTCTTACTGAGGTTTCAAATGTCCAAGCCATTGAATTATTATCCTAAGCCCCATCTTCTCCCTTCCCCCACACTTCCACATTGTCTTCTGCCAGGGCATTGCAGTGGACTTCGCTGGCACAACCTAGCATTCTTTTAGTGTTAACGACAGCAAGCTATGTTGTGTATCTTCGTAGTGTAAGTACATGGATCAAAGTGTTTTCTTGCTCCAGAACAACCTTCATGTCACATGGCTCCCCAACATATCTATGCATCAGAACAAAGTCTGTGAATCCAAGCAACTTGAGTCTCTGACGCCTCCCTGCCACCAGGGAGCACTGCTGATGGATCCACAGGTATGAGATGCTGTGTAAAGCTCCCTTGTTGTTGGAAAGCTGAACTGACTGTGACTTGAGACTACCAAAGGATGAAGGTACCATTTTGTTCTAACCTATGGAAGAGGCACTACACACTGAAGCATGACATGCAGTTGTACTTTTCCTTCAATTTTCTTTGAGATTTATGAAAACTATTTTCATTTTTGTGCTATTCCTAAGGACTAATTTTATGAAAAAAAGAGGTGAGTATAAAGACACAGTTCAAGCACAGAAAGAGACTGACATTCAAATATAAAAGGGAAATTCAATAAGGAATTGTACCAAAAATATAGACAAAACTGTCAGTTTTTTCAATTAAAAAGTTTAAGAGAAAAAGTTGGGTGGGGTTATGCACACTTGTAATCCCAGCACTTAGGATGTGGAGGCAGAAGGATCAAGAGTTCAATGTCATCCTCAACTATGCAATAAGTTCAAGAAGAACCTGGGCAGCATAAGACCATATCTCAAAGCACACAAAATATGAAGATGCATATGTACACTTATGGAAGCATTATATGATACCCATTGATAAGTGCATGCTTTGTGTTTTTATGATTTGGTTGAAAATTGATGTGGGAGTCCCCTCTGTGTGCTATGAATACCATTGGTTAATAAAGAAACTGGCTTGACCTGATAGGACAGAGTAGACATAGGCGGGGAAAACTAAACTGAATGCTGGGAGGAAGAAGGCAGAGTAGAGGGAAGCCATGTATCCCCGCCAGAGACAGACATTAGATGGAATCTTACTGGTAAGCCATAGTCACGTGGCAATACACAGATTAATAGAAATGGGTTAAATTGAGATGCAAAAGTTAGCAAATAAGAATCTAGAGCTAATGGGCTACGTAGTTATTTAAATAATATAGTTTCTGTGTGATTATTTCGGGAGTCTGGGCAGCCAGGAAACAAACAAATGGCCTCCTTAAAACAGAAAATAAATTTCTAAATGAATGCATTTTATATTGGTACCAAGTCTTCAACTATGGTCACATAAACATAGTTTAATAAGTTTGCCATTTAAACATCAAGAATTGGCTTGCAAATAAAATATAAAGGTCCGATTTCTAAGTAGAACTTCTCTCCACGATTGCCTCAAAACTCAAACATTATGTCCATCTTTTTATTTCCTCCACTCAGAACCTAGAAGTGTTATATGTTTGGAAAATCAGAATCATGGGGAAATACGAGCATCACTGAGGTTTCTCACCATTTTCTTTGGACCTTGAGTTCTTAAAGAGTCAACAGCAGGCTGACCCTGGGGACCAGAGGACCAGCACTATCCTCAGCACTAAGTACAATAAGGTCTCATCTCTATGAGGAATCTAAAAGAGCCAGACTCCCAGAATCAGAGAGGATGGTGGTTGCCAGCACCTAGGAGATGAGAGAAATGGAAAGATGTTGGTCCAAGGGCACAAGGTTTAATTATGATGAATGAGTTAGACCAGTGGTTCTCAACCTTCCTAATGCTGTGACCCTCCAATACAGTTCTCATCTTGTGGAGACTCCCAACCATAATATTATTTTTGTTGCTACTTCATAACTGTAATTATGTTACTGTTGTGAATCATAATGCATATCTGTGTTTCTATGGTTCTAGGTGACCCCCAAAGGGGTCACAACTCACAGATTGAGAACCACCACTCTAAAGGATTCCATTATTGATCATTAATAACTTTTGTTGTGTGTGTACACATTTATACATGTGTGTGCACATGGAGGGCAGAAGACAACTTTATGGAGTTTCTGTATCTTTGCGAACTGCGAATAAAACTCAGGTTGTCAGCCTTTCTGGGCAGACACTTGGCCTGCCGAGCCATCTTGCCTACCCTATTGTTGGTCATTTACAACTGTTGTGAAAATAATCTTCAATTTAAAAGAATCATTTAATTTTTGGCGTGTGTCTATACGTGGACTTGTGTGCATGAATGCAGGGGCCTACAGAAGTCAGAAGAGAACACTGGATCTCCTGAAACTGGAGTTACAGATGCTTGTGAGCAGCCAGATGTAGGTGCTAGGATCTAAACCGCGGTCCTCTGGAACAGCAGAAGCCCCTTCTCACTGCTGAGCCCCCCCCCCCAAACACCTGACGAGACTTCTTCCCACCAACAAACGTAGCTGCTCCTCCATATCCACAAGGGACTGCTTCCAGGACACACATGTCTCCCATTCCTTGAGTTCTAAAATGTATGGATACTCCAGTCCTCTCAGTTGCCTTTAAATGGCAGAATACCTTACAACGTAAATCCTATGTAGACAGTTAGTTACCTGTATTGTTGGGAATCCTCACAGGGTGAGTCTGTACATTTTCATTTCTGACACATTAATTTTCAAGTGGTTCTGATTCACTAATGGGAGTCCACTGGCATGGAGAACTGTGTAATTCTTTAAACCAGTGCTAAGGAAACACATTCTCCTCTTCCTAGAATATTTAAGCCCTTTCATAACCTAATGATTTTTCTATTTATACACAGTTAACATTTAGAAAGTGATTTTTGTGTCTAGTTTTCCAATCATGATGTATTTACTTTAAAGATGGACAATATAATATTTCTATAGAATAAAAAGGGCTGAGTGTCCTTTTTTCTCTAATTCACACTGTGGTTAATAATCTTCACCTCTGAACTCAATAACCTAGGCCTGCCTGCTCTCCAGTTCCATACGTTAGTCTACTTTCTGCTGAACTGTAGAGACCACAAGCCCCATTCTGCCCTCCATCTCATCTCCCCTTGGTCTGCCTGCCCTTTCCATGATGGTGCTGAGATTTTATTTGCTCCCTGTTCCCCAGCAGCAGCAACCTCATCTGCCAGGTTCTTTTGAGTCTACCTTGAACTTCAAGTCCCCTGGATCTCAGGGTTTTTTTCCTATTTCCCGAGTCTTGGGCTGCTTCAAGAACTTTTGAATTAGCCTTCTGCTAGTCCTACAGGTAGAAATGCTGGTGACTCCCCATCAAATACAAGATGAAGATCAAACATATTCCCACCTAGAATCTGAAGCAAACCCCACTATTCTTGGATTCATAGGCATCTTGGCCTCATTTTCTACCATACTCCTCGTGTCCTTCCCATACGGGCGTTCTTCCCAAATGTGTCTCACTGTATCAAATGACAGTCCCTTGGTTCAAGTACCTGGATGGTGAGTCCTTCACAGAAAAGTCGCTGGTGAGTATAGTTTTCTTTTCCGAATTGCCAGAACTGGTCTACCTCTTCTAACAACACTCCCATCATGACTCCTCCTCCGTCAAACACAATAAACCTGGGGCAGTATATATCATAGTAATTTTATACAGCCTTTCTCCCCCTAGATTATAAACTTCTCAAAAGCAAGGACTGTGACTTTGAATCATTTCCACACATTCTAGGAAGACCCTTCATTCACAGTGGGCACTTTATAAATATTTGTAACAGAAATGAGCAAACATTTCCTTGAAATCAGAGTGGGTTAAGCCACAGTGTGAGAAAACTTCTTAGGATCCTGAGATGTGCTCCCGCCCTGCCTATTTGCTTTCTGTCTCCTCGCTGACAGGAACATGTTGGACATTCTACTATGTGCTATAGAAATGAATGAGACAGGACGGAAGGATCTGAGGACATTGAGCAGAAGGGACTTTACAAACCCTGCACCTTGGCCCGTGCTCAGGGTGCTGCATGGATGTTGTCCTGATCACAAACAATCACATTGCATAAAGTGCTGATAACCTAATGGGGACATGCCAGTGCCCTTTGGAAGTCCTTTGATCATACTAAGATATTTCTTCCTTGCTGTGGGGCTCAGAGAATGAGGATGACAGAGAAGACAGAGAAGAAGCAAGTGGCAGAAAAGAACGACTCAGGAAAAAATGAAAGGTCCAAGGAGCAAGTTAAAAGGGCTAGAGGTGATTGATAACCTTCGGGGTGTCTAACTGGTACCTTGCTCTGCCCGCGGCCCCTGCTGGTCTTTGATCTTCCTCTCAGCTCATCCCATCTGCCTCCTGGTTGGAAGGACCAAGAGCGGGGATGCAGTGACTTCTTCCTTGGCTGAACTATAAGCTCCATCTGCAGCTTTGCTTCCTTACGGCCTTAGTGGATACACACAGGTATCGAAATTTGAAGGGACTCAGCTAGGGCTATAGCTCAATGGTGGAGCACTTCCTAGCATGAACAAAGCCCCAGGCACTAGACTAAACTGAAGGGGCATTATTGTGGGTCAAAGTATGTTCCCCAAAATGGTATGTTCAAATAATGGCCCCCCAGATACCAATAAATGTGGCTCTGGGTGAAAATGGGTCAGATAGCATGGAATTTGCAGATATTATTAAGTAAACATAAGGTCATACTGGATCAAAGTAGGGCCCAATCCCACAGTACCTTTAAAAGAAAAGGGGGCTGATTGCGACATACCACACATGCATACATGCACGTGCCAACAGCAGCAACAGCTATGTGACAATGGAAACAGGGACCAGAACAATGCAGCAGTAAGCCATGGAACAGAAGTTAGAGGAGGCAAGAAAGGATTCTCCACAGAGCCTTCAGGAGAGGCATGACTGTCGGTGCTTTCAACCCTCCCCCACCTGGGAGAGAGAGCACCTTTGTCATTTCGAGCCATCCGGTTGGTGGGCATTTGCAGGGCACCCCTACGAAACTGATACAGGGACTAAGGAGATTGAGTAATCAGAGACCTCGGAGCAAGAAGAAAGCTATGAAAGTTCTCCCTTCCCAAGGCGGAAGCTAATCCATTTGGCTCGTGTCACTAAACAATGTGGTCTGCACTACTTAGAAACTATTCTGTAACATTAAGTTCTGGCTGGGCAATTTCACTTTATTAAGGCTTGAAATCTCAACCAGAACAAAGAAGCTGCCCCTGAAGAAAACATGGGAGTCGGCCAACTCTTGGCATCCAGTAGTTGTTTAATAAATACTTGTTGAATGAATACATGGAAATGGAATTATCAGAAAATATCCTAGGACATAAAAGCAGAACTTCTAATCCTGAGCCCCAGAATATGGAGCTTTGGCGGTCTGAGCTGAGAAACTCAGGAGCTGTAGGGGAGCCCCAAAATTCAAGAGGAGTGGGCCTGCCATAAAATGTGTATAAAGCAATGGGCTAAGGCATTGCAGAAAGCTGTCCAGTCGGGTAAACACAATGGATGGATCCTAGGATGAGTCTGAGAGGTAATGGAGCATGGACTCACGGCTCATAGAACAGGTAGTGAGGCAAAATAATCGGTCATGATGCAAGCAAAGAATGCTTCATCTTTCTTTGTTCGCAGTTTCCTCCTCAGCATCTACATATTGCTTCTTGCAGCAAGCAGGAGCGGTTGTCCAAAGGCTCCAGGTGAGATGCTGGCCACGCTGCCCCTCCCTAGCAGCCCATGGGAATCTCTCCTTCTTCAGCACTGACTGCACCAGGATCCTGCAGCCCTTTCCCGTCAGGTTATATGCAGTCCTCAGAGCAAATTGCTGTCTGGCTCCATCTGGAAGACTTCCAGCCTCCCCAGGAATGGAGTTTTTATTTGCTCTGGGTTCTTTGAGTGGCACTGCCCAGTTGAACTTCTGAAATGGCGGAGTATTCTAGCTGCCCAGACCTCTGCTAACTTGAACTGTAGTAACTGTAACTGCCGAGCTTGCTTTAAACTTTTGACTTAATCAATTTAAATTTAAGCAATTTTTCACAGTTGGTACCTACTATATCGACAAGCCAGCATTAGATTTTTAAAGAAACGAACTATCTTCATTGCGTCTCTCTTCTCCTGCCTCCTCACCCCGACTCTGAGTGACAAGAACCAGCTCATGAGCATCCTGTCCTTGTTCTGCCTGTGGAGTAAGAAACATTTTAGGGAACTGGTGGAGTTGCAAAGGACCCCACTACCCACCCATCTGGATAATCCATCACTGAAAGGAATTTTATCACAAGAATGAATTAACCCAGCTCCACTTGGATTTTCATCTGACAGTTCAAGTGACCTGTATGTCAGTCACTCAGCATTT